>NW_027466498.1:2155000-2652500 GCF_050575085.1 Anarhichas minor | reverse complement strand
CCAATCTGGATTCCTGCTGCCAGTTTCAGATATTTGGGGCTAAAGTCTACAAGGCTTACAAGCTAAGTTTGTTTAACTATTTCCACACTGAATATTATCTCAATTAACATACTTGTTATGGGTGCAGTACAACGCTAAGCCAGCTTCCTGAGCAGTAAGTCTCACTGCACGTTTTATCATGGGAAGTATGGGAATATGCCACAACCCATGTACACATTTCATCCTTTCAATATATGTTTACATCATAAGTAACTCTACCGTCAATGCACCGCTTTTTATTAACTATTTGTAACTTGGACACGCCCCTAAAAGCATATTCATTCTATTCTAATTGTGTCATTATCAAATATAAAATGGAATGGCAGCTGTTCTTAACTCCAGAGTTTCACATCTGCATTATACACAGGCGTTACAAGTCAAGCTGTGCTTTCAGCAGCATTACTATGCAATTACAATGATATTTTGATGAAAAGTAAACCAGACATGATGACTGCCTAACTTGTTCTACTGACCTAAAAGCATGATTGCGTGCCTGGAAAATCAGGTATGACCACTGACTTCTAGTTTTATTGTCTTGACTATTGACAGAGAACCAGCAGCTGCAAAACACAAGCTAATAAATTGCTGCACTTCGTTTTGATTGAGCCCTGAGCCGTTATTTGGATAGAGATACTGAGTAAAACACAGAAGCCTCTGCTACTCCTATCAAATGAAGCTTGCTCTCTAACCTACTGGTTTCAACACTTGAAGACAGGTGAACTGAAGACAGGTGCTAGCTGTAAAATCTGACTGGAGCCAGACGCCCAGAGCAGCTCTGACACCAGTTTAGGCGATCATCACTCACTCGGCCAAAGAAAGCGATGGCTCAAGCTGGACCAAGGTGTAGATAGTCTAAGTGATCACAAACAGAATTCATCATGTTTGTGCCAATACCACCATCACTGCAGAAAGGCTGCTTCTGTGAAGCAAAGTTTCAGCTGTAATTGAGATAGTGATGGTTTTATTAAAACATGATGCATGTGTGTCATTGGGAAATGACTATAGTTGATGTGAAGGATCGCCTAACCTTAATCATTAACCTTAACCATACAAGGCCAATGCCTAGCCTTAACCATACAAGGCCAATGCCTAACCTTAACCATTAAACTTAACCATACAAGGTTAATGCCTAACCATACAAGCCCAATGCCTAACCTTAACCATACAAGGTTAATGCCTAGCGATACAAGGTTAATGCCTAACCTTAACCATACAAGGCCAATGCCTAACCTTAACCATACAAGGCCAATGCCTAACCTTAACCATACAAGGCCAATGCCTAACCTTAACCATACAAGGCCAATGCCTAACCTTAACCATTAAACTTAACCATACAAGGTTAATGCCTAACCATACAAGCCCAATGCCTAACCTTAACCATACAAGGTTAATGCCTAGCGATACAAGGTTAATGCCTAACCTTAACCATACAAGCCCAATGCCTAACCTTAACCATACAAGGTTAATGCCTAGCGATACAAGGTTAATGCCTAACCTTAACCATACAAGGTCAATGCCTAACCTTAACCATACAAGGCCAATGCCTAACCTTAACCATACAAGGCCAATGCCTAACCTTAACCATACAAGGCCAATGCCTAACCTTAACCATACAAGGCCAATGCCTAACCTTAACCATTAAACTTAACCATACAAGGCCAATGCGTAACCTTAACTATCTTGCAAGAGTTTTGCAACTTGTGCGTTACCTTCTAGACACAACCCTGACCTTTCCATATCCAACAAGTTTACTTTACTTTAGCATATTATGCATTAGTCCATCACTTCACTCCGATTACATCCTGGTAAATCCTAGTGTGTCATCTGAATTCTCCATAAATGTCCATAAGTCCTTATGATAGAGTGGTTTAGGATGCATAATATATGGCCCCAACTTTCCCAGGCCAATCATACCGCAAACCTCTGTCACATGTCATCAGCCCCTATCGTGTTTGCTGGCTCACCACTGTTAAACAGGTAGAAGTACTGTGAAGCAAAATCGTTAAAAAGTTAAAGTAAAAGTAGTGCTGCGAGTAGGGATGGGTATCGTTTTTTTTTTTTTTCGATACCGGTGCTAAAACGATACTTTTAAAACGATACCGGTGCCTAAACGGTGCCTGAACCAAATTTTTTCTTTTTCTTCAAATTGAACAATATATTAAGTGTTTAATTAAAGTACCGTATACTATAAATATAAATAAATACAAAAACACTTGGCTTCAAATTACAGCTTCAAACTTTTTAACTTCAAACTATGAACAATATATTAACTGTTAACAGCAGTTTACAGTATACTTAAATAAATATAAATAAATACAAAACACACACACACACACTCTGTACACACATTACAGCTTCAAACTTCAGCAATTCTTTTGCAGAAATATGAGCATATTTGCCTTCTCTGGCAAAATACGACACATCTCCTGACTTATTTTATTTTATCATATTGGCACCGATTTTCGGTACCCAACCCTAGCTGCGAGCCAGCAAACTTTTTCCAACAGATGTTTTAAACCAGAGGAATTAGTTTGAACCATTCATTGCAAGCTAATCTAGTTGTATCATAGCTAACGTTATTGTCAAAATGTTACCTTCCATATCCAACAGTAACTTGGGGAGAGTATCTATTACATAACTGACAAATGATGCACTTAAAGTTCTACTCCTGTAACAATCAGAACGCTAACACTTTGAAAATGGGACTGAAAGTTGAGTAATTGGTTTGAGCACAGGAAGCAGAGAAGTTTGAGAGGGTCTGAATAAAAGTGGAAGCATGTTAAGTCACAATTGCTTCCTGAATGAGTCGAAACAACAACGACTGTGCCAAAGTTAACAGGCACTGTTGAGGCTCCACTATGGTGGACAGCAGAGAGGCTGAATGAGAAAGTGAGTGTGGGAGGAAAACATGGCTGTGCTTTAAAGTGTCTGCTACTTCTACTAACTGTTACTGCAAAGACCCCAACAGCATTAGATTTCAAATAGAACGTATAGGCTACATACATATGGACCAATCAATAAAGCTTCAACTGCTACAATATATTAATAAAAGACATACGGTATCATTTCCTACAAATGACCTACAGAACTCTGCGTGGTTGTTTTTCTGGCTCTCTGCTCTCTGTTTTATGTCTCTGCATTAAACAATAATCAAATATTAAATTAAATACAAATGAAATTAAAATGAATCAACGTGCCTCTAGACAGGGTCAGTGTAAAGGCAACCGCAAATAGCAGAATCTGCTCCAAAACACAGGATAACATCAGGAATAGGAATATGAGCCAGAGAGCAGGAGCTAATACCCTTTTTCCAACTGAATCAGCATGTATGTGCGCTTTAGAAAACCGGCTAAATGTAGGCGATAGATTCCTTTCTTATTGGAGAATGCCGAAGCCGGTGCCGTAGCCTCAGTTTTATTTCCCTGCTGTGTCACATTCAATGTGCACTGGAAGCAGGATTACTTATTCAGTCTCTCTGTCAAACTCTCAAGCCAGAGTTGGTGATTGTTAGAACAAGTTTGAATGAAGTGTGTTTTTAATGATCAGCGAGGTAAAATTACTGTTGTCTGAATGGAGTCTGGTGGCTTTGAGGAAATAAAATGTATTAATTGTCCAAATCCCAGATGATTGTATTTATTGTATATACACTTCAACACACCTCTCACAGCATCGCAGCAGATGGAATGTTTCCATCAGCGCTGTCTGGAGCTGGAGGCGATAAATAGCTGTGACTACAGAGTGCTGATTGTAATCCTTCACAATAAAGACAAAGCCTCATGTTAGCTCTGTTTTTGTCCAGTGAGTGAAGCAGCTGCCTCCTACAGAGGAAAGCCTGACTGGTTTGACTCCAATAGTACAGGAACAGGGACCAAACGGTGGAGGCAGCAGACTGAAGTGAAGCTACCGACCTCCGTCTGCATCTACAGCGCTCAATGCTGCACATGAGCTTTTACTGGAGCAACCCAATGACCTGCACCAGGACCTCAGTAGTACAGCTTCTCAGCATAAGGTCACCTGTGGCGCACTGCCACACCACCGCACACAGTCATATAGAATGAAGACTCCACTAGAACTACGCTCTTATTGGTTGTATCTTTATTATGGTGTTGTATTTAATAAATTATGTAATTTATAATTTAAATATATATCAATAATATATTTTATAAAAGTTGATTTGCAGAAAAGCTGATAAGAATCAGTTCTCCCATCTAGTGTGCACCAGGCCATTAGTGAAAATGTCTCTTCCTCTCCTTTTTGTTAGAATATCCTGCTCATGGAGTAGCTGCATCCTCTGTCTGCTTCCATATCTTCATTAAGTCTTACTGTGTTCTCCTGGGACCATGCTGAATGACTTCAGCTGTTAAACTGGGAACAGACAGAATTCTGCTTTGTCAAACCAATCCCTTCTAGTTTTAGAGGATTATTCTAGTATATTACATTATACAATGTGTTGGTTATTATTTACATAATTTCCTATTAGTTATGATACCATTGCTCCACTCAAAGCTCTTTATCACTCCATGTCATCATTCACCCATTCATACACTGATGACAGCTACCATGCAAGGTGCAACCTGCCCATCAGGACTAACTAACCTTTATACACCGGTTAAATGTCTTGCTCAAGGACACATCGACATGGAGTTGTGGAGCAGGGGATCGAATCGGCGATCCACTGATTGAAGGACGACCCTGCTCTACCACTGAGCCACAGTATGTCCTGACACCTGATGTCAATGTGAAGACCTTGGGCTCCGAGAAATGGACGATCAAGAAAGCAATCAGCCCAATAAAAGACTGTGAAAACTAAATTGGCTGCAGGCATCGTTATCATTGCTGATACACATCTGTCTATAATATCTATACTGAAATTCAAGTATATTGAAACATTTCAAACGATACCCAGCCCTGTTCATTACGAGGTTCTCATGAATATAATAACATGTAGGAAAGCTGGCAGCTGCTGCTGGCCGACACGGTGTGCCTTATAAACCCTTTGTTGGGATTGAATGACGGCCCTTCTGTGAGCTCTCCTTTATTCAAACCAGCAGTGAAGCTGCTGATATCCATTAGAGTGGACAAAGAGACACAGACAGGCCCGCTGTTTAACACACTTACAAATCAGCTGCAGAGAAGTTAGAGGAAGGGAAAAGTGTGTGTGTTACACCCAACACTACCAATACACTTAAACAAAGCAGCCTCCGGTGTGCACTTCCTGTTTGCTCCATGGAAGTCATTATAGCAGCTCCTCACATAACACAAGTAGACCCAAGTCTCTTATCTGAGAGACACACAGCCAGTGTCTCCTGTATGGAAAAGGAAAACGTGGGCTACATAGAGCCACACAGCGGATGAATTCAATTGTGGTGAGAAGGGGGACCAGAGTCCCTTTCAGTCCGACATGGTCACAAGGACCCTTGATCCAGAGCCAGTGGAGGCAAACAAACAAAGCCCTCTGATGAGGACACTAAGCTACAGTTAATGCAACAAAGTTCATGACTTTAAGACCGGTAAAATACCGTCAAAAAGATAGGTTCCTTAATCCATTGATCAATCAGAACATGGTTGAAACATTTCCAGTTTTCCAGAGGCCACTGTGACAAATGACTTGTTTAGTCCAACCAGCAGTCCAACACCCAAAGATAGTCTACAATGATATAAAGCAGAGGAAAGCTAAAGGAAAGGAATCCTCACTTTCATTTTCATGAATCAACTTATCATTTCAGCACTTCTCTTTATGATTTATTAACTAGTTTTCTGTGCACATTAGATGACAATATATGATAACAGTTTAAATAAAATAGCTGTAGCAACAACCCAGGTTGCAGCAACCTCCAGTTCTGCCGGATGAAGCCAATGTGGAAGTGTTTTAACGCTGCATTCTCTCTAGTGACCACCAGGGGGCGACTCCTCTGGTTGTATAGAAGTCTATGAGAAAATGACTCTACTTCTCTCTTGATTTATTACCTCAGTAAACATTGTAAACATGAGTTTATTGTCTCAATCTCTAGTTTCAAGTCTTCTTCAATACAGCATGATGTTCATTTAGTAAATTATGGTCCATTTAGAGTCAAACAGACCATAAAGCAGGGTGTGCTTTAGGGCGGGGCTACTGTCTTTGAGAGATCGCCGTCACTACCAGCACCATATATGGTCACTTTCGTTCACTGGTTGCAGAAAGCCAAGATGGCCACGGCCGTGATCCAAGATGGCGACGGCCAAATCACCGAACTTGAGGCTTCCAAACAGCAGTCCACAAACCAATGGGTGACGTCACCATGACTACATCCATTTTTCATGTACAGTCTATGCTTACAGAGGATGACCATCTCATACTGATTTACTATTTTTTGCATTTTATTCACTCATTATTTCCAATCGCTTACACTTGAAAATAATAATTAGGCTGATCTGATTCATTTATTTCATGACATAGACTAGTCCCAAACAGTTTGGGCTGATATAAAACAGTAGAGCCATTTACAATCATGAAATGCTGATTTTTATATATTTGGTAAGCACTGTCAATATTAACACCTGCATTGATGTGGTAAATCAAAGTATAGTCACAGCTTTTAGTTTACAGCCTAAAAAACATGTTTCAGTGTGCAGTTACCCTTTAATAAAGAGCTACCGGCTTTACAGGAACACCTTCATTTCATTGTCAGGTGATGTGGAGGTTCCCTTTTACACTGTGATCTGTAGCTCGAATGACGGACAGGGATCACCCCATTCACTAATTCATCTCTTTTTTTCTCATGAATTATAAAAAAAATCATTGCTGCTGAACCCCAATAACACGATTACTAACCTACACTTTTGCCGACTGAAAAACCTAGACTGAACGTTTCTTACCTAAAGGTAATAATCAAAGTCAGAGTAGAGTTTGCTAGGATTATTAGCTGCCACTGACCATCAGTTTACTGCACCATATATATTAGCCCCTTTACCAGTAATATTAAGTGGAGTCTTTAACCCGGCTAGTCACCCCCACTGTGAGCTACTGTAACAACAGTCAAACATGTCATGTCACGTATGGTCCACTTTAGCTCAACAGTGCAGCATTGTGTTTGAAGAGACAACGCTAGTAAAATAAAAAAGTACTGTTAGCCAGTATTAAATGGGGTTGTGGGCTCCTATTCATTGCTTTCATCCTTTATTCATATTTATTATCAACCTTTGCAGGCAAAACAAGCTAGCGAGCAAGTCAACTTTAGCAACTGAACCAAACATGCTAACTAATTTAACATTGTTCAAGTCGTTTAAAACAAGTTGGGAAGAAAGCAGCGTTATGTAATGTCATCCAACCTGCATGTGCTCCCATGTGACGTAACATGGAAGTGTGTTCACAGAGTGTCCACTACATAACTGAGAGTAGGCTGGTCCACCAGCTGCTGTTTTTAATGGAGCTCTGACAGAGAGCCTGGTAGTTCATTCTCAGCTAAAGGGTTATATCACAAGACTTTCCATGTGTTTTCATTAACAACTGGTCAAATGTTTTACAGGACAGGTGGGAACCCTGTGCTGAAATGAGCTTCAAAATTTGACTCTTGAAACCAATAAAAAAAAAAAAAAAGGCATTGCTAATGTTAGCAGGGAAACCTGGACTCTCACACATCACTCACACTTCAAATTTTGAAGACGCTTAGATATGTCTGAGAAACAGCATACAATTACTGTAAGAAGAAGTACATACAGTACAAATACAGAATCAGAACACAAACACCCCTGAGAATCTGGGATATCACAGTGCTCTACTTTCTGCCTGTTGAGAAGCATTTCTGACACAGGGCAAAGGAAAAATGAACATATTATTAAATGTTTGGAGGAGTTGAGGCTCTGTTGAAAGACGTTTTGTTTCATTATTGTTTCTGTTGTGGTTAGACAGCCACAGTCAGCTCAGACATCAACATGAGAAGCCAATCAATTTGTCTATACCTTAAAATCCAGCTAAAAATCACATCTAGTCATCTTTTTGGTAAAACTGATCTCGGTTTGATTGACAGCAGCTGGCAGGCTGCCAGAGTGCCGGTGTTCCACCGAAGGGAACGAGAGGCCAAGTAAAGAAACTTGCTGTCGTGTTCATATCAAAGGCAGGCAGCGTGTTGATGGTAGTGGTACTGAGGAGTTCTAGCCTGCAAACTGATATTAGCAAGCTACAGTGCAGGACAAGACTTGTGTTCATGTGTGTAAGTCAGTGAGATAAGAGGGAGACTTCAGCAGGAAGGATAATGTGCTAGTTGTTCGGAGTCTGTGTCTCTTGTGTAGTGTAGCAGCAGCCGTCTGGTTCAGTGTGACCGTCTGCTCTGCCTGTGACACAACACTGATTTGATTGGCTGTATCAAAATAAGGTCTCCATCTACGTACAGGTGGAGCTAACGGTATTCCATCAAGATTTGGCAAAACTAGTGCAATCATGAAACCAAAATCTATATAGGACAACACAGGACACGTAATGTACAGAGAATATGTGTACGCTGTAGCAAATGCAATCGTATTTCAGATGGACTTCCAAGGGTAAAATGTTATACTTGAAAATAAATAATTCAAGAAATTACAGTAATGTCACAAAATACATCATGTCAGCGAGAAAAGCACAATTTTAACAACTGCTTTTATAAAGCCAAGGCAGGAGTGGAAAGTCAGACGACCAGGGTATTCTTTCAGAATACAAGGCACAACTAGTTAGCAGGACACCTTGACTTTACCGTCATCCTCCCACATCGTGATCAGACACCGAGATATGACGTCTTACAAACAGCTCGTCAATAAGCCAGAGGCCAAACACTGCTTCCCTGAGAATCAGGCACATTGCTGTGTTTCTGCTGCAGCTAATCAGCCTGTGGAAAAAAGTTTCTGAAACTAGACACTTGAAAAACTGGGAGAAAACATTGAAAGATTTTAGATTGTAAGACATCGAAATAGAGCACCACTCATGCCAAAGAGAGAGCAGCAGAGGCCTTTATCTGTTGGAACATAGAAAGTGGACGAGCTGCTTACATGTCTGGCCTCCCTGCGCAGCCCCTCGGTGTTCCTCAGCCAGCGGCGGCTCAGCTCGCTCAGCTCCAGGATGGGCTGCACCTTCAGCCTCACCGTGTCTCCTGACTGACGGATCATCTCCACGATCTCGTCACGGCTCTTGTTCTCCACATTCCGCCCGTTAATCTCCACCAGCCTGTCGCCCGGCACCAGCCCCAGCGCCAGGTCCTTGGTGCCGGCACCGGGCTCGGCAAAGTGGACCACCCGCCTGTACACTCCTCCATCAGGACTGCGGTCCAGCATAGTGGTGCGACGCAAAGAGAATCCAAAGTCCCCGGTGTTGCGGCGTTGGAGCTCCAGCTCGCGTATTTCTGGGGCACTCGGTGCGACAACAGCCGGTAGCTGCAGTTGTGCGGGGAAGGTCTTGTCTACCACTTCAGGGATGCAGACTTTTTTGGTGGCTGGTGCTACTTCAGGCTGCTTCAGGCTGTGCTTGCGGAGCATGCTGAAGACTTTGCTCTCCACTTGCGGGGACGGGGCAGCAGAGTTCTGACCTGAAGGAGTGGAGCCCTCTGATGGGCTCTCCTCTTTACTCCTCTGGGAAAAGGAGAAGCGTTTCATCATTTGACCCACCTGGGAGGAGTTCGTCTTGGCAACTGAACCAAATTGAGCCACGCGATCACGTACTGAGCTGCGATGTCCATCCTGTCCTCCTCCACCCTCACCCTTCAGGTCATCGGTGGAGCTGGCAGCACTAAGCTGGTCATCCAGAACCATGCTGCTTCGGTTGCTCAAGCCGTCCGATTCAATATCAGTGAGGGTGAGCTCGTTGCTGCTGGCCACTTTGATGGGAATGGGGTTGGAGATCTCCAGTTTATTCTTGGACTCACGCTTGGCCTCCCTCTTCAGGTTGAAGAAGCCACGGCGCATGCTCATCTCTTCCAGGCTGCGCAGCTCCGCTGGAGACATCCTCTCCTTTTTATCTTTCTTCTCCTTCCTACTCCCATCCCTCTCCTTATCCTTTTTCATCAGGTTAAACATGGTGACCAACGCTGAGTTTCTGTCCACCACGGCTCTATATTCCCTTCAGACGGAGGTCCAGTTCACAGGAGCTTTTGTTGTGACCACCAGGGACGAATCCCCTGGGGAAAGAGACAGGGAGGGCACAGTGTGTCAAACTTCAAAATACTAAAAGTGAAGTGGAAGAGAATGTCTGATTCTCATGTGAAGCTGGACACAGCTGACAAATATAATTATACACCTTCATATTATTGATTTTACACATTTTTAGATTGTTAACAATGCTAAAATACTGAATATACACTCAGCTGAAAAGGATTTTTTTTCTCTTGACTAACGATATCTTAAGTAATTATATATATATATATATATATATATATATATATATATATATATATATATATATATATATATATATATATATCTCATCGACACTAAATTTATCAACAATAATTTTGATAATTAGTCAATTGTTAATTGTCATTTATCAAGCTAGGGATGTACAAAATGGATACATTCTAAATCATTTTACAACTAATTGAAATCAACATGTGTTATAATCATGAGAACTGGTTTATGGATAAGATTATTTTTGATTAATCTAGTGAGCTAAAGATCTCGCAGATAGACGCATTTCTTAAAATGTATGCAAAAAAGCTCAAATACTACCATAAGAACTTCTGCTCATTGGTTTGCAACACTGTCAGCAATGGTCTAATATACTCAGACATCAAAGAATAACGAGCATCAAATAAACATCATATTCTCTAACAGTAGACAAGTTTATATTGTCACATAGTATGAATCGTTATATAACCCAACCCTATATGAAGCAACAAAAAAATAAATCTTTCTATTACAGCATCTCAAAAGAGAGGATTTACACAGGTTTTCTTCTTTTTGAAATAATTCTAAACAATATCTTTGGATTTTGGATGTTGTTTCAGTCAAAACAAACAATGTAAAGGACATCTATGGGCTCTTTCTTCCCTTTTTATATTCAAATATACAACTCATAACCAGTGACATCGGTGAAGTGCCTGTGCGGAGCCCAAATATTGAAACCCACGAAGCCACAGCCTGTTCACTTTGCTGCGGTCTGGTAAGAGATACACAAGTACCAGCTGCTGTACCAGCAGACCTCAGAGCAGCTTCTTTCCTCCACCCGCCACCATAAACATACTTTGGTTTGTTTTACTTTATAAAGGGACTACAACTGCATTTCGTTGTGCAACCCTGTGTTGTACAATGACAATAAATCAACCTTGAACCTTAATCAGAAATTAAACTAGTTGCAATTACATATCATTGTAGCAGTGGTATAGCACTGTATTGCCCAGATGTAATTTAAATAGTTAAAATGGGCAATAACTTCATATTACATATCCTACTTCACACTAGCATTTGGCTTTTGTATATTTTGTACAGAACTGTCCATGTGTGTAGATGGCCCAGTAACAGATAGACCTCCATCACTGAAGACCTCCAGCATCATGACAGAGGTCCATTGGAGGAGCTTGGTTGGACCAAAACACATTCCTGGCCTCATCTTTAACCAGGTCTCTCCTAACCCTCCAAACTTAGGAACTCTTCCTGCCACAAACTGCCACAAGCAGACAGCCTGGTTCTCATTAGCTGCTGAGTGACACACAGAGACTCTTCTGGATCCCAAACAAACAGCCGCCTCCTACTGTAATTATGACACAGGCTATTGGGCATGGCTCTCTATTAGTAGGGCCACTCTGTACTCCCAGCTAGAAGGGGTCACAGTTGAAATTTAGCACTGCAAACTCAACACAGAGATCATAACGTACTAAAAGCACAGTGCTCTGGTAGATGAACGATACGACTCAGTGCTTCAAAATAAAGAACATGGTGGTGCCCAGCGGGTTATCAACTAACCAATCTGCCAGAACACCAAAAGGTTTCCTTAAAGCTCTTTTTGAGTGCCTCTCTGGTCGTGATGGCAGGGCCACCGTGAATGGACAGCTCTGGTATGAACATTAGCGTCACGTTCTGTCTATAATAACGACATCAGAAAAGCTAAGGGTCTCCACAGTGCCTCCTGTTTTAAGCTCTCTTCTCTTTATCTACTTGACCGCTGAGGTTCAAACGATGCTAACAGCTGGCTCACACACTAACGAACAAAGAGCAACATCCACTAGCCCCACTCCGTATTCAATGTGAAGTAAGGGGACAAAAAGCATGACAGCGCTAAAATAGGTGTAGCTTTTCGGCTACATTAGCTAGCTGAGCTACCGTTTCGTTTGTGGAGGTAACGTTACCTAATTACACATATTTGCGTTTTTATTCCACTTCAAACTAAAAAAGCTCCAAAAACACAATCCAATAGTAATACATTAAGTTGTTGTTGAACTTTCCAGTGAGCCGTCTTGTTAGCTAAATAGCCTAACTGGCTCCAGCCACAGCCTTAACGTAAACGTTAGTTCTTTGCCCTCATTTTTGGTCCTGGAACAACACATTGGGATCCTGTGACAATTCTCCAGTCAGCCCGACTGGCCGCCTGAATCAACACTGGTGTCTTCAAACAAAAAGCGTCCCCTCACTTGAATCACAGATGTTTATTTCCAGAAGAAATACTCACTGTTCTCCAGTACAGCAAATTCTGGGTGCAGCTCGGCTGGAACAGAAGGGACAGAAGCCGCAGACTGGCTTTTAGCTAACGTTATCATAGCTGGCTGCTCCCAGTGCTGCTCTGAAGGTTCAGTACAACAGCTAAAGGTGGTCAACCAGCTACCCCTGCTGGACAAGCATTGTAGCTGCAGCCTGACTGAAGCGCCAGCATGCATCTGTTTAGGTAAAGTTGGAAAGATATTCAAAGATTCAGACTTCCCGGTTCAATACATCGTTAGAGAAACGTTGGTAAAATACAAACGATACCTCTCTGTGACCGTAGTGAGGTAGACAACAAGCTACAACCTTAATTTAATCAAAACGGGCCGTCCTCCGAGCTACGAGCTGGACGAAGAGCATTGGTGCGGCAGGCTGTGAGACGAGTGCGCAGGGACCGTCTACAAAGTGCAATGCGGAAAATACATACAACTATATTCAATAGCTTCACTGTCATGCAATGTAATGTAACCAAAATCAATTCAAACATCTATAGGCTGCGATTGGTTGTACTACAACTCCAATTTTAGAAAGAAATGCTTTTTATTAATTATGGTGAATTTGTATTGGAAAATATTTTCAATAACTTTCCTCTTATAGTGTAGTGTGACCAAAATCACTTCATACATCAATGAGCTTCTCATTGTTGTACTACAACTGTTATTTTGATTAATTATAGTGAATTTTTATTTTACTGGCCGACTATACCTCATGAATTTGGAGAGACAGCGAGATCCTCCTTGTGTCACTGGCACCTCAGTGACTAGTCTGTGGCAGACGTCAGTCAGGTGTCAGGACTGTGGCACCTCAGTGACTAGTCACTGGCACTTCAGCGGCAAGGCGGCAATCAGGCGTCAGTCAGGTGCCACAACAGTGGCAAGCGAGCGGCACTATTTCGGCACCCGTCAAGAAGCTGCCGAGCTGAGCGGGCGTCCCTCTGACTACTGTCGGCACTCCTCTGACTAGTGGTGGCACTCCCCTGACTAGGTTTCCTGTGAGAAGCCCCCTCCGTTTATCCGGCAGGGCAACGAGTTCTCGTTCCAGCTCGTCACATACTGACACTTTGTCAGACCCTCAGTGTCACTGTCCAACGCACTGGGTAGCCCAGCGCAGTCCCAAAATCTAGGGTTGGAGTTCCTCCCCTTCCACTGGAGCACCGTGGGACCTTATTTCGGAATATATATATATATATATATATATATATATATATATAGTGCTGGGCAACGATTAAAATATTTAATCGCGATTAATCGCATGGATTTTTTGTTATGGCAAAGTTCAATAATTAATTCAAAAGTAGTGTATTGCGCACTTTTATTTTAAAAGTACTGCTATATGAACAAAAGTGCAATAACATTTGGTTCACGAGATGCAGGTAGCATGTTTTATACTTAATGTGAATATAATTCATACTTTGTTGGCATCTTATTCTGAAAACCGGATGTTCGTCTGAATAAACCGGATGTTGTGTCACGTTAATGTTTCCGCTAACTTTCAAAGTTCTTCGCTCGCTCCCGATCTGTGGCGTTTAAATGCGTTTACCGTGAATGTCAGCATATAGGTGCACTAACATGTCAGTGTCTGCTGAGTTGACCACGGAGATCTGAGTGTCTGCTGACTTTACCGCAGCGATGTCCAGTAGTCTCCAGGGAGAGCAACAGCTGGTGCAGCTTCTCTCTTTATTTCTGCTCCCCCCCCTCGACCAGAAGCGGAAGTTGCCTTTTCTCTACGGCAACCCTGAAGGGACACCATATCTCCAATACAAAACGATAAACATGAGACAGTCTGTTACAATAATAACTAGAAAATTCCTAAAGAAATTTTGACAGTGTGGCTTCTACTGCCCGAAGAAATCGCAATATATACACACGCCAATGTTACCGGTAGTGTCATTCAGGTTCAATTGAGATAGCGCTACTCTCTTTTCTACATTTTAGATTCATACTCTTGGATTGAATCTTGTATTTGTGGGGCTTTTATTTTGAAAGGGTGGGACTGGTGGGTGAGAGAGGGGGAGAGGAGACAGAATCATAATGTAGTGCAGTTCGACACACAGTGCAGTTCGGCACACACACACACACACACACACACACACACACACACACACACACACACGCACAACATATAGCAAAGTCATTGGGCCAAGCATTGAACACACACACCCACACCCATAAACAGATGGCAGAACGATAAACCATGAACTATCTGTGAATTACTGTATTAGTTCGTCTTTTGGTGATGCCTGCGCTTAACTACATATACACATACAGTTCTTCTTTTGATGTTTCATGCGTTTTAGCCACCGTTTTGCATATAACTTTTTTTATTCTTGATATTTTACCACTTATTGCTTAGGGATAGGGCTCATACCTCATAAAGGTAGCAGTCAAATAACCTTGCCAAAGAGTACATATATTTGAAAGTTTACTCTGTTATATAAATCCATGCTTGGCAACAAACCTGTATAATTGTTTTTTACTGTGATATCATGTTTCCATTGTCTTGTACAGTGAGTAGATGTGCCATACGTCCTTTGTAACAGTGTGGGGGGGGGGGGGGGGGTCACTAAAGTCAGAATAGACGGAAGGGGGTCAGATAAGGTCCTGACCAGAGCAATAGCCTGTCCGGGCGGAGTTCAGTGCTCCGAGCTGTCTCACAAGACAGACAGGAGAGGGCTGGACTTCCTCTGCCTCTTGCTCAACTGATGATAAATACCTTCGATTTTAGAAGATCGGGGCAGAAGAAGGGGGAGCGGCAGGTCGTAACCTGTGTTAAATTTAAAATTAATTTAACCAATCTCCGGAATTTTTGGCAATACACTTTGCTCACTGGTTTAGGTTTTATTCTTTTTCTGGTGTTGCAAACTTGTTGTCGATAGACCACTTTTTCTCTGAATTGGAATCCAAATAAATATACTTTGAATTTAATTAAATAAACAAGTGAAAACGTAACTATTTGCTACATTTTTCCATCCCGGACGGGACATCGAAACCAAGAGAGAGGGGTCTCCTCTAGGGGGAGATCGTTCAGCCCCTGCAGCACGCTCACACCATCTCACACACACACACACACACACACACACACACACACACACACACGCATTCTTAAAGTAGGAGAGACCTGGGGACACCTCACTCCGAGCACTATACTAAACTAAAACGTATAGGCAGTGGAGGGAAAATTTAATTAAAATCAAGAGGAAAAAAATTAAGATCCATGTTTTGCGGTCAAGAAAATGAAAACGAATGACCAACTGATCGTGTTGTTGTTCGTCATATGTTACTGTTTGGTATAATTGACCCGTACAGGTTTCTCTCTTTAAAACTCTTTAGAACGTGCGGGAGCACCACACGTGACACAATGTATAAATACTCTGTTACAAGTAAAAGTCATGCATTCAAAAAAGTAGTCCTTATAGCATCAAAATATAGATAATTTACTTAAAGAACCAAACGTAGTAGCTATTCATTGTGTTGAATGTCCCATTTCATTATAATGTATTTTATAATACTGGATTATCATAACTGATGGGTTTATGTGTAATTGTCACTAATGTTGCAGCTGGTAAAGGCAAAACTAATTTTAACAAATGTATATGCTGTGATTTAGCATGATCTATATTAATACATCATATTTTATAAAAGTATTTTTATTTTTTTTTTTTACAATCTGAAGCTGCAAAGTAACTAAAGCTGTCAAATAAATAAAGTTGTGTAAAAAATATGTACTTCTGAATTGTAGTGGAATAGAAATATACAGAAGCACAAGATGGATGTACGGTGCATGGATATGGATATACTCAAGTAAAAGTACCTCAAAAGTACAGTAGGCCTACTTGAGTAAATGTACTCATTCCACCACTAAATGCCACTTACTGATTCCATCCATCACAGCACAATAGAACATTTTCTGAGGTCTCAATAACGGCATACCCATCATCACACTCATCTCTGCCCATCTTTTGAAATATGAATGAATTTGGAAACAATGTGAAACTTAAGTTATTAATGAAAGTATAAAATGTTTTACCGTCAAATAATTATCTTTAATTATTTCTACCTCAGCAATGTCCCATCTTATGTGAAGGAAACATAACAACCATGTCCCACTATGATCGCTACATGACATTGATGTTCATATATTACATGATTATATTTAAGAATGCATCTACCTCTGAATAAATAAACTAATAAGTGTATAAGTAAGTCTATCCTTCAGAAAACAAGTGTGTCTTAAGACGACACATATTATATTTCCAGGCTGTAGTTTGGTTCACCTCATGTTTTTACTGGGAGATATTACTTTACATTTTGGCGTGAAAACCATGTAAACATGACTCAATAGAGGAGAGAGATTTCATCACACATGACCTCAAATCAACTTCCTTTATCACATATTCACCATCTGTTGCCTTCTCACTGCTGCTGTGAACGCCGCAGGTAAAAATAGCCTCTGTTGATCATCTGCACACTCTAGTTCCACATTCATCTACTGTCAGGTTCAATGTGTTTGCATGCAACCCTTACATGGGACCTGACAGAAAATGCACTTTTCCAGAAGACTCTACACTTCCAAACACATCATAGCAGTACACACTCTAAATGTCACACAGCAGGGGCGGATCCAGACGTTGTGAACATTCGGGGCTCAGCCCAAACCTGGTGGGGGGCCGGTCATTTTTTTGTGACCTATTTATGGCAGCTTTGTGCACGCAAGCAAATTGAGATAATAGAACAACTAAAATCTATACATCTTTCGGTAAAAACATGATAGTTGCCAAGGAAACAATCATCCTGTAGAGTCTACAAGCTATATTGTATCTTCTTGTTCTCAAACTGTATTCATCATTCTCAAGTCAAAAATTGTCTTATGTTACTATTTTTTAAATTCCATGACATACTTAAAACCTCTTGCACACGACGCCCCCAAATTTGGGGGCTCTCGGGCTCAGAACCCCTGAAAATCATGTACGGAAAATAGCCTTATTCTTCGGTAATATTGTGGATTGGTCCAGTTTTTTTTCCGGATGAAACAGCAACGTATGGGCAACACTATCATATAAATCACTTCTTACACACTCCAAACACAACTATAGCCTACTAATATAAGCATCTAGAAAACGTGGCATAAAAGCATGAAATCCTGGCCAGAAATCGCAGTTATGAGTACTGCAAATCAATGTTTGCACCCTGATGCTAGCGGCTACCTAGCTTTGCAATGCATTTAATAGCATTAGCACACGTGGCCGAAGACGTAAATAACTTCGGTTTTCCGCTCCGTGGGAGCACTGGACAGCTGTGAGTGGTCAAACGTACCTTCGTACTGCCCTCCGCCGAAAAAAATCGTAGGTATGTGGCCAAGTTTTATGAAAAATGAGGACAATAACGTCGCAGATTATCCGTTTCAAAGCTGGAGTCATTGTTGCCAACTGCATCCTGTTTACTTCCGAGCTGTTTCCAGAATAAGAGCGGTCAATCCAGCTTGGGCGAGTGCTCAGACTTCCTGCTAGCGGAAATTTACGCCCGGGGACACGCGGCACTTCTTGCAACTTTACTGGTTGAAACTTCTGTCAATCAACACCAAATTCGACACCCGCCTTCCTGAGACTCTGACGCGTCGAAGGAGGGCTTATTTACTGAAATCGACCGAGGATAGGCTGAGATACAGCCCCATACACACACATGAACTGAGAAAATCCTATAGATGACAGCCAAAAACAGGCTCTGATGATGTTAGGAATCTCAAAATGATTCCTAACATCTGTATTTGGATGTATTGAATAATATGAGTGATAAAAAAGTGAAATATATAGTTATATAGTATATAAAAGTACAATGTAAGAGCTGCAACAGCTGGTTCGAAAATGATGACCTCGCTTGACCGCTCTCTACTAAAGCCTCTTATTCTTCACTTTATCCCACTTTAACCTTTATTCAGCAACTGCTGATCGGTTGTGCTATGATTTGGGAGAGTTTTTAGGGAGATATCTGCATTATTTCAACAACCTTTTATCAATAAAAGTGCTTTTTTTTCAGGCGAACCTGATTATTTTCAATTTGAGCTGTGTAATGTCTTCATTACTATATTAACCAGCAACATATACACAATATTACCCATCTGATCAATCTCACAAGTTTTGTGATCTGATTATATCAACAAAAATTATTAAAATAGACCTTGTAGTTACAGAACTATGGTCACTTTAGTAGGGCTATGCCATTTTCGAGCAGAGGCCTACAAATAGGGTCCGAGCTTAAGAGGTTTTAATTAGGCTAGGAATTAAGCATTAATGATCTGGAACCTATTTTTGTTACACAGTTGGAGAACAATTCTTGCAGATTATCTAACATTATACACAGGGACTGGTTTTGCTTGATCTTTAATAAGATTTTACTAACAGAATAATGATTCTCCTGCTGGAGTAATAATTTACCCAGGATGTCACGATCAGGCTTTGCCTTCTGTGTTCTGTGTGTGTCTTTCTGTATCCTCACTCTACCTGTCAGCCACTCCCTCAGCACCAGTCTAACTCCCTTCACCTGCCCCTGATCACTAATCAAGCACTCCCTCATCAGCACAACTCGCCTCACCTGTTCTAGCCACTATTTAAACCTCTGCCTCTCAGTCACTCACTGCCAGATCATTGTGTACTGGCCCGTTTTGCTCGTCCTGTTCCCGGTTTCCCCGTCTGCTTGCCTTGTCTCGTTCCTGCTGGACTTTCCCCCTCGTCTCTTGTCTTGTGCTTGGACTCCCTGTTGTGTTATGGTAATGATTCCTATTTGTGTTTAATAAACACCTGCTTCAAGCTACTCTGCCTGGTCTGCGTTTGAGTTCTCTACCACACCCCGTGACACAGGATGCCTCTGCAAAAAGTAGCACATGAAACGTCGGGTTGCCGACTCGCTTTGAGATAAACTGCCGGGAATAGAGATCCTGCTGCATGTGTCCAGGGGTGCAGGTGTTGGTGCGTCTCTGACTCCCACAGCAGGGCAGAGAGTCTTTCAGGCTCCTCTAGCATGCAGTATAACTATTACATGCTAACTGTCCATGTGTCATGAAATCAAGATTTAGAATGATGTATTTTAAATATACACACTAATGTGACTTCTTTGGCTCAGGATGCGTTGGGTGTGTGTGTTGGGCCTCTTGTTGGTCCTGCTGCATCTCTCTACCTCCCTGCTGCTGGGAGCCTTCAACATCCAGACATTTGGAGACAAGAAATCCAAAGACGTGACTCTCATGAAGATCATCAGCACGGTCTGAAAATGTTTTTTTGCTTTTTTGCATCCAATATTCCTTTTTTCTAAGACTGTATCTCATCGATATAAAGAGGATATATTTTGAACAGCGCTGAGTAACGTTAAAATACCACAAGGTTTACTCGACATCTGGCCTCCCTTCAATTGCAATAAGTTGGTAGCACATTAGAAGTATGAGCATGTCGTTGGATTTAGTTACAATACTGTATTGTTCAGAGGCTTTTGGAGATTAAAGGGGCACTCCAGCTATTCTTTTTCAAATCCATAAAGTTGGGGGACTCACAAGAGGTAGATTAAAAGATAATAATAAATGAAAAAAAATGGATCCTACATTTCCCATAATGTAGTCATTTACTGACTTTGGTCTTTGTTAGTATTTGATAACAAAGATTAAATAAAATAAACAAGTTATATGGGGGCAAGTGATTAAAAAACAAAACATTAATGTTGAACCCTGCCATGACCAGTGAAGCTTTTAAGTGAGGAATTAGTGAAGTACCCCTTTATTACCTAGAACAATAACCATCACAGATTATTTAATTTGACTGGAAAAGGAGATGTTATGTTTGTTCACCTCTTTTAGTTCTGTTTCTCTTTGTTTCAGGAGAACTCTACTTGAATGGAATGAAACTAAACAGACCACTAATATAATAAGATGGCACTGCAGCAAGAACTCTAATCAGATATGTGTTGTTTTCCGTTTCTCAGATTGTCTGTCGCTATGACATCATTCTGATCCAGGAGGTCAGAGACCCGGATCTGGAAGTGACCAAAAGACTCATGACGGCCGTCAGCAAGTTAGACTAACCACACACCTTATATAGTGCTTATATTGCTACACACAGAATATAGTGACCTTCTGTAGAAGTTAAGTTGGACGGCTCATGAACTCACATTATGATTTGAGACAAACTAAATGATGCTCTACATCTGTGTGTCTGTGTGTGTTTTCGCAGACAGTGTCTGCTCTCGTACGACTGCATCTACAGCGAGCCTCTGGGTGCTAGTTCACACAAGGAGAGATATCTCTTCCTCTACAGGTAAACAGAGAGAGGCAAAAACAACCGATCTTCTGTTGGAATCCTCCGTTGAGACCCCGCATCAGTGACCAGAAAACAAACAATTTCTCTTTTAAAGTTATACTTCCGATCTGCACAGTGTCTTTGTCCTTATTGTCAGCGATTAGTGCCAGAAAACTACTTATGTAAAAGTAGCCAACATTACAATTCAAATACTCAACTACAAGCATTCAACATCATAAGTATTATCAGAAAAACATAAAGTATCACAAGTATAACTACATAATGCAGCAGACTGGGCCCTGTCAGAGTAATAGATTACAATGCTAGATTATTATTGTTAGCTGGTCTTGGTGGAGCCAATTTGAACTAATTGATATACTGTTGGACAGTTTAATCTGTACCAATGCGTCATGTTATAATGTATGTTACATGTTTTGTATGTGAAAGCACAGTCTGAAAGGTAACCTTAAGTAAAGTAACTGAAGTAAACCGTCATTGTAAATATTTGCCTCTGAGATGTAGTGGGGCGGACGTATTTAGTAACAGGAAATGGAAACACTCAAGTACAAGTAACTCAAAATTGTACATGTGTTTAGCGTCCAAAACTTGCAGCAGAATGTAAACCTTAAGTTGACACGTGTTTCTGGTCCTATGCACATAGCTCACACACTGCTCGTAGGTGAAAGAAAAAAAGGTTTCATTGATCCAATTTCCCTCGTACAAGTTGGTGAAACAACTTCCTTTCTTCCTAAAAGTATCGCTGTTTATCTCGACACACTCAAAGAGTCCACAGATTAATCCACAGATTGTTCCACAACATAATCCACATAACACGGTTACTCCCCACCACTGGTTGTTATGAAAGATGGTTCAGTACAGATATTAGCAGATCAGAGTTTAAGGTAAATATGGGTGATCATGTGTCACATGCTGTGCTAGAAAACTCTACACTTTTGACAGCTTTTCGTGCCATCGAATGCAATTTCTCAACAAAGGCACTTAAAGGGCCAGTGTGCAGGATTTAGGAGCATCTAGTGGTGAGGTTGCAGATTCAAACCAACTCTACGCCTCTTCGCTCATCCCTCCTTTTACAAGGATGTCGGAAAACTACAGGTGCCTTCAGGTAACACAAAAAGCCAGCGTTTGGTTTGTCCATTCTGGGCTACTGTAGAAACACGGAGGACTCCGTGAAGAAGACACACTCTCTATGTAGCTATGAAAGACTCATTCTAAGCAAACAAAAACTCAACGATTCGTAGTTTCAGGTGATGAAAACATGCAACAAACATCACTCTGCCAATAGATCCCCCAAAATCCTACACACTGTTCCTTTTTGAATGCAAATTGTTTGCAGATGTGTTGTGAAAAATGTAAATGCATTTGAAATTGCCATATTATATGGAGTGTCATATAAAAAAACAGGATAGCCTATACAGCATACTATCTACTATATAAATAGCCCACTTTAAAAACACCAAACACATCATGAAATCTAATTTCTGCAAAGAATACTGCTGAATACAGAGTACGTTTTGGTCCAGCTGTATTTAGTAATACAGTCTTCCTTTGGTAATTATACGTAAATTTGTTCGGCAAAAACAGCAAACATGACACATCTGCACATTACATTCAGCCATTCACACATTCAGGACCGGTCAAGCTGCTCCCGAGTGGTCACAGGACCGATAAACGACGATGATAAACTTCTGAAAATGCTCCAGCAATGCTGTGAATAGCTGACTACAAGAAAGAGTTGATGAGCTTTAACTGCTTTTTGAAGACTACTTCAAAAGCAATGTGTTTACAGGAAGTGAGAGATGTGGTTAAGTACTATCTTTCCTCTGCAGGGTGGGGATAGTGTCCGTGGTTGACTCCTACACCTACAACGACCCTTCCGGTTTCTACAGTCGCTTCAGCCGGCCACCCTTCATCGCTGAGTTCTCCTCCACACAAACCGGTAGGCTCTGAAAGAGTGCGGCAAAGAACAGAGGCACAAAGGCATCGCCCACTGTGGGCTGTTCAAATGCACCCAGGGTTACTTTCATTAGTTATGGTTCATGAAGGTACAGCAAGGCTAGGCACTCGGTGGAGACGGGCCTGTGGCAATAACTGACTGTTCACTAAAGCCCTCCCCCGAAAAGCAACTGTCCAATCACCGCTTAGCAACCGTAACTGGGCACAGTAGGTCTGTGAAGCTTTGGCTAACTAGCATACTAAATATTTCACAAAATATGGTTTGATGGTAAATTGTAACGGATTGATGTTACTTTAAATGAAGTATTTAGAAATTTGGATAGAAAACATTTATGTCACTGAATCACTGGTGTCTATCAAGGTTCAAGGTTAAGTTATTGTCATTGTCCAACACAGGGTTAGCAACAGAATGCAGTTGTTCCTTTCTGCTACATGAGTGAAACAAACAAACGACTTATTATGGTGAGTGTTCCACGAGCTTGCTGGTTGAACAGTGAAGGTGAGCTGCTGCAGGGAGCTGTACTCAACCATCTTAGCACAATTGACACAAATGAACATGTGACACCGACTGCAGATGCGTTTTTCAACTGAGTGCATCATTATATTAGTTTCCCCTCTCTCCTCTAGCACCTTCTCTTTTTAAGCATCTCCATATACATGCCCAGCGACTTCTGAATGGAGTCTTTGGTGATGAAGTTGACAAAGTGATTGATCTCTGTTGGACGTCAGCTTGTCGATGGTTGGCTTCCTCATCATGGACTTGGTGATCGCTCTGGCGTGGTCTGTGAAGTGCACAGATGAACAATTGTTCTCCAACTGTCTTCATCATTTTTAAACACAACACATGGTGAGGAGGATTTATTTTCACTCCTGGCACCTAAAAAATGGCACAATGATCATATGTTACTATTTTGAAGTTACATGCATACATACATAAGTGGGGTGAAATTTAGCGTAAAAAGCATTATTCAGTGTGGCTTTGTGGCACAAGGCAGTAAAACTACCTGTGCCAAAGCACACTGTATATTATCCATCGGGCTTAATAATAACTAGAAAATTCCGAAAGAAATTTTGACAGTGTGGCTTCTACTGCCCGAAGAAATCGCAATATATACACACGCCAATGTTACCGGTAGTGTCATTCAGGTTCAATTGAGATAGCGCTACTCTCTTTTCTGCATTTTAGATTCATACTCTTGGATTGAATCTTGTATTTGTGGGGCTTTTATTTTGAAAGGGTGGGACTGGGTGGGTGAGAGAGGGGGAGAGGAGACAGAATCATAATGTTTGACACTAAAATGAGAGGCTTCATCACAAGCATTCCAGTTAGAATTCATTCTGTGGGGCTTTTAATTTGAAATGGGGTGAGGGGGGGGGGGTGAGAGGGGAAAAGTCCTCTAAAAATATCTAAGACCTGAATGACTGTATGATAGAGAGAGACACAGAGAGGGAGAGAGAGAGACAGACAGAAAGATAGACAGAGAGGAGAGAGAGACAGAGTGAGTGAGTGAGACAGGCAGACAGACAGTTAGATGGACTGAGTGGGTGAGTGAGACAGGCAGACAGGAGTCCTCTAAAAGTCTCCAAGACCTGAATGACTGTATGAGAGAGAGACACACAGAGAGAGAGAGAGACAGACAGAGAGATAGAGGGAGAGGAGTGTGTGTGCGTGTGAGTCTCAGTGCCTCTGTGTGTTTATCAACATCACTAATGAGCTCATATAAACACCTGTGTGCTTGGGTGCATGTTGGTGATTGGAGCACCTGTGTGTTAGAGGCTAATTAAGAGAGATTAGAGTGAACAGTGATTTTCAACAAAACTACCTGTCAAACATATGCCCTTCATACCAAAACCATGAGACGAATCAATAAAATATAGATACCGTCAGAGAGATAAGACTCTGGCAAACGCGGAGATGTGTTTGTTATGTTTGTGGTCTTAAAAATGTGAGCTCGAGCGCAATATGCAAAACTGGTACCGTCTGCTTTCTTTTTAGAAATGAGTGGTCAGATTTAACATGGAGTCTAATGGAGCAGTTGGTTGGAGTTGATGTCGCTCTGTGGCTCTTTGAGCCAAATGTGTAAGTCCGTTGGATTCCACAGACATCTGTGTGCGACAGCACAACATTTCCAAGCTTTTTGGCCAAAATGGTGTATAAAGAGTAAACATTGTGGGAGCTGGAGCAATTTGTTTGGAAAAATCACAGAAGATTTTCAAGCTCCGCTTCACTCTGACAGTTATGCTCTCACTCTAGCTCTTAACGAGCCGTGCAATACACACCCATTATAAAATCTGAAACAGACCCAAAATTTTCCTGAAACTTAATCTGTGACTTCATGAAAACTGTGCTAGCTATCAAAATGTCCCTTTGGCTCAATAAAGTGCAGCGTTTTGTCTACGTTTTAAACTTTGAATCATGTTTCTACGTTAATGTACAGCTAGTCAATATGGGCCCAAAGTTAAGTGTTTTTTTTGCTCTCTTCACGCCGGAACCCCATTCAAGTGAATGGGGACATTTTGCTCAGTTTTTGGGGATTTTCGGGAATTTTCGGGAAAACCGCTTGGCGAATCTCTCCGAAAAATAGATAGCACACTATTCCCGATCAGGCTGCACGTTTTGATGTATCTTTCACGCCGCTGTTGGCAACGCTGTGTGAGGAGAAGTTGTTTTCTTGTGTGCACAAGATCATTCATGTAGGAACACGTTGTTTATCTTGGGCGCACAAGTTATTGTTGTGTGTGCACAAGATCATTATCTGGTGGCAGTGGCGGGCCGTGCATTTTATACCTGGGCCTTCACTGCTGTCCTGCAGCTGAAATACCACCTTATAACCACATGATGGCGCCACATCTATTCATTTTTAAGGCTGTAACTATGTAGATCTTCGTATTAAACCGTTCGGTACGAGTCGTTTGAGTAATGCTAGAGCATTTAGAAAATGCAAAAGCCTAAATTCAGGAAAATATAATGTTCTCAGCTGGTCTGGCTGTGGGATCCACTGTCATTCCTTAATGACAAGCCACAACCCAAAGAGATTATCATAGGATTTTACTTTCACAACTTGAACGTTGAACGTACTGCTCTGCAATGTCTTTCCTCGTCATGGTGTGTGGTACATCTCACTCAATCAGAATGCCCATATTTGATTGGCTGAGCTGCATCACGTGATGTGATTCACCACCCACAGCCTCTGCTGTTAAGTTTCGTTTCACGATAGTCACGTGCTCGCCCACTGACCAATCACAGCACACTCTGCACCTCGCGGCAGAGCTACACATGGACACTGAGCGGCATGTAATGCTGAAGTCATTATAGGCCGGCTAGCAGGTGCTGGCACGTCAAAGAATACTACGCCCAACATGTCAAACTAAAGATCTGATTGGTTGAACACTATGATAATCAACAATATCGTCCCCATTCACTTAAACTGCACATGGATTCACTTGTGAGTCTGCAGGCCTCTGGCCTCTCTTCTTACCTAGAGACACAGAGGTGAAATCTGATTGGATAAAAGCTCTACTTAAAACAAGCTGCACTGGAAGCAGAGCAACTGAGGAAGACAGTAGCTGTGCAATGAGAAAAAAAATATTTTTATAAATTATAATACATGTAGTGTATTTAAGAAAAATTATAAAATTATAAAATAGCTATAACTTTGTGATTCTGTTTAGGCCAGCAGAGAAGGCCTTGCAGGCCCTGACGGCCCACCACTGTCTGGTGGCCACCAGTTATTGTGGGAATAGGACAAGTTCATTATTATGCGTGCTCAAGATAATTATAAAATGACTGCTATAAATGGCTCGACACAGCTCCACTGCTGCTGAGGAAGGTTCATAAGTGAGGGAAAAGCAGCCATGAATTCTCTAAATGCTCAGGAAAGGTGCTTCGATGCTTCCTTTCCTTAGCTCCTTTAGCATAGGATAAAGTGATGCAACATTCTGCCGTCCACGAAAACAAAACGATACGTCTATCTTGCAAAAATGTAACAAATATTTTCATACAGTTATACACAAATGGGAATCATGTGAATAAATACGAATAGACAGTGACAACCATTTTGTTTCATTGTTTTGTATTTATTTACTCAGAACATGGAACAAATAAGTAAAAAAAAAAAAAGAATAACCCTTGAAAAGAACAGTAAATATAGTAAACTGTCAATCAACCAGTTCTCTATAAACAACATGAATTATTAACATGAATAAATATTGCACGTCTGAAAATGAGTAGGGAGAAATACACATATACCTCTTCTCCATAACTCAAACAATTAACTCAATATTGATCAGATAAACCTTGGTGACTGGTGGCCTAGTTACCTTTTTTGAATTAATTTAATACTTTCCTAAATCCTTACGAATTCTGCTTCATGTAGCTCGTTGTCCTCGTGACGTTGTACACGGGGCAATAGCTACCAACAGATACAGCACCTTGATCCTGAGCTGGGGGAGGGGTGTTTATTCTGTTCTCAGAGTGAAAGTCGTATACATCCTTTAGTTGTGTCGTGGTGTTTTGCCCTGTTAAAGAGCGTTAGTTGTGGGTTATTAATTGTTGTGTTATAACCATGATTAGGGGTCCCTCTCAATACAGTTAAGACAACTAGCTCCGACTGTAGCGCTCATATAGGCGAACAATATATTTAGCTGCCTGTTGAAGAGTTACAGCAGTTGTTCCGGCTATGCACCGGTATGACGGTGTGAAAAATTCATATCATACGGGAAATTAAAACCGGCATACGTTACACCCATTGCTAATATCATTTTTATTATTACTCACATTACTATTTCTATTACTGATACCATTAACGCACATTACTGACTTTGCTTCTTCACCGGAGTCTTTGTGCTTTCTCGCCTCGCAGGTTTTGTGTTCTGTCATATGCATTGAATGTGTTGTAACTCTGTTAAGTTGTTCATTCTGTACACGTGACACCTATCACACTTCTGTCCATCCTGATAGAGGATCCTCCTCTGTTGCTCTCATTAAGGTTTCTTCCTCTTTTCTCCCCGTAAAAGGGTTTTTTGGGGGAGTTTTTCCTGTTCCGATGTGAGGGTGCTGAGGGTGTCACATGTAGATTGTAAAGCCTGCAAAAATAAATTGATTTGAAAAAAATATATTGAATCCCCTGAATTTTACTGGAGCTATATTTTTCCAATATGAAGCCTATCCTTTCAGACTTCTCAAAGTCTCCCAGATTGGTTGGCACAAAATTTTGGATACAGTCGTGGTTCTCAGATGTTGTACCCCAATGACTTTGGTGACCCCCTGACTTCCCCTCTAGCACTTTACATCCAGCATTTGTGGCTTGGAGCAACATAGCATTTGGTACACACATTTTATGTTGAATTGTAATTACTTTGTGATCCCTTAACCTTTCCTCTTGTGCCATCATCAGGTCAAAACTTAAATTGGTCCAATGCTTTGGTTTATGAAAAAATACCTGCAAAACTAAAGACATTCCCATAACCCTTTAGTTCCACTGAGCAAACGTTAGCATGCTACCATAACCACAGTAAACTAGCCATGCTGTGCCTCAGAGTCTTGTTTATACATAACCGTAAACTGTCCCAACAGCCTCCAATAGAGTTAATAGATGATCTGACAAAACAAGATTACATTGCACACATTCTCACAGGCTGTGGTCAATTTGCAGACCACAGATCAAAAAAATAAATGAAAATATATTCATTTCTAGTGTAGTTATAGTGCATCATGAGGGATTTATAGATTGATTAACATGTTATCTACACTAGTGGAATTGTTCATTTTCTTCCCTTTTATCTTATCAAGTTCAGTCAGACCAGAATTAATCACACCATAACACATGTTGTCACACTATACTTTAATTCCAATGTTTAAAAAACATGAATGATTACACTATCAAGAGGCAATGTTATTTCCATCACTATTCCTTTTTTAGAGACTGAAAAAGCTGCTGAAAGCTGCTGACTAATCCACCGTTGTACATGTTCCTGTTGTCAGCTGCATCAAGTGTGCGTTGTCAGTTTTGCTGCGGCTATTTTTATTTCTCAACTTGCCTTGTCTCCATCACCTCAGAGACTATCTGCCTACATTACACAGAATGCATATGGACAAACCCCAGACTACCGAATTCAACCACAATGAGCTTCATTTTTTTAACTCAACCTGATAATTGTTGGTGAATTTCCCCTTTAATGTTTCAGGAGTATAGCATATAATAATATAGAAATTAGAATGACTATTTGAAGTATGGATAAACAGGAGAAAAATATATGGTATACAGAATTAGCATGGATTCATTAATAAATGCAATGTTTTTTGTCAGGGAAAGCATGTTGTGTATAAGATTATCAAGACCAGCCACAGGTCCTGGATGTCTACACCATCACAGAGGTCAGGCTGATGTCTCCTTCGATATCCAGGGTGCTGATGTGTTGGAGGGGAGTGAAACGATGCACATAGTTGTGCGCCTGCATCCCATTGGCCACAATCCTGAAGGAGTGCTTCTCACAACAGATAGTCAGCTGGAAGAAAACAAGGGCATTTTGCGATCACATACTTTGAAGAGCCTCTCTGAAAACACTAAAGTAACAAACTTGCCACAGTGTCTTTTTATACTACCACTACTGTAGAAGTCACCAAGGTCCCACACATAGTGTCTGTTAGACATGTCTGGCTCAAGTCTGGGAGGAAGTGGACCACAAAAGAAAGTGGTCTATCCTTCTGAAACTTGGAGTATTGATAGGCAGGACTATAAATGATGTAGTCTTCTTGCAAGATGGTAGAATTAGGAAAATCTGTTCCATAATGCAGTCAGGTGAACAAAGAAAGATCTGTCCTGTAAACACATGAAGGCCTTTACATAGTGTGAATGATTCCCACGTCAATATATTCTTTTGAACTGTTGTTTTTGTCGTCAGTACTTCCACAGAAGCAACATCTTTTTCAGAACAACTTTAATTTAGCTTCAACTTTAGCACCGCAAATAACGGCATCAACTTGTGCTTTATCTGTTTAGTCACAACGATTATTCCTTATTCCATGCTCTTATGTATGCATTTGTCTAAAATACCGCAGGTACTTATTGTCACTGTTATTATTTTAACATTGTGAGCATTACTATCTTATTATTATTCATGTGACAATGTTACTGTTATATTGTGTTTGGGGTTATATTGTATATGTTGTTGTTAGAGGTTTGATGAATATTATTGCAGTTGTTTAGATGATGATTAGAAATAGCTGATCAAGTTGCAAAGACCCGGTTCACAGTACGATTACTGGTCTACATAGTGTACTATACATTCATGAGACAACAGGGAGAGGACACCACAATCTCTTTGACCCTTTTCTTTGACTGGGATCACCTGTCTGCTCTGAGCTTGAGAGAAATAACAATGATTAAAACATTATGTTACAGACATGCTTACAGACAAATTCAAATTTCTTCATTGTGCTTTTGTGAAATAGCCCCCAGATCCACTCCTACCATCCTTACCCTTCACAATAAAAACCCTAGACATATAACATGTGCATGTCCCCTGTGTGACAACCTTATGCCGAAGGCCTGAAGCTTCCTTATTCCAGTTGCACCTGAGAGTCGGAGACTTGTTCTGAATCCACTTCAAAAGACATTTTTGGCAATGTTTTTTTAAAGTCTTGAGTAGGAACTGTTGTATAAATCAATCAAATGATGCCTGTACTGTATGCTCTGACCAGCCCAAACTCACATGTCACTATCTAGGATTCCCTCTTTTTGTGCATCACAATGACATTCATCCAGAGGAACTAATGACAGTAAGGTCAGATTTCTAAATGAACATAGTCAGATATCCTACTTGTGCTCAGAATTGTGAACTCTGAAAATGATTTCCTATACTTAATGGTGGAGTCCATCAAAGTGAAGGAAAGCTCTGTATCCCTGCACAATGACCTTTTGGGAGCTAGTTTAACTATCCACTTAGTTCAAGTAACGGAGATGCAATGATGTTTACAAACTGCTCTCGGAATCCACTGTACTGGATGCGTGTTCTACCACCTGGTCAGTGTGTGCAATCAGTGAAGTATTTGCAGTGGTACCGTGAAAGGCTTTCCCCGGTGGAAGGGCATCACTCCGCCACGCTCCTCGGCGCCCCACTGCTCCCCCTGTTTGGTGTTTCGAACCACAGTGTTCTCGTTGAAACGTGGATTGTAATGCAGAGCGGTGCCAGAGCGATGGCTCAGATTCACAGTGAATCTGAGAGGAAACAGGAAAGAGTGAGTAATACATGACACTGGGCCTCCTGCATGAATGCTTTCTTAGTCTTAGTATGGTCTAGACACAGATGTAGAGTCTAGGCACAGATGTAGAGTCTAGACACAGATGTAGAGTCTAGGCACAGATGTAGAGTCTAGGCACAGACATAGAGTCTAGGCACAGATGTAGAGTCTAGGCACAGATGTAGAGTCTAGGCACAGATGTAGAGTCTAGGTAGAGTCTAGGCACAGATGTAGAGTCTCGGCTAAATCTAGGCACAGACGTATGGTCTAGGCACGGATGTAGAGTCTAGGCACAGATGTAGGGTCTAGACACAGATATAGAGTCTAGGAACAGACGTAGGGTCTAGACACAGATATAGAGTCTAGGTACAGTCTAGGCACAGATGTAGAGTCTATGCACAGATGTAGAGTCTTGGTTAAATCTAGGCACAGTATGGTCTAGGCACGGATGGTGAGTTAAGGTGCAGATGCAAGGTCTAGGCACAGATGTAGAGTCTTGGCACAAATTCAGAATCTTTAGCCAGCAACTGGGTTTGACTTTATTCTTCTTTTTCTTGACCACTCGTTCGTACTCAGTCATAAGGTGTAGTGTGATGTTGTTTCAATTGTACAATGTTTTTTTTCAAAGTGAAATCTAGTAACCATGAATAAGGGAGTCAGACCTTGTGGCATTGGGGAGAACATTCCCCTGGATGGTGATGGTCCTGCCAGGTTTAAGTCCACCACTGATGGGGCTCCTATATGGAACAGCCTGTATAAAGACGGAATGGGAAAATTAATTATACAAATATCGATTATTGTTTTACACTAGTTAAATTAATGAAGAGTATAGTAAAATTATAAATCAAAGATGATACAACTGCAGCAGATTTGAACAGGGTGCTGCCAGGAAGCACCACGCTTCAAAGTTTAAATCTGTAGAGAGCAGTGCAGCAGCAGTTGCTTTCGTTATCCACGATCTGTTACAGAACAGGAAGTGTTATGCCCAATGTAGTTTCCTGTTTCTCAGTTTGTTTCAATCATCAACTATTGACACAGATGTGCTTGTCTTCATGGGCCCTTGATCCTTCTCTGTTTCTTCTAGCTTACCTGTTGTGGTCGATACTCACCCCAACCTATGGTATTTCTGAAAATCATGTTCACCTCAAACCATTGTCTAATGCTTCTGAGTTTGCTTCTGCATGAATGCAACCTGGAGTGAACCACAATCTGCTAACTCCCTCTCCAGAATGTGATAATATACTGTATAATATAAGTTTATTCTTGAATGAACTCGCTGCCTAGTTTGTTGTAAGGCGTCCTTCTTATGAGGGGGGGGGTGTTAAACTACCAATACGCTGCTGGTCGAACAGTCAAATAGCTTCAGAAAGTTCCTCTCCTCACACCTTTCCAATGTTGGATTGGGGGGACTGTCTGACAATTATTGCAACTTTCTGAAACCGGCATTCCCAGATTTACACCCACTTCACACTATGCTTGGTCTGCTGTGTGGAGATGAGACAGGAGGTGCCAGGGTTTAAATCTCTATAGCTCTCTTTTGTATTCTATTTCTGTCACTTTTCATGTAAACTACTGAGTGCAACGCTACGAATGCCTTCAGGAGAGACTGAAGACCGCCTGAATGTGTGCTGTTATCCCCATATTTAAGCATAATTACGTCTCCCCCCCTCTCTATGGCGGCCGATTTAGAATTAAGTGGAACATATGTTTGTTTTTCGAGCAATTTGTGCAAACTGACCCTTTAACTTAACCAGTGAAGTTCGTGCTGCCCCAGAGCAGCTCTGTAAAATCCCTGTAGAACTGTAACTCCACTCTGCCTGATACTCACAGGCATTGCAGGAGGAAATCCAGGCTGCGAGGGGAATCCAGGCTGGGACGGGTATCCAGGCTGGGACGGGTATCCAGGCTGGGACGGGTATCCAGGCTGGGATGGGAATCCAGGCTGGGACGGGAATCCAGGGTGTGAGGGGAATCCATGCTGCGGTGGAACCGCCGGAAAAGAAGGGAAGGCAGCATTGGTGGGAAAGGCAACGTGTGAAGCAAACGCAGGCTGAGTGGGAAATGCCGGCTGTCCAGGAAACTTAACACAGAAGGAAAACACTTGAATCATCCTTCTATGAATCATGTATTAGGTTTGGTATTTTTTGCAACTAGAGCATTTACATAAAGTACATGAAAACACAATGAATGCCATACTTATTTCCGGTAGCATCCTCACCATAGAGTTCTGGAAGGCAATGGAGGAAATTTCGACTTTCCCAGCTACTGCGATGGTGTCCACCTGGTGAAATGGGATACGGTGTCTGTACTCCATGAAGTGGCAGCCATTGATGTTCAGCTGGAGAAAAAATATGTAATTTAATTTGTGAAAATGTAAATAATATCTTTCTTTTAAAAACCTAACAACTGTGTTTTAACTGTGTTAAAATCTATTTTTGTACTCCATCAATCTACCATCTTCTGACTTCCTCCCCACTTTCCTAATCAGAATCAAAATCAGAACCGTTTATTGCCATGGTATGTTGAACATGCAAGGAATTTGGCGTGACGGGAGGTGCAAACATTTAACAATCAGTGCAAGTAGAAACACATTAGAATTTACAGAGAGATATAAAATAAAGTGAGATATAAAATAAATTAAATATAAAATAAAGATGAAATATTAAATAAAGTGAAATCCAAAATAAAGTGCACAAACGAACAGATAACAGGACTATAAACAATGAACAGATAACAGGACTATAAACAATGAACAGATAACAGGACTATAAACAATGAACAGATGACAGGACTATAAACAATGAACAGATAACAGGACTATAAACAATGAACAGATGACAGGACTATAAACAATGAACAGATAACAGGACTATAAACAATGAACAGATGACAGGACTATAAACAATGAACAGATGACAGGACTATAAACAATGAACAGATAACAGGACTATAAACAATGAACAGATGACAGGACTATAAACAATGAACAGATGACAGGACTATAAACAAGTGAGATGTAAGTGTAGTGTGAAAGTGTTGAGTGTAATAGAAGAGATGCAGGGGAGTGACCGGTGGGAATTTGTCCTGGGGATGACAGAGTCAGCGGGGTTCCCGGGCTCTGTTAATGAGCCCGACTGCGGATGGAAAGAAACTGTTTTTGTGGCGTGAGGTCTTGGTCCTGATGGACCTCAGCCTCCTGCCAGATGGGAGGGGCAATCCCAAATAACCACTCCAATTCTCTGATTGGCCAAAATCATGGCTCATTGTAAAACTCTCAGGTTGAGCGAGAGTGCAGGCAAACTTGAGCGAGGTCAAACTTACGAGGTGACTGTGTTTTAATTATTCTTTGCATGATAAGCTCTGTACAAACTATAATTTGTGTTCTTCAAAATGACTTGTTTTGCAATCACCAAAGAGACATAGGATTTGTAAATGTTGTGAAAGAGGATCTGCCTGGATTAAACTTCTAGAATTATGTACCAAACGAAGTAGCTCATTTTCAGATAGTCAGACCTGGTAGGAATCACGGGAGACAGTGATGCTGAGGCTGAAGGTAGAGCCAGCAGGAAACGGTGAGTTAAGCTTCCTCTCTTCACTGCCCCAGCTGTCATTCTGTGAGGTGTTGATGACCACATAACCAGGGTGGCTGTCATACCGGGGGTTAATGTGGAGCGCAATGTCCGCATTGGTCCTGGAACCACACTGTAGATTCACATGGAACCTGGAGAAAAATCAAAGTCATCATTTAATGGTCTTCAACAAACTGCCATTTCTTATATTTTTATAATTGTGTATAAATATGGCTTTCATTTTGTTTTTTTACGTTGCAAGCTGCCCAAATAATAAACAATCTAAATGTACCCTGTGGAGGTTTTGACCACTAATGGCACTATGGAGTGTGTGTTAATGTGTTAAAGAGTAGATCCCATGGTCTACATAATGAAAGCACACGTACAGTATGTGCAAAAAATATGTGCAACTGAGCAAACACCATGAGCTGATGAAGACCATGTGAAACATTCAAAAGCTCCAGAACACGCGAGTTAATGAGTTTAGGTTGTCTTGTCAACAGCTTTTCTAATGTTCCACTTGTTTATTATGCCTCAAAGATGCACACTCTGTGTTTCAGTAGAAACACTGAATGTTGACATGGTTCAACAGGGAACCTTTACCATGTCTTAACATACATCCGTCATAAAATCACAAGAAAATAAAACAAATACCAAAGGCAAAACAATAAACAAAAAAAGCCTCAATTGAGGCAAGGCACAGATGAATGGAATTCATTCAGCATAATGTGTCCTAATGACAAATACACATCTAAAACTAAGATAGAATGAAATGCAGTTACTATCAATATAAGCACTTTTATAAAATGTTAACAGCAGAGAGATCCAGGGATGAAAAGAGCAGTCTGACCTATCGGCTCCAGGCAGGACTCGTCCACTGATGCTGATGGACGTCCCCTCCTGCAGACCCCCATGGATCGATCCAGTGAAGGGGATTCTCTACAAGGACAGGACTAAACAGGTCAACAGCTGCGTCTCACTCTAACTGCTAGTATACTTCTTATTGCTGGTAGAAACACCCTTAAGGCGCATTTGTGACTTGTGATATTGGGCTATATAAATTAAATTGACTATTGGAGAAACTAAATCCAGCTTGTGTGTTTTAGTCCATCACTGTACTTTAAATGGTAGATTGGGTTGCTTCTTACTGTAGCTGAGCCTAAATTCAATGACCTATGTTCTTGTTTAGGAGCACATGTACAAACACAGACTTTCATTTAAAACTAGAGGTGCTCTATCTCCACCAGGAGTGTCTGCGACGACCACGGATGTAATGTTTGACTGAATGAATACTCACATTTGTCTAACCCTCTGTCTGGACTGCATGTGTATCAGCTGTGTTTTTCATTCACACTTCTCTCACATTAGATCCGTTTCATTCTGCAGATGTCTGCACCGCCTCAGCTCCGTCTCACGGCCATTACCTAAAGCCTGTATTTAGGCTGCCATTCTATTTTTTCCGACAATAGTTGAAAGTTCCCCAAAGTGACTTAACATTTTGCACATCTGTGCATTTTGTTTTATTATTATGTGTTTTGATCGCCTTTATACTTTATACAGGATTTCTTGAATCTTTATTAGTTTAATGATTCTCCTGTTTGTCTCTTTGGGCTCCTGTGTCAATTCATTTTGCCAAAGTTAAGGCGGTAATGCGATATGTGTTTTTATTTGCACTTCCCAGATTAGTTTGTTTCCCCAGTTTTTTTTATGGGGATCCAATTCACAATAGATCTGTAGGCTACATTGTGAGAAGATGGAATTTGTGCGTCAATGAATGCTCCTGACCATTTTTACTGCCATTTCTGCATCACCTTACATTATCCTGTATCTGTAAACCAGACATTTACAAGAGATGAACGTTTGATAAATCACAACTTCGTGTATTGAAAATATATACACACGTTAAATACTCTAAAATGAGAGCGAATAAATGCTTTAAAGCATTTCAAGTTCATATGCTTTTCATTTCCTCATTTCCTCTCATCAGTGAGACAAACTATTTTTGTTTTATGTATCGATGTAAGTTCCTGATAAATAAATAATGATGTTCATTGAATGATTGATAACGTGCGGGTTTATTCATGTATAACACTTTGCGATCGTGTGTCTAATAAACACACTGCTGGCTGCTCCAGTAGGTGTACAGTAGGTCTCGGGACCAATAAAGTGTGATCTTCATTTGGTGTTTGATCATACAGAGCACGTTCTGCCACTCTCACACACTGAAGCCATAATGGTGAATTGTGTCCGCTATGGTGAGGGAATAAAATACATCAAATACAAACAGTTCGTGACCACTATTTTATGCAATCATTCTAGTGCTGCGTGTAACTTTAAAATGCAAGTTTTCTCTTCATATTCTGTTGCAAACTTTAAAAACTTTCTCCGGTTTGAGTTAACACCCGATGGTCGGATGGCAAGGAGCAAGGCCTCACCTAATTTGAGCGTCTAGCTTCTGTCTGATTTCACGTGAACGCAACAGGAAGCTGAGCATGTTTCCTTCTCTGAGAACACGGAGCTAAAGGTCCGTTACAGCTGAATGCAGACAGAGGAAGCAGCGCTCCGTCACGCTTTATGTACTCCAACACTACAAACACTGCTCGCGAACTCGCATTATGGAAATATGACCAATACAATGTTGTAAACGAGTACAGACGCAATATGAAGTTGAATTCGTTTAATTCTGTATATATTATGAATTATGTATAGAATGTAAGAACCGATGTTGATGATGCGCAGGCTCCAGCAGGTCTTTCTAGCCCTGCGTTGAACTGCCGATCGGTAGACCGCTACCATGACGGATCTGAGGTACGAGCAGGACCAGCCTTCACTCATCATCACAGCGTTTCTCAGAAAAATAAAGTGTGAATCACTTACTGGGTTATAAAAAGGTGTCTGCTGATTAAAAGCCATTGTCCGAAATAGAGTTGCGCAGGTTTGCTGAGCTGCAGGGAGCGTGCTGCGAAATCTGACGCAAAATGGGAGATTTTTACAACTTGTGCCTTAGGTTTCGATTCTCTACAGTGGGCGTTGTTTAAACGGCCCTCTAATCACCAGCCTACAGAGCAGAGGAAGGACAGAAAGCATATGAGTGAGTGATTGCACAGAAACAGCTGTTCTAGCCATGAGTGTGTCTCTGTATTCTTCTTCTATATATCCAAACATTAGCTGATCCTCAGTCAGCAAACAATTGTTTTATTTTGGGAAAAGATCACTCTCAGTTTTTCCATATGCTGCTTCTTGTTTAACTCAAACAGCTGCCAGTCCCAGCAGTCCACAGCTGAATCCCTCCCAGATGCATTTCAATCTTTGAAAGGACCATGCTAATATTTTTGCATGCCTTGTATATCTTGTATGTCCCGTAGTGCTTAATCACAAACTTCAGTGGTGGAAGAAGCTGTGAGAGCCTTTGCTGAAGTGTAAGTAGCCTATTCATTTTATTTAGAGGTAGGTGGAAGTCATAATGCTATATTTGTGTCTTTCCATAACTACTGCTTTTCCTTACATTGTATCGGTTTACTTAAACTAAGGACTTTTTTCCCCACCTGGATGTCATCAGAAGATGATCAGAAGGCTGATCAACCCTTTTCCTTTTTAACAAAGACATGCAAGTTACTCACTAAAAGAAGCAACCAGAGGGGGGACACCAAGCCGAGGTACGAGGGCTGCACATTTGCACCTAACGCTTGTCCTGTGTACCTCTAATGCTCTGAGCATTAAAAGAGTGACAATACTGGAAGAGACTGTTGTCTTCTACTCGTTGTCAGAGTGGGATTACAAAATTGCCACGACAGAAGCCCTCCTACCTCCTGTCAAGAAAAGAGTTTGATTTGTGTGTGAAGAACCCACAGTGCATGTATGTGATGTTTGAAGCTGTTATACACTCACACTGACTACACTGTAGGCGAGATATTGACCTGAAGTCTAAAGTCAGTTTGTACAACGTTTCCTGGCCAGGAAACCACAGCATGGGAGAAACAGGAAGTGAAGAGAATGTGAGAGATGATCTACTTTAGTATGGACTTTGGTTACAACCAAAGTGACGTCTATTGTTTCCTGTTAACTCTGTCGTGAATTTAATAAAAGGGCTCAAGTATTCAAAACTTTTGGATGATAAGAGTAACAGTTACAACTTTAAAGGAAGTAATTAGAAAGGAAAAACAACAAAATGCATAAATAAAAAAGACAAATAAATAAAGTAGCTGTATTTAACATTCTGAACATTAATATCTCATCATTTAGAGGAGTAATGTCTACCTGAGCAGAGACTGAAGTCTCTCTCTCTCTGTGTGTCGTTATCAGAGCAGACATGTGTATTTCAATTTAAAATGCAGTACTTTAACTTGCAAAAGAGCAATTTTGACACCATAACATAGCTTGACATGTGGTTAGTGATCAAGAAAATCCCTCCTCAGTCCCCAAACAAAACGCAGGTAAAGGTTTTATTAGAGAAGTCTATGAATGACTAGTCACATGCCTCACAGGAGCGATTTAGCTGGGTTACCTTGAGGTCACAGATAACGGCAACATGACTGCAGATATGTCGTGGATGGTGTGTTGTACATTCACCAGTAAAAGAGAAGGGTTTGAAGTTTGTAAGACCTTCTTATCTATAGCAGTTAAGTGTCCTAACAAAGGAGAAAAGAGACTGCGTGTTGGTCCAGTCCTCCTGTTCAGCTCCATAACAGTGTCCTTGCTGAATCCGTATCTTGAGAGAAAATTAGCAGCAGCATTACAAAACTCAACTGATTGAGTCTGTCCCTAAACTTTCTATGAAGAACTTCATCATTCGGCTCAATCCATCTCTAAAAGACAGCCATTTTACAAGTTGAACCTCCTCAAGTGCAAGTTCAAAGTTAATACAGGATCACAGTTTAAAGGTGCAAGATCCGAGACTGGGAGCATTTTGATTGCCTCTCAACGGTTCTCAACATGTTGACGGTGAGCCGGCTGCTTACTAACGGTGCTAATAGTGCTAACAGTGCAACTACGACGGAAGTGAAGACAGAGCTAACCGTGTTAACACAAGGGTCGGCGCTACGCTTCCACAACAACGCCATCATCAGCTAACCAGGGGGCACACTCACATGCACACTCATATGCACTAACGGGCACTAAAAGGCACTATGTGAAGAAAGAGGAGAGAAGTTCTGATAACACACGGAGGGACATCAGTAGACATTACTACCCTTTGCATAGATTATAAGTGTTGATATATTGTCAGAATATTAAATACAGCCAATATAAAATGGATTTTAAAGTTTTGGTGCAACAGAATTAAATAATCTATGTTTAGAGTAACAACTAAACTGATGCTTTTATTTTCCATTTTGGTGTAAAATGTACTGAATGTAATTTGTGTCTTTGTCTTGTCTCAGTCACCATCTCATGTAGACTTGGTCTTTTTTTGGACTAGATCTGACCTTGGTACAAGTGTTCTTTACTACCTGCTTGTATAAGTATGTTGTATATTATAACAGCGTATCAACATGGACTGCACATTTAGGTTGTATCATCATGCCATTGATTCTGTAAGAAAACAAGCACACAGACTCACTGGAGATCAGCTTTAATATCTTCAATTGTTCAGACCAGAGGCACACAAAGTATCAACACAGCCTGTACAAAAATACTCAAATTAGACCTCAACCGTAAAAAAAAACAAAAAAGCACAACCACAGTTTACACATTTATCTATACATCAATGGGACTAAAGTACCAATTCAAATGATCTAAACTTAAAAACCCTTGTGCAAACACTGTATATTAAATACAACCCCCAGCACTCTATATACATAAGATCATGTTCATGATCATGCTGGTGAAGCCCAACACATTCACAGAGCGTACATTGTACTCCTGCCCGAGGAAAACCACACACACACACACACACAAGGTTCACAAACATGATGCGGTGTTGGATTGTACAAAGGAAAGACACATACTTGTTGCAATATGAGTTTCGTTATATTATTTCTAGTATTATCCTCGCGTTATTGTTATCCAAAGTGAAACTGAACAAATAGCTCTCATGAAATCTCAGTGTGGCAGTTATCTCTCATCGGTTTGCTATTTGATCCATTAATGATGTTTACCTCACTTGCTCTTACCAAATGCACAAAACGTCCACATTCAACGTATCTGTGGTTTGCAGACGATGTGACAATGTTTCCCTGGGGACTGGGCTGAACCTACAGTCCTTTAGGTCCAGCTCATCATAACTGTCTGCATCTAAAGGGCTGCTTCATGCAAAGGAAATGCAGATATTGGTTTTTACTGGTCCAGGTTTAGAGTCCTCAGTCTCAGAGATTTACCAGATACCATGGATGTAACTGGCCAATTCTTTTGTGATCCTCACAACATTGAACACTACAGTGTACAAACCAAGTCGAAACCATGCTGGAAGCTCTGTGAGGCTGTACCGAGTGGTGCTTTTACTAAATGCTAATGTTACGATGCTACATGCTCACACCGCGCTATTGTTTAGCCAGTATGTTGCATATTCTCCATCTTAGTTTAGTGTGTTAGCATGCTAACATTTGCTGATGGGAACATCATTGGTTTTGCAGGTATTTGGTCATAAAGCAAAGTACTGGAAAAAATGGCTTTTGACTCGATGAAAAGTCAAACAATCATCAAAGTTATACAATTCATCATCTGTGAGCCATAAATGATATCGTTGTTGCCGAGATATTTCAGTATGGATCACAGTGGACTGAACGACCACATAACACTGCCATTCCTGGGGCGTGTTGTGTTTAGTGTGGCTACAAATTTAACAGCAATTTGAATTTATAGCAAAGGTATCGTGGTCACTCTGTATCATCCACAGACTTCCAAATCAACAGTTTTCATAGGAACTAGTTCCCATAAAAGCTGAAACCAGCAGATTTCCTGCACCGAGGATGAATCAGTGTCCACTCACATGCAGATAGATATATAGATTGTCATTTATGGAAAGCAGTTAGAACGTAGGAGAAACAGTTTGCACACATACAAAAAGCTTGAAATGTAAAAACAGAGTAGAGACAAAGACAAAAGATATGTTGTTTCAATAGCAGCTAATGTGATTTTCATATCATGAAAAGTGTCATTAGAGTTCGTAGAAAGAGAACAGAGAAGTAGCCTACGGATGTCTCACCTCTATTCCTCTGTCACATGACCCCTTGCTTGTCTTAGCACTTAACAGGATCCTACATCCTCTCAGTTGACCTGACACACCCGTCACAGTCCACAAGCTCTGCATACAGAACTTGTGTTACTGAGAATTCATCAGATGTGACTCTGTATTCAGAATCAAGAACACAAAATCAATAAAGATACAGATCACAAGTCTCCATAATCCTAAATCCAATGGAAACGTCTGTTTGAATTTTTGTGGAGGGAACCAGTACGATGCTAACTTCCTGTTGGCTACAAAAGTAGGTCATCCCCGCGGCGCTCTATATCTGGGACAACAAAAGTAGCTATTGTGACAGGCCTAAACATCAGGTGAAATGGGAAGGATATGTCGCCCTAGATAAGAGCTCTGAAAAATCCTCTTTGAAATTGAAATGATGTTTAATTTCAAAGAAGATATTTAGTTGATATTGTCAATATTTCCTCAAGCCAATATTAAGTTTCAGTTTTATGAGGCACCTTGGCCTCTCAGCTGCTGTATTTGTACATGTATGGACAGTGTGCATGCAGACGCTGATGGCAGAGATCTCTCAGGCAGTGATGACGACGATGATGATCCCACAGCCTTTACCAGGAGAAGAACGGAGTGAGGAGACAGAAATAGGGAGTGGTGGAAAACAAGTGAGAACATAAAGAGACAGGGAATCAGAGGCACGGACAGAGGGGACAATGTGGGATGGAAGGGAGACCGTGGAGATCAGACAACAGGAACAGGCAGAGGTGGATCAGGGGATCAGTCAGCACCCGGAGGAGAGGAAATCACAGAGACAGGAGAAAGGAGAGGTGAAGAGACGAAATACTGCTGACTGTGACAAACATTATTAAGTGTCTGGAAAACAAGATGAAGGAAGCATAAAGGAGCAACAACTCCATCCATAGGCACAGCTAAATGTTGTCGAGTCTTACTAGAACTTTCCTCAAAATACAACAGAGCAGTCACGTTAGAAAAGGTCGTTTATATTAGTTGATACTCAGCAGGACAGCTTCAAAATGTTCACATTTCTTTACAAAATCTTATTTACAACATTTTCCATTTGATTGATGGTGTATTGCATCTCATTTCTGCTTACATGACATTAAAATGATGATGATGACGACTAAATTAAATGGTGAATGCTGGTGTAAATGATGTTGTCGGCTGGTCCACCCTGGATCATGCCTTCTCTTTCTATGGTACCTACTCAGTTGTCTTCCAGAAGTGTCCGGGGTGAGACAGCCTGCGGTTGAGTTTAGGCAGCCTCTCCAGCATGCCTGCCAGCGGAGTGAAGGTGGGCCTGTTATCGGCTTCAGAGGACCAGCAGGCGGACAGGATCTCCTGTTGAGATGGAAGGAGGATTGCTGTTGTTTTCATTTCACTAAAAGGGTTCCTGTCTAATGTGGTATCATTGTTTTATTAAGCAGACATTAATGCTAACAGACAAGTGTGTCTGCCTCTCACACTCCTGCTGGTCCCATCTCAGCTCCACACAGACCGCTTCCCTCTGATCAAATTAGGATTGTCCTTCTACGTTCTATGACAGACTCACCGTCACCTCCTTGCCCAGGTTGGCTTCTGCCAGCACCTTCTTAATGCCCACATTGCTGCCCACTAGCCAGATTTTAGTCTCCGCAGGCAGGTTGGTCATTGGCCAGTCTCCGACCTGCAGCTCATACCAGATTGTGCTAAAAAAGGACACATCGGAAAAATATGATCAGGAAAAACCTGGTGACAGTGAAACCACCTAGCAAGTATGCCACAGTCTGGTGTATGAAGAAAATGTTGGAACTTGTAAGGTAACACAAAAAGAAGTTTGAGGGATTCAAAGATCAACAGACTAACTGAGGAAATGACTGAGCACCAAAGAATATGTAAGTGCAGCAAAAGATACTCTCTTTGTTAATGAAAAACATTAGTTTAAATGTCAAATTAACTTTAGAATATAGCATACAATTAGTGCTGCTGATAAACCTGAGGAGGCTGTTTAATTCGAATCAATCAATCAATACCCAAATGCATAAACGTCAGCAGCTTTGGAGAAAGGCAGCTGGTCCTCATCCACCTCTGGACTCATTTTTCGAACAATCTCTGGAGCCAGGTAGTCGATCCAGCCCCGAGGTATCCGCAACATGTTCTTCCTTCTAAACACACACACACACACACACACACACACACACACACACACACACACACACACACACACACACACACACACACACACACACACACACACACACACACACACACACACACACACACACACACACACACACACACACACACACACACACACACACACACACACACACACACACACACACACACGAATGAAGACAGTAACCTTGGCTTACCAGAGGAGGTACAGATCATTTAGATAGATAGACTTCACTCCTACCTGCCTTCCTGTACCACTCCAGCCATCCCAAACAGGCCAAAGTCTGTGATGACCACCTTGTTTGTGTCATAGAACACGTTGTTAGACTTCAGATCCTTGTGAATGATGCTTTTGGCATGCAGATAACCCATTCCCTGTATAAGAGTGGAAGATGAGTGAATTCAAACTATTCATCTCTAACTTTCTTCTTCTAACATTGGTCTTCATTTTCACATGTTCTCTCAGATTCACAGTCTGACCAGTGATACTAATAAGTAATAATTAATACATATATATTTAAGTAATTAAGCATTATTTTCTCATCTGTGTTAACTTGGAGCTTCCAGAGCATGGGAGAATGCAAACATTACATTTTCAGTGTAATCTGATTACTTTTGAAAGGGTTGGATCCTTTTACAAGCCACTGTATATCATATGATTGAATTGGATTATCAGAAATGATCATATATTGGTATTGAAATGATTGAGTTCAGCTTTTTTTACTCATTCAATCTCACACGGATCACGGGTTGCTTACCTTTACAATGTCCTGTGCAATCTGTCTGATTTTATTGATGTCGAGCATGTGACCTCTTTCTCTTACAACAGAGTACAAAGTCACACCTTTACAGAAACTGCAGAGAAAACACATGCCACATTGGAACTAAAACCAAATTCAACATCAACAAATATACACAGCAAAACCACATATCACATGTAAAAGTATCACCATACCGGTAGTTTATATACTGCAAGTGTGCTGGAAAAGAGGGAAGAAGAGCAGAACTGAGACCTGACGAGTCATGCAGCTGTACCTGGTGATGATGGCGAGGTGTGGCGGGGCCAAGCAGGCGCCCATGAACAGAATAACGTTCTCGTGCCTGGTCTGCCTGTAGTTCATCACCTCCTTCTTGAAGAGCTTCAGGTGGTCCTGGTTGTTGCCGTCAATCTCCAGTAGGCGAATGGCCACCTCACCGTGCCAGCGGCCCTTATGCACCTTCCCCCAGCGCCCCTGGACCGTCACAGAATCCATTGTGTCAGATGATGCTATTGTATGTTGTATTCTAAGATTGAGTACATGTCTGTCTTCACCTTGCCAATCAGCTCTCCCAGCTGCAGCTGCTCATATGGGATGTCCCACTCCTGCAGGTAGACGCTTGTCTGGCTGGCCTTACGGCGCATGGGGCCCCTCCAGCGTCCGACGGCCCCCCGACGGCGTATGGAAGCAGGCAGGTCCTCCAGCCCGTCCTCATCACACGCGTCAGTGGAAAGGCTCTGTTCTCTGGTGCACTGCTCAGCTGCCTCCTCATCCTCTGCTGGGTAGTCCTCCTCCTGAAACACATGAACTAGAGAAGTGAACATGGAACAGGATACTGAGTCAACTACCAGAATTCTTTGGTGTTATTGTTCATTTACTACATTTTTAAATACATTTTAGTAGAATACAATATTCAACTATGTTTTTTAATGTATAAACTAAGAATGGTGTTTTTGTTATCTAAGAATGAACGTTTATATCTCCATAGGGAGCAGGTCCTCTTCACAGAGGCTGTTGCCCCTCAGGTGCTGTTATTATGGTAAGGAGGGCCATGTTAGTACATGTTAGAGCATGTGAACGTGCCCCACTAGCTCACGGCCGCCGCTCTGCTCTGCTCTCATACGGTGACACTTCCTTTGGTAACCAAAAAGACGAACTGAAACGACTGCCAGGACTCACCCCTCCTTGCTCCGCTGTCATTAGCTGTGTTTCAGTGAGGGCCAGCTGGGACACTCTGAGAGAAGAACCACAAGAATTAGCAACCGACTACATCCTTGGTAGGGATGTTAAGCTCTGTACATACGAGCCTACAGAGTTTTTTATTGAAATCTTAATGTGATATGGATATACAGACTCATTTTAGTTTTTTAACATCAACAAGAAGCACAACAATTGAAGGATTGTGAAGGATTCTTCACATTTGAGACTGAGATACTGAGTAGGACATTTCAGTGTACAAATAAACTGCTCCGTGCTCTCTGTGGGGCACGACTGGAGGCATTGTCTCTGAATGAACTTATTTATCCTAAACATATCTGTGCTGACATCTCTTGTTACTGATCAGCCGACGTATATGAAATGTGATTAGCTAATATTAGCCAATATGGAACCTATGTTGCTTTCCCTTACCCAGACTCATTGTTGCTGCCACAATGTTGAACAGCAGCACATGTGGAAGCAGGAACATCTGTTGGAAAAGACAACTTCAGAATACTGCACTGTGCACAGTATAAATACATGTTACTTTATGAATTCAGAACAGACGATGTTATCAGTTATCAGAAGTTTTAACCACTTACAACAATGTGCAACACTTTTGTCACGCCTTTTTGTGTATCTGTGTCTGCTCGGCCTCTTCTGTTGATGTGTGGACTTTTTACTCCGTCATCTACCGTTTTATTTTTGTTTTGTTGTGTGTCAAGTTGAGCACTCGATGTTTGACTTTGCAGCCTTCTTGGCCAGATCACAAAGAGATTTTATCTCAATGGATTCTATTGGATTCGGCAGAGTGATTAAGTCTTAATCCTTTGCATTGGTGGCTCAGTGTGTACGGGGCCAACACTCTCCATTGAAGCCATGTCCACATTACGCCGTTTCCATTTGGAAACGCATATGTTTTGCTACGTTTACACTGAGCGTCCACACTACGCCTTGTACTAATGATAAGTGATCCACCACATGGATATCAATGAGACTGAGTATCATAAATATCTTTTTAACACCCAAACTGTGCTAACTTTACATTACATTACAGTCATTTAGTAAAGGGACTTAAAATTCAGATTCTATCACATACATTGTAGGCACAGCTACGGGAGCAATTTTGGGGTTAAGTGTCTTGCTCAAGGACATGCGACTAGTGGAGCCGGAACCGGAACCGGGGATCGAACCGCCGATCCTTTGATTGAAGGACGACCCTGCTCTCCACTTAGCCACAGACTTTACCTTTAGCCATTGTGTAACTTTACACGCTGGCGTGTGTGTGAGAGATTCTAGGGACAGGGGGCTGACCTGGGAAGTGGAAGCGGCTGTCCCTGGAGCCCTGCGGCGACGGGTTGGTCGGGGGTGTGGCGCTGACACTCATTGGGTTATTCTGCTGGAAATGTGCAGGGGACGAAGGTGTGGAGGAGGTGGATGATGACGGGTTACTGCTGGAGTCCAGCTGGTTCAAACTGGGGGGAGGCTCCTGGAAAACACACACACACACACACACACACACACACACACTAGTAAGGAGCCTCCAACATGTACACTATATTTCTAATCTTACCTACACATTTACCTCTGGGATAAAGTCAGCAACAGCAGTTCAGAACAGAATACCAAGCATATTGTAATAAAAGAGAAACCTGTACTTACCCTTTTGGTTATTGCTTTTGGTAAAGTGCCAAATTGCAGTGGGATCTCTGCTGTGTGATCAATCCGATTATTGATATCTGATGGCACTGATTCTGCCCTCCGCATCCTTGGCACTACAAACACATTCAAGCATTAGCTCATTTTACATCACAATATATAATAAAAGATTAGTTCACACATTTTCAACAAAACAGTAGTAACTTTTCACCACCTGTAATCATTCATCCAGTTCATACTGGCTTTTATAAGATCCCCTCCTAATGTGCTTTTGTGCAATAATACATCCCAAAGTGTACAGGAAACTAATGTGAGGTTTCAGCAGTCTGACAAAAACAACATTTCCTTTTTGTTACTTTCTCACCACAGCAGCTCAGCACAGAATCACTGTCTGCTCATACTACTTCATACTACCCCCTTAACACAGAGGATTCCAGTCATCAGTCCAGAAGCATTTTGTGGGTCCAATCGGTGCACTTTGTGTTTGAGTTGAATCATTGTACACAGAGCAACACAGAATAAACGCATGGCAGACTCTACAACTCCTGCAGTAACTACGTCTACTACAAAACCCTCTGTGATGGAAACAGAGAGCAGCGAGACCTAATGCACCTTTAAAGAGTCCTTGGATCCTCGTCGACATGCAGCAGCATGACACAGCCTGACAACAAGCATGAACCACAAACACACCCCAAGACTTGGACAAAACTGTGAACCTTTGCTCTAAGAAGGATCCAGAAGTAACTCATGTTGTTATGATCTTGGTCTACTTGTCAGTTAGCAATAACATGGTGCATGACAGGCAACAGTTAAACAGAACCAGCTCATTGGTGGAGCTCAGATCCATGCTCTGTAGCCACTCACTGCTTGGGGCAAAGAGGCACGCTCTGTCTTTCAGGTTGGTAAAGAAAGATCAGGGCGTCCTGGTGTTTAAGATGCAGACTATGAAGTTACTAGTTCCAGTCCAGCAGGCACCTTTGTTACATGTTATTCCTCATGTCTCCTCTCATTTCATCACAGCTCTGTACTGTCCCCTGTGTAATCAGGTCAGAATAGAATAAATCATTAAAAAACATCTACTGTATTGAATGATATAAGTACATTACAACTGAATAGATATAAAAAGATAAAGCAATAAAGGACACTGTTAACTGGTGCTAAAGCTGCATCAAGTCTTAGCTCTACACTCCTCAAACTGATAGAAGCATTGCTATGCGGACGACTGCATCAATGCAGTGAAAGAACATAATCAGAGTTTGGTTTCAGTTTAGCTCAGTGGGAGTCTGCACTGCGTTTTGCCCTCTCTCGAGCTGTGCAAACACACACACACACATGCTTGGTGTCAGTCGCTGCAGCCCCAATGTGTAATTCAATTGTGGAGGATGCGCAGCTACAACGTAGTCAGGGCCACACTTCTGTATGCTCCATAAATGTGACCTCACCTCTTAAAAACGGTTTTCTATACACACACACACACAGTTTGTGTGTGTGTGTGTATAGAAAAATGAGGATGTGATATATTGAGATGCATCGTGAGTCATTGTGCTTACAAAGGTGAATTGCAATGGAATGGAATGGTGAGACCAGTGAAGATTCACACCTCTTCAAACTCAATATGATCAGAAACGTAAAAAGCAATGACAACTAGGTTTATTGAACTTTCCCCAGATTCTGAAACCAAACCCAACTACCTTGCCATGTGTAACGCTGTGATGTTTGTTACCGACTTGACTTTTGAACCGCGTTTGCAGATGACTATGGCTGGGAGATCCTGTAGAACGTGTTACATGTTGGAGATATTTTCACTCAAATGCAGTTGAAATAAAGGTAATAACGGGAAAAGTACAACCTTTACCAACATGTTGACCAGATGTCTTTTCACTGCAAATCACCTGAAGCACACTTAATGTTCTGAGCCGCTGTCAGCATGATGTCATTTTTTATTGGAAACATTCAAATTTCTCTATCACTCCTATTGAGATGTACCCAGACATTTGTGCTTTCCCTCAGTGGAAACGTTCACTTCAGCTGGACTCTGGACTGCCACCGCACGCACGCTCACGCACGCACGCACGCACACACACACACACACACGCACGCACGCACGCACACACACACACACACACGCACACACACACACACACACACACACACACACACACACACACACACACACACACACACGGTCTGTAGACACAGCTGACTTCCTTAATGCACTTGTCCTGAGATGTTATGAGCTGACATACCCCTGCAGTAAATCACCAGAGCATGAGCAACAATCGTAAGGTATTTACCCGGCAATTCAATTTAAAAAAAGGTAAAGTGTAAAAAAAGTGCTTACATGTGAGAAATGATATCCGACATGAGGGAGCATCTTTGGTACATTTGTTGTGGCACTTTAACCTGTGAACAGATAGATAAAACAGATGATAACCGTAACAGGTGGTAGTATAATCAAACAGAGCAGGAAGGTTATATTTACACTCTCTTACTTGCAGTGTTTGCACTTGACACCAAACATCATGCTCCTGCGACACACTTGGCACGTCTGGGAGAGCCAGGACTTGGTTGAAAACCTACAAAAGGAAGAAAAAACATTTCTTTATCACAATGACGTTCAGATGAATTCACCGAATGCCAGTCAGCCCCTACATTCAGTGACTGTAGTATTGAATGCAGGGTTATCTGGTTCGGGACTGGAGACTCCACATTAACAACAGAAAGCAACAGGAAGTTAGCCCCACAGGTGCTAAAGGAATGTTTTGGATCCAGTGTTGTTGGAGCTTGACCCATATTAAGCACTGAAAGGCCTTTAAAATGATCTGACTCTTATTGCTCCTTCAACTTCATGGTGCAATACTAAAACTAAAGTTATACTTCACAATATATCGCCACAGCAACGCATGTACTGTACATGACTTTATAATGGCAGAGGTGTTCATTTACATTTTACATTCTCTGTGACGAAGGGTTGCAGTGGACATGGCTTTGTTAGATGTGTGTTAATAAAAAGTTCAGAATTCTTTCCTTTATAAAGCCCCTTAATGTTGTTTTCACTATCAACACTGTCGTCTGCAACTACAAAAGCACACATAATAATAATTCGTCATAATTCTTGTCTTCGCTTGGTGTCAGTCGCTGCAGCCCCAATGTGTAGTTACATTTTGGAGGATGTGCAGCTACAACGTAGTCAGGGCCACACTCCTGTATGCGTAGGCTCCATCGATGTGACCTCATCTCTTAAGAACGGTTGCAAAATTCTGGGAATATTCAAGGCGGAAACTTTCCATGGGAAGTTACAGGAAATATTATGACTAAAATGTAAATAATGGGGTAACTTGTCATATGCAGATAGAAACAAACATTTAGCGTTATAAGCAAATGATCTGCACATGTGATGGAAGATTGGGGCGGTTTGGGGCGACCGTGGCTCACTGGGTTAAGAGGGTTGTCTGGGAACCGGAAAGTCAACGGTTTGATCCTCAACTGGGACGTGTCACGTGTCGAAGTGTACCTGAGCAATACACTGAACCCCAGGCTCCCCGGGCGCCTGTCATTGGCAGCCCACTGCTCCCTATATACAGGGATGGGACAAATTTCCCCCTTAAAGGGATCAATATAGTATAATAAATTAAGATAGTAGGTAATGATTCAATAAAATGGGCAGACTTTCAACCCAAACATCCCATAAAAGCTCAATTAGCTTTTTAAGCTAAACCCCAAATAAGTTTGCGATTAAAAATAGGAATGCAACGATCTGACTTTTATAGCCGCAATGTGGAGGTGTGTAGAGTTGACAGTAACTGACCTGTGTGTTACAGCCAGGCCAATGTCTCTCCTCATTGTCTGAGGGGAACTCCTGTGCATGGTCACATCTGTGAAGAACATTACAGCGATGTATGTCAAAAACACAAAAAGGATAGGATAGGATAGGATAGGAAAACTAAACAGAATCACAGAATCGTAGAAGGACAAGGGAGCAGGACTCTAGGCTAGTATCTGTGATGAGGACTCACTGTCCAGCAGGGTGGGGGTGGCAGGCATCATGTAGGGGGCTGAGGCTGGGACGGGGCCGGGCGTTCGGGCAGACAGTAGGGGTGAGTGCAGCGCTGAGTCCTCAGGACTGTTACCACAGCCGTTGATCTGAAGAGCACCCAGCGCTTTGTTCTTCTTACCAGCTCTGCAAAGACAGACAGCAACTAAAACCACTGTATACAGCAGGTCACTTCATCCTGTGACACTGTGAGGGGGTGGCTGCACCACACAGAGGCATGGCATCGCTGATGCTGCTACTTCTAGAGACTGAAACTGATGAAAGTTAATATAAAATCAATATAAAGTAAGCCTATGGCTTCAATGTATTCAACAGAGATCAACTACACCATGTCTGAATAGAGACTAGTCTCTGTGATCTATCCATCTCTCTGTCCTTTCTAGGCCCATCAGCACCAAGAGTGCATTATTAGCTCTTTTGGATCAACCAATCACAGCTCTTTAAAAGAATGTGTCATACCCATCACCGTGCCCATCAGGTTTCTGTCCCTTCCTTTCCTGAATCACTCCTGATGTAGAAATGTTGCGGCTGAGTGAGGAGCTCCGAGAGGATTCTCTACATGTTTGGGAATACGACCACTGTCTTTAGACCACTATGGAAACACACACACCAGTGGGCTGAAGGAACCTCGAGGTTCCTTGAAAAGTAGTCCATACATGTTTCATTGCATTTTTTAAGTGTGTGTGTGTGTGTGTGTGTTGTTCTCCAGCAGCAGTACAGTACCTCAGACTGGAATAACTTCTGGAGATCACAAATATTCACAGCCAGAATTGTAATTGTTGGGTGATGTTTTCTCTGGCGTGCGATTAATTAAGCAGTAATCATCCAGTGTTTTCAATGTAACGACATACAGAATGGCTGAGGCTATACCGGAATGCAATAATGTATGTCTCAACTCTTTTAGCAGCTGAAATGTAAGGCACTGATCTGCCATCATTACCATTAATGACTGCAGCATCAGTTCAAAATGACTGCAGCATCAGTTCAAAAACCCACTTGTGTGTCGCCGGCTCCTCGATGCGGTTGGCCAGCTGTGACTCCTGACTCTTGCTTCTCGTCATTGCAATGTTGGGGAGGAGCTGCAGCAGCTTGCGTGAAGGTGGTGATGGTGTGTGGGAGGGCTTGCCGGTGTGCGGCTTTGAGGCTCGAGTGGCTGGAGGGTTGCTTGGCTCCAGGGTGAAGGCGTCCTCAGTTAGTATGCAAGCTCTCTGGTCAGCTGAACAAGGTACCACTGATATGGAGATAGAGCGGCCGTGGGTGCTGGTGGGCTTCAGGGGGAGGGGGGGGCTGACAGAGCTGGAGGGGGGGCTGATGGGAGAGAAGACATTGCTGTCCTGTCGGGACTCAGAGCTGCAGGAGCCTGAGTCAGGCCTCGGATCACCTCGAGTCAAAGAGTAAAGATCCAAAATGAGTGCACAAGTAGAGTACGGGTTGTCACACATTACAGATGGTTGGGATGGTTAGTTATGAGTTATGATTATCAATGTATTCTGTCAAATGAATGTGAAAATTCAAATATACTATAATCCCATCTGAAATTGAGTTTAGTTTACCTTTACAATGTGCATAGAACACTCAAGGGCCAGTGTACCCACACAACAAGAAATGATGACTGAATGATGAACTGTATTTATGTTGCACTTCTCTAAACGAGCTGCAAAGTGCAGTAAAACAAACAGTCAACTAAAAAATGGGAATTTAAAAGAAGAACAGTAAAACAGCCAGTAGCATTCAAGTATAAAACATTACCCACAACAACCTATTTCTATGGCAACGGAGCAAACCCCGTTAACTGATGGAGACCATCTGATACAGTTGAAAGCTCAGCGATGCCAATGCAGGACCCACTAGTCAACGTATATATTTGAATCCTTTTCAATGACTCAAACCAGGTAACACCTGCTCTACTGGCACACAGTGGACCTGGCTCTGAGGGCCTGTAGCTGCTATACTGGGTTGGTCTTCATGTTCTAATTTCAAATCAAGTATCAAAAGAAACCACATATCTAAGAATGCCTGTTTAGAACATGGTATATGTAAAACATCAAACAAAGATGGCTGTTAAATATATCACATAATGATTTATCAAAATTAAGATTAAACAGGATTAATAAACCAACCCCAGTACTATTTATAGCATTCCTATTAATGTTTGGTTTTCTGCAGGGCAGCCAGGCTCACCTGCATCATCAGCACTCTTCAGACAGGAGAGGGCGGCAGTGAGGCGAGAGCGATCTTCTGAGTTGGAGCCCAGGCGTCTCATGGTGTCCTGCAGCTCAGAGCTGGAGCTGTGCAGCGAGCCGTCCACTGAGAGCTTCCCTGCTGCAGCCTGCAGGAGATAAGGAGGACGAAAATCTATTGCAGTCATCGTAGGACTTACAGAATATGACTAGGACTGGGTTTGTCTGGGCTCCTGTATGGGTTTCTACTTCTTTATGTTGATAAATCTCTAATACACATACAGTAGTTGTCCCTGCACTGAACCTGTTCATGCATCAGTCACAGACTTCCCTAATCATGAAGACATATTAGGAAAATGCCATCAGCTAAAATAAGCACTGGTAGACTTTCATCCAAGCCTGCCAAGACCTAGAGAGTGCGTCTGCTTTACTACAGCCTACACAGTCACCATTCAAGTACATCAGGACCTCTGACAGGCATTAGGAGCATCTCACAGGAGATACCATGGACCAGAAGATGTTGTTGTTTTACTTTAAATGGCTACTGATATACATACGTGTAAAGTGTTCAGCTGCCCAGGAGAGGAAGGACACGCTAACAGGAACCCTTGTAGTAAATGTCCGTTTCGTGCATCGCATGCATTTTGAGCCTCTTTTCGAGTGAATGGGATACTGACATGATGGAACAGACTCTTTGACTTGCTGGCCTTCAAGAGCAGAACAATGATTAGACCAGAACACGACTCCTCATCACAATATTTGCTATGTGTGAGGCAGCTGTCAGGTAGTTCAGATCAGAAGTTATTGCAGGTTCACAATACAGTTAGTCAGGTGTACGTAGACCTCTATGTACAATATGCAGCACACTGGAAGTGAGTGTAAGACAAAACAAGCATGCAGAGAACATATCCTGTCTGTGACCAGGGACCATTCTATAGTGATCCTCAAATCCCAAACCAGAATTACTGAATGGAGAAGTTATGTTAATGCTTCATTCTTAAAAAAAGAAAAAGGGAGGAAAAGAGTGAGTCAGCAGGATTTAGCAGTAAAGACTAGTCTCTCTACTGTATGACATCCAGAGGTTTGCTCATGTCAAACAGAACATCAGGCTGTTCCAGTGGGTGTGCAGTAGGCCACACTATGCAGCCGTTACAATGACATATTAGCACATCTAAGCCTCATTCGCTCTGCCTCAATAAAGATACTCATCTTAATTCTGCTGAATGCTCAGCTTTGAAGTTAAATTTCAGAGAAGTCCGTGATTATTTAAACAAGAATAACTGGTTCTAAAGGGGCACAGCTGAAAATTATAATCTACAGCAACGCAACAGGACAAGCTTCAACAGAGTTTATGCAAGTGGAGAAGGGAAGGTATTCTGTGAAGAGCTGGCTCAGCTGACAGCTGGGTGTCTAGAACATGGAGCTGTCAACAGGCCGAGCTACTTTTTATTCAGTGGGAATTAAAAGAAAAGCCCGTCATAAAGGAACGATTGGCCCGTTTGCGAGTAAAAGCAAGAAATAAATGAGAACAAGTCAGTATGAGAAGTAGCCGTGGGTCTAAACTGTTTAAAACCAGTCTACTGTCTAAAATACCAAACCTGATGCAACAATGATTCCTGGAATCTGCTGGCAAACCGTGAAAACAGAGTTTACTCTACACTGCTTTTATTTTACTGGAATGTGTTTTCTCAGCCCTTGTTGTGTGTGTGTGTGTGTGTGTGTGGGGGTGGGGGTGGGGGGGGCTTAATCCCCTGGCAACTGGCTGTTTCCTGCATTGTGTCCACGGTAAGTGAAATGGACAGGCTGTAGTAACAAAAGGCTCAGTAATTGCATGTGATGCATCCGGGAGACAATGAGACTGAATTTGACACTTCTATGTTCTGTGCATACATATACAATTGTTAAGTTCGGCTGAAACTAATAATAATAATAATGCATTTTATTTGTAATGCACTTTTCATTAAAAAAATCCCAGAGTGCCACAGAGCCAGTACATAGTAAAAAACATAGTTAAAACAAACTAATAAAATAACTAGTAAGCATAAAAAACACTGAATGAACAGAAACACAAAAGAAATAACTGACAGTGATTTAGGTCAGAAACGCCTTCCTGAATAAAAAGGTTTTTAGGCCAGTCTTAAAAGAGACCAGTGTCTGTGTTGCCCTTAGGTGGTCAGGGAGACTGTTCCATAGGCGCGGCGCTGCCGAGCCAAAGGCCCGGTTGCCCATGGTGCGGAGCTTGGTGTTGGGGACCCGGAGGAGCGAGCTGTTTGATGATCTGAGGGTGCGGGTGGAGATTTGGGGAGTGATGAGTTCTTGTAGGTTGGGAGGTGCGTGTCCATTTATGCTTTTATGTGTGAGTAGTAGGACTTTGTAGTCAATCCGGAATGAGACAGGGAGCCAGTGTAGTGAGTGCAGAATGGGTGTTATGTGCTCATATTTCTGGACTCTCATTAGGATCCTGGCAGCGCTGTTTTGAATGTATTGCAGCTTCTGTATGTTCTTGCCAATGATCCCAGTGAAGAGTGAGTTACAGTAGTCCAGTCTTGACGAGATAAAGGCATGGACGAGCTTCTCTGCATCTGACAGGGTTAAAGTGGGGCGGAGATTGGAGATGTTTTTGAGATGATAAAAGGAGGTTTTGCACAGGTGTTTTATATGGTCATTAAAGGTCAGGTAAGGGTCAAACCTAACTCCCAGATTAGTGACTGTGGAGGAGAGGGGGATGACCTGACCGTCGAAGGTGAGATGAGTTATGGAGGATGACTGAACCTGGTGTGGAGTGCCAACAAGGAGGGCTTCGGTTTTGCTTCTGTTTAACTGGAGAAAGTTGTTGCTCATCACGCCTTGATCTCCCCAAGACAGGCAGTGAGACATGACATAGCTGCAGAGGGGCTTGGGGCAGCTTTGATGTAGAGCTGTGTATCGTCGGCATAACAGTGGAAAGACATCCTATGTCTGCCGATGACACGACCGAGGGGGAGCATGTAAGTAATGAAGAGGATGGGGCCGAGGACCGACCCTTGCGGAACACCACAGGAGACAGGGAGCAGTCTGGACTTGCATCTTCCCAGTGAGACATATTCAGTTCTGCCTGAAAGGTAGGACTGAAACCACTTGAGTGCAGAGTCTGATAGTCCAATGGTGGTGTGGAGGCGCTCTACGAGGATAGTGTGATCCACTGTGTCAAATGCAGCAGTCAGGTCCAGGAGGATGAGGAGTGAGGGTGATCCTGCATCGGCTGTCATCAGCAGGTCATTCGTCACCCTGAGCAAAGCTGTTTCAGTGCTGTAGGCTGAACGAAATCCTGAGTGAAATTTTTCAAACAAGTTGTGTTTGAGGTGGTCCTGAAGTTGAGAAGCAACTACCTTCTCTAACACTTTGGACAGGAAGGCGAGGTTGGAGATAGGCCTGTAGTTGGCTAGAACCTCCAGGTCCAGGGTGGGCTTCTTGAGAAGGGGACAGATGACAGCAACCTTGAGTGCAGGTGGGACACAGCCAGACTGAAGGGAAAGGTTAACAACTTTGGTGATGAAAGGACTGAGAGTGGGGATATGTGATTTGAGCAGAGCAGTAGGAATGGGGTCCAGGGTCCAGGTACAGGATTTCATTTTTCTGAGGATTTCCTCAACATGGCTCTCCTGAACCTCAGCAAGATGTAGAGGAGACAGCACACTCGCAGATAAGGTGTTGGTGTCAGAGGGAAGCATAGATAGCTGGACATCAGAGAACTAATACGAGGCTTCAGCAGTCTGAGTTCAACAATTTAGGTGGGCATCTTCTAATGTTACAGTCTTTTTAGTATATGATTCTCCATGTCTGGTTCCCACACTGCTCGTGTGATGTAGGTTTGTTCCCAGAATAATACAACTGCCAGGATGACAAATGCAAGACTTGATTTGACTAGTTCAAACCATTGAGGATCCCAAAGTCATGTCCTCAGTACTTGTTAGGACCGCAGATCTATAAATGCAATGTGTAGAGCAGGGGTACCCAATACGTCGATCGCGATCGACCAGTCGATCGCGGAGGTAGTGCGGGTAGATCGCATGCCATTCAAAAAAAATGAGATGTCCTCATGGCATTTGCCACTTGATTTTCTAACACACGGGTCACCACGTATGCGCGGTCAACCGCGCGAGCTACTGCAAAACTCAGGCGAGCTAATTAGTTAGCCTTCCAATTTATTTCTACTAAAGAAGCTGAAGCTGCAGCGCCAGGATTTGGGAAACTTCCAAAACCTCGCGTCAGAACTGGAGACTCAACGGAAGGCGTGTGCGTAACTTGACTGTGCGCGCTACACAGAGCAGATTGACAAGTGTCTGTCAGAGTTTGACAAACTGCTTTCGAGACTTTGCTTTACTCGAGCCAGTTGCTACACTTATGTGCTGCACATTTCGGGAAGATATTGAGGTTGATTCACTCGCATCAAAAATTGCAACGCTGTTTCACCTGAACTCGTCTGGAGTGGAGGATGAGATTTTGACACTGCAAGCTGACATTCAGCTGAAGTCCAGGGCTCATGGACAGTTTTCTCACAGAGGAAAAGTACCCAAACATGAGGAAATGTGATCCCTTCTTGACTGCATTATTCGGCTCTACTCATTTATGCGAGTCAGCCTTTTCATACATGAAGAACATACACCGTTCCACCATGACTGATGATCATTTGAAGTCTGCTTGAGGCTGGCTACCAGCAGCTACTGTCCGGACTATGCAACTCTGGCCAATCCCATTCAGTGCAAGTCATCAGAGTAAGGTAATGACCAAAAATGTACAGAATTGTATTGTGCCATAAGGGTTCATGCAGTTTTGCAAGGTACGCCAACATATATTGTAAATATAAAGTATACTCAGTATATATATATATATATATATAAATAGATATTCAGCATTTTTAATGTTGGTAGATCATTTTGACTTGGTCATTTTAAAAGTAGCTCGCAAGCCGAAAAAGTGTGGGCACCCCTGGTATAGAGTATGCAGGGTGTGAGTAAGGTGTCAGTGTGTGTATGCATATCAATAAACCGTTTCAACGGCATTGCATTGCCAGGCAACAGCTTGGGTCCACCTTTACTTCCTGTCACCTGATGCCATTCACATACAGTGCAACAGCGGCCTCACAATTCCATGTAGGTTTTCCATGCTGATGGCTTTTATTCTGGCTTTATTCAAATTTGGCACAAAGGTCCACCTGGACTCAACGATGAACTTATTTCAATTTGGTGGTCAAAGGTCACTGACCTTTCTTCTCATTCCTGGTTTGTTCATTAAGATACAGCCTCCACTTCTCAGAGTAAGAGGTAACTTGTGGCAGTGATTATGAAAGTGTGTTAAGTGCTGGATGAAACTGTCTGAAATGTTTGGAGAAAGTTACTGAAGGACTGCCACTAAGGTGAACCCTCGAATCTTGAGAATGCTTCTCCGAGCATTGCAAAAGACGCTTCAACAAATTTTTTGTCATAAATTGGAAACATGATTCATCGGCTTGTGCAACCACACTGTTTGTTGTGCAGGTAGATCTTCCCATGAATGCATCAATGATTCTGAGGTGCAGTCTTTTTCTCACCTCTGTTTTTTTTAATCTCTTGTGCATATCTTGACTTAATTGCTCATATTGTTTTCTAGCCCTTTTTGAGGGACTCAGTGTTAATTTATACTTGGTATGTCACTGGTTTTCAAGCATGTTTCTAAACGTATAACTCTAGATGTATGAAAAGTGCTTTTCCAGTAGCAGTAGTCATGCAACGGGTCCTTAGGAGTGTCCCCACCAACATGTCCTCCAAACTAAGCAACAAATCTGACCTTTGTGATTGCCTTTAAAAATTACACATTAGTATTTTCTGATCTAGCGGCCCTATCAGCACGACTGTAGGATTTCTGTACTTTCCAAAACTGTTACTAATCAGTTACAAATGTAACAAATGCGTTTTTTAAATAAGCATGTCCACTATTGTAACCGTAACCAGGTATCAATTGTTGTAAGCATGCCAACGAAGGTTTCCTAACCTTAACAAAGTACTTATTTGAACCCAGACCATGATCGTTCCCCGACCTTAACCAAGCTGTTTTCAGCTTCTAATCAAAGATAGATTCAAAGACCCCGTGAATCTCTGAGAGGAATTCAGACGTGTCTGGATGAGAGAAGGTGTTTGCAGCCAGAGACAAAAAGCTTCCAGCCTAACCACAATGACTCAGGACACATTCATCAGATCAGCATTAAGTGCTGATGTAATGTAGTCAGTATTGGTTGTATTAATGCTTTGTGTGCCAGACTTTACATCATAGTGCTATACCCTCATCATATGCATTGTACATTTATTGTAAGTCGCTTTGGATAAAAGCATCTGCTAAATGACGGTAATGTAATGTAATCTACATTTAGTGTATCATTAGTGTGTATTACTTAACTCTCATATTTATTCAGTTATTTACATAGAATCTTGAGGGAAATACCCTCCAGGGGACAGTTTTGTTTTCCATTTGAATATAGCCGTCATGGGAAAAATCTTCTTACAACAGCACCCATACCAAAGTACTGCCGATGGCAGTGTACTCGACAGTCCTGGGTCCACAGCTTAGATCCACCCAATCAGAGTGCTTCAAACTAAATCAGAATTTATTAATACCAAACTACTTTTTTCATGTTCTCTAGATTATACATGGTGACTTCTGAAAATAAAACCGGGATTAAGTTGAGGTCTAGTTTACCAATGGTAGCAGCAACATATTTTCTAAATAATCGGGAGCTCATCTGTCCATGATCGTCTATCACTGTATGTACGGTGGATCACTGCTCAGTTAATACAATGAGTAACTACAGTCTCCGTCCTGCTATTCGGTGCAAAAAAGCAACAGCAAACATATCTGTCAGTGTTTGGCAAAACGCTTTCGTGACCTGTTCATCATGATATGATCACGATCTGATAATAATCATTAAAAGTGTGCTTTGTGTGGGAAGCACACTCCCTCATACACATCAAATATGATAAGAACAGCTGATGTCTGGCCGTAAACTGCTGCAGCTTCGATAATCACTGCTGCTGATTGCAACTGATTTCCACATACGGCGCCGTAGGGGCGGTAAGAGCCGGCCCCTCGTTCACTACATCTTAGCATCTTCTTGCATCCAAGGACCCAGCACGGATCCACCAGGGAAGGGAAGTTCTAGTGGCTGCATCTGTATCAAGACAGCTGCTTTTAGTTAGCCTCAAATTTAAAGAACAGTGAGAGCCTCTTGCTTACGTTTGTGATATGACAACACTGAGGAATATAACAAGTTCAAATTCAGCCATCAGTTGATTCTAGTTTCCCCGTCAGGAAGGAAGTATTTGGATATAGATGCTATTTCAGCCCCAAATCAACCTGCCAGCGTCCACTTCTCTCTGGTGATGATCCCGCCCTACTGGAGCAGAGTGACATATTTTCTCAAGACTGGTGTCCTACAGGCCCTCGTCACCCTGCATGACAAACTGAACAGTGATGTCGCTCTACCCAGTATGAGTCTTGCTACGATACTGCTCCAAACTCAGTCACTATCCCAAAATAAAGATATTCTCTTCCTCACGATTACATAAATTATATTCACAAACAGGAAGAGAAAGAGAAAAAAGTATCAAATGTACAGATCATCCATTGTTCTTTATTGATTGATGTTAACCCTAAGTAGACTGACGGGTAAATGGACTATACTTGTAGAGCGTTCTTCTAGTCTTTCCGACCACTCAAAGCGGTTTCACATTACATCAATCACATTCACACACTGATGACAGGGGCTACCATGCAAGGTCCCATCAGGACCAACTAACATTCCCACACATTCACGGGAGCAATTTTGGGGTTAAGTGACTTGCCCAAGGACACATAGACATGCGACTAGCGGGAATCGAACCTCTGATTGAAGGACGACCTTGCTTTCGACTGAGTCACAGTTGAATGAATGTCATAACATTCGTTCATCTGATGTTTTTTTTAATCCTCACGTCTCACTTGTTCCCAAAAGTTCTGTTCCACTTCACTATGTTAAAACTGAAGAGCTATTGGAATGCTGCACTTTGAATGGAATTCATTTGTTCAGCTACTGTGTGGTGATTTAAGTTGTCATTAACTGGAGAACATAGATTATATTAACAGAACAACCCTTCATAGTGCAATTAAAGAAAGAAAAGATGTGTTCATCAGACACAGCCAAATAATCATTAGAGTGATAGAAAGCCAGACGTTTCCCATCATGCATTGAGAGCAGCTGCAGCACCTGGTTCAGAGAACTGTAGCTGCTGTGAGCTCCTGAGGTTCCTGTTGCTGTGGCTGAATGAACCCGTGGCTAAGCTCTGGGCTGTGTGCATGGGGCATCCGTCCAGCCCTCTCACGGTGCTCATCCACAGGCACAGAGCACACACCACACATGCCAGCTTCACAATATTTAACTATGCTGGAAAACTAGCTGGCCTCTGGTTTGTAGTGTGCAATGTTTGCAGTGCTTTGATGAATTGCAAATGTACTTAGGAATGTGTACCTTCCAAACTCAATATGAAACCAGGAGAGTGTTACAACATGATTTTCACACAGGGCCCCTCGACAACACGTGGATGAAAATTACATGTAAAAGCCGTCATGGGCCGTGGTGACACTTATCTTTTCTATGTGGTTTTGTTTTTGGATGCACCAGATCAGAACTCAGCTGTGTCCTCGTGTGTGTCCACACTAGACACTTCCATGTAATCTGCCTGATCAGACAGTGATCGGATATATTTCGTGGTCAAAGTAGCGGCTGCAATATGGTGGATAAACACATTGTATTTAAATCCTTCACAATAAAAGTCCTTTGTTATTTTTGCTGCTTACTGTCAATAACAAAGCTCTGCTAATTTAGCAGTATAAGGAACATATTTTTCTATAAAGGCTCAATTTTAAAGGCCCTGTTATATTTTCATATAAAAGCTTGTAATATATATATATATATATATATATATATATATATATATATATATATATATATATATATATATATATATATATATATATATATATATATATATATATATATATATAGTGCAAGTTAACGCGTTATTATCGCGTTAACGCATTAATTAATTAACGCCGACAATTATATTATTGCGCGTTAACGCAGTTTTTTAAATTTATTATTAAGCGGACATTTTTAAAACAAGAACCAGGCAGCAAGCAGTGAACAGCTGTGTTTGTGTGGCGTCACTTCTTTCTTCCCCCCGGGTCCGGAACCCCTCCTACACTCCGTCACCGTCGTTCACTCTTGTCTCACAAACACACACACACATGCGCGATCTAAAACAAGGAACCATGTAGATGTTTAAGTGCTCCAAAAATCCAGTATACATGGCTAATCCACTGATTAACATTACAATCCTATAATATTGCCGGACGATTGATAGTTTAGAAAAAAAGGGTAGAAATCGAGATATTGTGTTTTTATTCCACACCTGGTCAAAACCTGGCACCTATATGACCCACAATGCAACCTGATACACTGATCAGACAAGATAGCTTTTGGTAGTTGTTGTCAATAAGAGTGAAACGCCTCAATTTAAAAAGAATTCAACTCAGAGCGAAAAAGCTGTGGACGTCACAGCGTTTTTTCTCATTGTAATGACTTATGTTAGATACCAGGAGCAACGAGACTTCAACCGTAGTTATGATCTGAACAGAAGGCTGTGTGGGACTTGAGGTTTCAGGTAGCTTGTTTTCATACATTTAAACTGTAGTATTTACTATAAATTAGCGTACAGTTCAAGGTTTGTTTTAAGCTAACATTAGCACTCATTTGGAAGTTGCCTAGCAACAACAACTAAAAAAGACAGCATACTGACCTGACTGATGGGGTTACAAAAAGAGCAACAGTGCACTGAGGAGCGGGACACAGCGCCATATTCTTTTTATTTGCAAACGTGTAATCTTCAACCGACACCGACTCAAGTGGCATCACTACAGGACATCACTTCACACAGCTTCACACACTTTCTCACATACGCAGTAGAACTCCCCGACACCAGGAAACACACGCTGATGTGTGAAATGAAGTTCCACTTAAACGCTCCACACAGCTCAGTCCTGAAATGACCACAGTGAGATCTCTGGTGCACAATGTGGGAACTGATATTTAACTGAGAATGATACTTAAAGGGCAACGTAGGGACAGCAAGAATGAACAGGTGAACGTATTTGACAGCCTCCTATTCACTTATTTGAGTTTGTTTTCGAAAAAAGGTTGGAGAAACAGACTGACACATACCGATACCTGGGCAGTGCCTGGGCTTGTCTCAGCTGCCTGTGTTTACAGGTGACGAAAGCCTGAGAGGAAAGGAAGGAAGACCGACAGAAAGACAGGACACTGAGTAGGAAAGAAAGTCTTTCTGTTAACCCCATGGAGGTAAACCACACAGAATATCTTCCTCTGACACTAATCACTGGTTTCTCACGCACATACAGAAACTAAGTTGTGAGGGATCAGAGTCCACACTAACAGGCACATGGGTTTGGATATATGCCTCCACCTAACAGACAAACCTGTCCCAGAGCTCACCTCTGCCAACAGTGATCCGAAAAGCTGAGCAAACAGAACACACACGCCAAATGTGCCGACACAAACTGGAGCCGCCTGAGACAGCAGCAACATTTCACAAATCAGCTTGGAGTCGTTCTCCAACGGCACTGCTGTCAAATAAGGAAATGAGGGAAACACCTTTCCTACTCCTTCTATCGCAGGTTACATACACCGACAGGTCTCCTACTGTACATTACCATGTGGTTGGGAGTCTCTACTGGACATTAGAGCCCCGGCACTGTTATAGAATAATCCAGGAGCGCAGCACGCTGCTGGGAAACACACTGACAGAGAGCCAACAAGTCTTCCCACTGCTCTTATCACACTCCCTGTTTTTCTCCTCCCTCCGTCTTACATTTCCCTCCCCCTCTCTCCGTCTCTCTCTCTCAGCCAGTCAGCCGGTCTGTCTTGCTGACATGCCAACACTGAGCATAAGCGACCGACCGTGGAACACCCAACTTTCTCATGGAAAGTCAGGCCCATTATGGTTTCATTTTCATTTAGTTTCAATCGCTTTTCTGTCTAACAGCTGGGTGTGAAGTACATTTTATGAGCTGCCTAAGTAAGTAAGGTAAAAAAAAACAGTTTCTTGTTTCCCGATATCGCTGTGATAAGCTTTGAAACTGTAGTTACCCTCTTTACATTTCCGGAGTGTTTTTCAGTGCTCATGTCTAATCAGTGCTGCACCCCACCCTACCTCACAAGAAATCCTCCACTTCCTCTGCGTGCCTTTTTCCCCCCACTCTATCATTCCCCTGCACTGTCCAAAGCCAGGCCATACAAGACTTAGATGGTAATGAGAGGGCAAGCAGGGAGAGAACAGAGAGGGGGTGTACAGTTGACAGGAAACAGAGAATTTGAGCCAAAAAGTGAGGAGTGCAGCAGCAGACATAACACCTTCTTAAAACTATGGGTGTACCTGTTAACTGTAACAGATTTTTTGAGTAACCCGACTGTGATTGGACAGTGATGGTGAGACAGGAAAAGAGGGAGAGAAAAGAGAGACACACGCAGCAAAGGGGGGATTCAAACCCAGTAAGGTCTCAGTCTAGGTTCATCCATGTGGCGCCCACTCTGCCAGGTGAGCTACACAGGCCTCTTGGTAATATGGTTCTATATAGCCAGCAGTCAGCGGTTCAGAAAAGTGAAGCCAATGCTGAAAAGTCTTACAGCTGCATTCTCTCTACTGACCAGCAGGGGGTGAGTCCTCAGATTGTATAGAAGTCGATGAGAAAATTACCCTACTTCTCACCCGATTTAACCCTTTCACAGTGTGTTTACAGTTCATGAAAGTTAATTGACTAATTCATAATTAAATGACTAATTCAGTGTTTGTACTTAGCTTCACCCTCAGTTATCACTTCTGGAGCAAAAAAATGAACTTAAAGCTCCAAAACATCCGTCCACAAACCAATTGGCGACGTCACGGTGACTACGTCCACATCGAGAGACAGCGAGTGCGACTACAGACAGTGGCAAGCGTGTGGCTAGTCTGTGGCAAGCGTCAGTCAGGTGTCAGGACTTTGGCACCTCAGTGACTAGTCAGTGGCAGGCGTCAGTCAGGTGTCACAACAGCGGCAAGCGAGCGGCACTAGTTCGGCACCCATCAAGAATAAGTAATTATTCACACACACAAAAGTAATTTGTGTGTGTGCAGAAAATCCTATCGTAACAACAATGGGTGTTCTCAGAAAATGTGTCTCCGCCTGCTCAGCTCGGCAGCTTCTTGACGGGTGCCGAACTAGTGCCGCTCGCTTGCCGCTGTTGTGGCACCTGACTGACGCCTGACCGATGCCTGCCACAGACTAGCCACTGCGGTGCCAGTGCCACAAGGAGGATCTCGGCCTTGCTGTCCACATCTTATATACAGTCTATAGTTTTACAGAACAAGCTAATTGTGATTAGCTTAGCGACAAAGCTGAACCAAACCTTAATGTGTTTATGTAGATATTGGGTAGACCTGGAGTGCAAAATGGCACTTTCTTATTGGCCTCACCGCACTGTGTCAAACTTTCACTTCAGATGTTCAAGGCTCTGAAGCTGCATGCTTTGGTTAAAAGTAACTGTAGTCAAATGTAGTGAACGTGCACAGAACGCACCAGTGACTGTAAGTGACTGTGACACAGGAACATCAGGCAGAACTTAGGCTGTCCCGTCAGGAAGTCACAATGTGTCTTTATCAATCACCTAAAACACATGCTCTCACTTAACATTACAACTATAGTCACAGTACCTAAAGCTAGTGTAGAAGAACGATTTATATCTTTACATTTTATTAACTGTATTCTTTCATATTGCCTGTGTATTCCTGTCCGTTCTGTCTGTAACAGTAACCTCTGTGCAGACAGAAACTATTTTACATTAATTAACAAACCTCTGTGAGTGAAACCTTTTGGTGTGGTGTGAAGAGAGCCCAGACCAGACCTGTAAGAGGTCACACCTTAATGTATCAATCCCCTTTTGCTTTGTGAAACAGACCTGTATTGAGCCCATGCAAATCCACGACAGACCTGTGAGTCGGGTTCTCAGACCCCTGAACTGACAATGAATACATCTTGGGTGCAGATAGTTTCAAGGTCCCTTGTCCTTCCTGAGAAGCTTAGCCTGACCCACACCTTTAGTTTAACTGTTATTTCCTGTAACCCTGTATATAATCATGGCCAGAACGCTCTCTGGTCAGAGAGAATTCTACAGCTTTGTTGTGAACTCTTGTCCTTCTGCAGTGAATAAAACGGATCTGAACCAGCCACTAGATAGACATGGAGCTGGCTTCCCTCGCTGTGGTCACTCTGACTGGTTGGACAGTGCTCTCACTTGTGGCTAAGCAAAATAAAAGGAGGATATCTATTAGGGTTCAAAGCTTCAGCCTCAAGCATTTCTCTGCTGGAAAGCTTTTTCCTGCTGCATCATCGTACACCAACACAGTCACCAGAAAGAATGTTGGCATTGTACATTTCTGCAAACCACAGGATACGATAATGTGAACGTTTCTCAACCAAAATGAATTCCAAATCCAAAAGTTTAATTTCATCCTTGTATCACCTTATTTCCATCCCTAGTTCACTTCATATAATCGGGTTGATGCATGATGATGTAATCTCTCTCAATATCATGCTTTCCATTAGGCACTGGTGTTAGTATCACTTCTTTTACACTTTATATTTTTACTCTTGTAGTGAATCGTTGTATTTTACTTTTTCTCTTTGAAAAGATTTGTTTTACGTTATTTCCTTTACTCTTATGGCTATTGTTTTATTTTGCAATGGTGTCAGTATTATTTATTTTACACTTGTTGTTATTCTATTGTTCAAATATGTTTGTATTTATATGCTATTGTTCTGTGGTAATCTTGAATGAAACTTTGACTGAAGAATTTCCTTCAGGATTAATAAAGTTCTATCTTATCATATTTACAATATATCTTTTTGAGGTGAGGTATGAAAGTAATGAACCATAAGACATAAACTTTATTCTGTCATCTTTCACAGTTATGTAAAGCTAAAATGATTAGTCCATTAATCAATCTTTCTTGTTAAGTTTCTCATCTTAAAAGTTGTTTTTCAAGTAAATTGCCACATAATGTAAGTGATAGTAAATTGAATATTTGTTTTTTTTTGGACATTTGAGGAGGATCCTCATGATGTTTTTCAGACTCATGATTATATTGGTTAGGTGCAGCCCTACCATGGTGCTACAGGGCCTCTCTGCAGGCTCTTTTCCTACTTGTGTCATTCTGTAGCAGTGTGAACACAGCTGCAGATGAGAAACTTTACAGTGCGGTTAAGGTGAGTCAGTAAGCAGCCACTGACACCATTTAGTAATAATGCTTGCTAAATGGCACATGTAAATCCAACTACCTTATTAATTGTATGAGCTGCAGCTATAACAATGTCTGAAGCACTGTGAGATCGGGTGCCGCAGGGCTTTAATTCTAATGTGTACCAATGAGTGAAGTCTGTAATCATTAAAAAAAACAAACAGTGAAAGAGCTAGAAAAAAAGAACAAGAAACATTTGATCAAACAGTATGAGTAGTATGCTATCAGTAGGCTATACTCCAAAAGTCATCAAACACTTAAAGGGCCAGTGTGTAGGATGGGGCAGCATCTGGTGGTGAGGTTGCAGATTACAACCAACTGAAACTTCTCCAGTGTCTCACCGTGTAGGAGAACTACAGTGAAGGACGCACAAACATAACCTAGATCCAGTGTTTGGTTAGTCTGTTCTGGACTACAAACTTGGTGGACTAAGAGGACCCGCTCCCTAACGATTCTTAGTTTCATGTGGTTATACACTAAAGAAAACACACATTAATATCAATAGACCCCCTAAATGCTGCACACTGGACCTTTAATTGAACTACTTCATTGATGAAAGATGAGCATGTCCAATAGTGGTGTAACAGATCACGGATCGATCCGTGATCGGTTCGGATCACACCTCACAGTTTGGATCACACCTCACGGTTCGGCACACTTGTAAACCGCGGATCAATTGAGTTATTTTAATTTTTTTTAACAGTTTAATCATCCCAGACGAGCCCCCACTTGTCACAAACCAGGCCGAACGGCCATGACAAAAAAGGGAGACGCATTCAATGAAGCAGTTTTATCAATTATTTATTAAGTTTAAAGTAATATAAAAGACAAACATAAACTAACAGTGACATGTGAAGTCAGTCATTTGTATAGTGTAGAAACAAACCATAACCGCAACCACAACCAAAATGGGTGTCTCAGGAAGGAGCGAGAGACCAACTAAGAATCCAGAGGGTTTTTATACTGGGTGCTCTGGCACACAGGGCCAGTGTTGCTAATGGCCTCAGGTGCTTCCACTCTGCCTGACAACCCTCTGCCAATCCCACCTCCACACCTGCAAGGAAGGCAGCCAAACGAACAGGCAGAGAGGGTCGTCACAGTGTGTAATAAAGTGTTACTGCTGCTGTTCCTTTTCAAATAACAAGTCCCCGAATATCAATGCAGAGTGTCAGTGAACAGATATAAATCAGTAGTGTGTTCACATGAACGGAGCGTGTTAAAAGCTTTTAACGGTGAAAGTCATGGCGAGCGGAGGAGCGTCAGAAGCCGCGGCGTCATTTAAGTCGCAAGTTTGGGAGCATTTTGTCTTCCCTGTAACTTATCATGACGGATGAGGGTGGTGGACGAAACCGTTACGGTATGTAGGCGTTATTTAAAGAGAAAGACATACGACAACGGCATTACAGTTTGAAGCGCTATCACCAGACGGGTGGACCTCCAGGCAACGGAGAGCTACATGACTGTGACCGCTCAATTCATCACGGTGGAGTGGGAGATTCATAGTCCGGTGCTGTAGACACGCCCCCTCTGTGAGAGTCACACACAGGTGCTGTAGACACGCCCCCTCTGTGAGAGTCACACACAGGTGCTGTAGACACGCCCCCTCTGTGAGAGTCACACAGACAGGTGCTGTAGACACGCCCCCTCTGTGAGAGTCACACAGACACACACCTGGTGCAGGTGCTGACAGAAGCAGCAGAGTGAAGCTAGACAGGCCCAATAGTAATATCCCAGTCACCACAGAAAGGTCTACCCTCTCCCCAGACAATGGAGATATTCTCATCTTTTTGAAAACAAATGTAAAGTTGTAAACCATTTCACAGTAATGGTAAACATTATTGCAGAGTATTTGAATGACATAACCTGACAGGAAGTAAACATAGACCCAAGTTGTTGCCGAGCAGTTCAGTTCAGTGTAAACAGTGGAAGCTAGCTCACTGGCTGTTTCTTTCTTTCAGCATTGATCAAAGGACGAGGATATCAACATACCTCATGTTGCACTTAAACTTAACAGAAGAGTATTCTTGAATGTTTTATTTTTATTTGTTTTTTATTTCATTTTGTTTGAAATTGGACATCTTCAATATTTTTGTTTTTATGCAAGACTATAGCCCAAAGTTCTTTGCTTTAAGTGTTCTTGAAGTTCTTTAATTAATAAATAGAAAGCAATGCTATATTTGACTCCTCCCCCTTTCTTTGCTGATCCAAAAAATTATCCGAACCATGACTCAAAAACCGTGATCCGAACCGAACCGTGAGGTTTGTGATCCGTTGTACCCCTAATGTCCATACAGCACTGTCAGACTCTTCCTCTGATCAAGAAGATGACATCATGTAAAGTCTGTGAGAGTTCAGTGCTTTGGATTAAGGATGGACATTGAAACTGAACATGTTTTGTTTCATGCTTTACATTACATCATGTGGGATGGAGAATAATGATGGGAAACATGCATTCATGTGACCTAACCCTGAGGAATGCTGCCTATTGGCCCACTGAATTCATCCACTTAGAGTTGCAGCACTTTGACTTGGTAGTGAAGAAGGTGCTGACAGTGCAAGAGCCTCAGAGGAACAGAGATGGGGTCAGGTTGTTGTCACACAGAGATCCATTAGCATCAGACAAGTCCAGAGGCCCCCATGAGGAAGTCCACTTTAGAGCTTTCCTTTACTGAGTGGAAGTGATCTCAGGTTCAGGTTTAGTTTGTACATTTGACACCAATGAAATTCATTATTCCTTAGTGCAAAAGCAATAAGGATGAAAATTATGTATAAAAGTATAACATTTAAATCAGATTAAACATTTTATTCAAATAATTCTCATAGCTTGAAAGCAAAAGTGATTCAAAGAATGAAGTGATTCTTTTTTGGTTGAGGGTGAGCACAGCCTTGTATCTCTAAATGCATGACATGTAGAGAGATGAAGGGATCTTGGTGCCAGTAGAACACACTGTGCAGTACCTGAGAGGATGAGTCTTATGCAGGCAGCTCTCTGCATCTCTTCATGCCTCTTCATGCATTTAACTGAACTTTTGACTGAAGTCATGTAAATATTGTGGCAACACGTCTGATCCCAGATCTGCCCCCTAGGGGCATCGCTACCCTCTTCCAAAGTAAAAAATGACAGGAACGCACATGCAAAATGTGAAAGCAGGGACATGTACTTACCGATAATTACATGAAAAAATATGCAAACAACAAACTGAATGGTATAGTATATATTCATATTGTACAAGAAAGATTGTAAACGGAAACGTGCTGCTACAAAATACTGTTCATGCAACGTTCACATGGTAAATACGTATTCCATGCTGGTGGCCCACAGAAGCAGTGTTGGCCTGAGGAGGCCCAGATGCTTCCTCGTGTCAGATGGTGAAATGGGTCAGAACCCCCTCCCACCAAACCATTCAAACATCCCTTTTGGGGGTGTGGTGGGGCGGCTGTTTCTGTCACTATCCCAAACCGACAGTCCAACATTCACACCCACTTCACACCGCGATTGGTCAGCAGAGGAGAGAAAGAAGCCAGGGTTTCACCCAGTCTTTCCATCTCCTCTTTCGTTCTTGGCAGACCTATTTCTGTCACTTAATACATGAACAACCGAGGGCGACAGTACAAAAGTCATCCGGGAGAGACATGAGCCGGTATCCCCGCATTTAAATGATATTGTGTCTCCAGTCTCTCTATCGCTGTGGTTTCTGATGAGGTGCACCAGATCAGAACTGAGCTGTGTCCACACTTGACACTTTAATGTGACCTGCCTAATCGGATAGTGGTCAGATTTATTTTGTGGTCAAAGGAGCAGCTATAAAATGGTGGATAGTTTCATTTCATTTCCTTTACATTTTTATTTTTAAAATTAAGTTTGCTGCTTACTCCTCCTCCCTGCAGTAGTAGTAGATCTGGTTTTATTGAAGAAAAGCTCTGACCAAAGCTCCACTAACTTGGAGATAAACACATTTTCCTATTCTTCATTTTGAAAGGCCCCATTGGTTTGTCATTTAAAAGCTTTTATTCTGAAGCAGCACAATCAGCATCATCAGTAACTTAACAGGACTGAGAGCAGGTCTCAGCTGGGCTCAGCTCTCCTCAGAGGAACTCCTGTGTGGGAGGAAGTTGATGGAGATTGATAAATGGATTGAGTCCACATGCTGTCCACACTCACTGAGATGTGAAGTCAATGTGAGCCAGGCCAACTCACAATGTGGTCTGGCTGATCGGATCCTAAAGCGAGGAGAGATCTGATCTTGGAGTGTACTGACTTGTCAGTTAATGCGTCCTGGTATGATCGGATGACAAAAGTCACAATGAAAAGACAAGTGTATCCTCGGCTTCTCACGCCACCTTCTGCTGTGGCCGTTCAATGCAAGGAATGCAAAGTCACAATTACTGAACAATTAGTCGATTAATCAATCAACAAATAATTCATCAGCAACTATTTTGATAACCAAATAATTGTTTAGTCATTTTTAATGCCAAACATTTGCTGGTTCCACCTTCTCAAATGTGACCATTTGCTGCTTTGGAAGGTCACCAGTCAGAGACAGGACGAATCTTGGTGGTGAAAGTGACAGAGCAGCACTACCACCAATGAGGTGCCCTTGAGCAAGCCCCCCCAGTGGAGTGGCTCAGTGGCCAACAGGTCACACTGTGGTTGTGAACAAGGTCTTCCTGAAACTGCTCCCAGAGAAACCTCCCTGGATAAGTGAAGGTTAACAAAAGTATGATCTCATGAGGTCAGATCATTACATTTCGTTCCGTCTTGCGTAAAAGGGAAAACTCTGGCCTTATGGCGGTGCTAGAGGAAAAGTCATGGGGTCAAAAAAAAACTCTCCAGGGGATCATAAATATGTGTGGATTGACATCATTGCGTACCACCACAAGCAGTACAAACGCAACTGGTCCATGTATATATTCATTTGATTGATATAAACTGATACTCAGTCACACACATTTATAGACACTGACAAATAAAGTCTACGCAGACGTGGTCAACAGAAACCCACAGCGACCGGTGCCACCTATTATAAAATGATTTTGCTCAGTGACCAAACATTCCTGCAGAGTGACTCACAGTTCACTGAGTGACTTGTGTTGCTGGTCAGGACACAGAGGGCTGACTAGGACACACTTCACTGGCTCCATCAGGGAAACCAACACCACCGACACACAAACTATACTGCTCTTCACTGTACCAATATCTGAGAGCACCAAACAAAGTACACAATGTAAAGGGCTGGTGTGAAGCATTTAGCAGCATCTAGTGGTGAGGTTGCAGATTGTAACCAAGGGAAACTTCTCCCGTTTGCCAAGCGTGTAGGAGAACTATGGTAGATTCTAAACATTCTATTCGAACAAAGACAATGATTCTTAGCTTCAGGTAAATTATACACTAATCAAAAACATGCCTATTAATATCATATCCCATTTCTGCCAATATATACTGCTAAATGCTGCACACTGGACCTTTATGGCTGTATTATAACCGTGGATATGTTGAGTTCAGTGGTAGAACGTTACTCCCACTACACAGCAGGCAGTGAGCAACACAGGATGCGTTCAGGCACAGTATTGAGTGTAGTTCAGACTTGTTTCAGCCAATGAAAATGCAGTTTTAAATTTGGACTTTGGCCTAGTAACTATGTATACACTAAATAACCAATAAATGTCAGGTTTTTACATGACATGCAGACCTCACTCTCTTTCTCGTACTACCTCTTACTGTGTACTAATAACAGTGTCCCTCCAAATCGACAGGTGGGGACAAGCACAAACTGTAATGAAGTACTCCTTTATTTGGGGTATTTGCATTATACTCCATTGCACTGAATCTGACAAAGAAATAGTAGTTACCGGTTACTTTGCAGATTTTACATAGGGCTGGCAATATGGCCAAAAACTTCGATCCCGATACAAGTCATTTCATATTTTGATATATCCTGATATAGCATGTTTTCTGGTAGTTCAAGAAATAACCACATAAAGTCTATACTTGTATACTTCTGAGTGAATTAAATACTGTACTTGACAAATGGAAAGTAATAAGTATGTTCTCCTGTAATTAAGAACTTAACTGCAAAATTAACAGAGAAAGTTAACAGAAACAAAAGCTATAAACTGTCAATGTTTACATGCACACCAATACAGATCAGATTAAGTTTGATCATATTTTTTTATGAGAAATTTGAGTTAGTATGTGCTTGTTATAGACAACATTATTGTGTCACACGATATGTCGATATATCATTTCTAGTGCTGGGCAACGTTTACAATTTTTAATCGCGATTAATCGCATGATTTATTTGCGATTAATCCCATTGTTATGCGCAAAATTCAATAATGAATTCAAAAGTAGTGTATTGCGCACTTTTATTTTAAAAGTACTGCTATATGAACAAAAGTGCAATAACATTTGGTTTGCAAACACTTAAACTAATAAGGTTCTTGTTAACAGCAGTATTCCCTTTACACAGTAGCAGTTATAATACAGTTATAATGATTCTGATAATAGATATTCAGTGCTCACAACTTTATCTTCATGTGTGTAAGAGATGCAATTTGAAATATACACCTTGAAAACTGCAAACCTATCTATTTCATGTTTGTTAAATTCTCAGTAGCGATAACTAAAGGATATGCTTATTATACATATTCCAAACAAAAACACTTTAAAAACTAAAAACTAAAAAAATAAATCATTGCTTTTTTGGTATTTTGGTCAGACACATATGCAACACTGATTACCGTAATATGTGTGGTATTTGTTATAAATGTACGTTGGTACATAGAGGGTGATAAGAGGCTGTACATGGAGGGACTTAGGACCCAGGGGAATGTAGGTGAAGGAAACAGGAAGAGACGCCACACAAACAGCTGTTCACCGCTCGCTGCCGGTTCTTGTGTTAAAAATGTCCGCTTAATAATAAAAAAAAAACTGCGTTAACGCGCGATAAAATAATTGTCGGCATTAATTAATGAATGTGTTAACGCGATAACGTGCCCAGCACTAATAATTTCATAACGAAAAGATTCCATTGAAAGACCATAAATTATCATATTGAATTATTGCCCAGCCCTAATTTCACATACAAACCATAAGACCGTCTCATAAATGATAGATTAATATATATTAAACCAACCAACAGTATAAAACACAGTTAAAATGACTTCTGTAGCTGACGCTGATCGGCGTATAAACGTTGCCATGACAACACCGGAAGTTGACTTCCGCGATTTGTATTATTATTAGTTTATTTCTGCAATTATAATACATGTTATGTTTACTGTAATTTTGGGTACCTTGTGTTAAACTCATTATCGTTTTGCCCTTGTTTCACTGATGATGATAGACGAGCTTTTGTTGTTGTAACATGACCATTAACCCGGAAGTTAAACGGAGCTCAGAAAGACGACAAATGGCGGGTGAAACCAGCGAACCTTTTCTTTCCCGTCATGTTATTCTCCTGCTGGTCTACCAGGCGAACACGGTAAAGCTTATTAAGTTAACTGATTAAAGTACTGTTTACTTGTTGTAGGTGATGAGAGACAGAGTATTTGTTTCTTTGTTGTTTGTACATGAAGCTATTTTGTGTCTTCTAGTTTTCACGGTGTTCCATGAGAGGAAAATAATAAACGTGAACATCAGTAAGAAGCGTGGACTCTTTTATGACCAGTGTGGCTACAGTGAAAACGTAGCCTAATTCCATCCTACCGAGGTGCTCCATTCCCTGCAGTGAACCAGCGTGCAGTTCGGCTTCATCTACTACAGCGGACTACAGTGGACTACAGGTCTCAGTGTGCAGTTCTGCTTCCTCTCCTGCAGCGGACTACAGGTCTCAGAGTGCAGTTCTGCTTCATCTCCTGCAGCGGACTACAGCGGACTACAGGTCTCAGTGTGCAGTTCTGCTTCATCTACTACAGCGGACTACAGCGTACTACAGGTCTCAGTGTGCAGTTCTGCATCTCCTGTAGCGGACTACAGGTTTCAGAGTGCATCTTCAGGTCAGACTGTGCAATACATAAATTCCACCTCTGGTAATTGATGGACAGTTCGACTACAAAGTTATTAAGAGATTGATCATTGTAATGAGAATGTACAGGTGCTCAGGACTGTAGAGAAAAGAGTGATACAAAACGTAACCGTCCTTATATTAACTGTCATTCTTACTCAGGCAATGCTGTTAAGTTGATAATTGTTGCTCCTGTAAAGTTACAAAATGTCAGTTAATAGTGATTTGTTAGCCGAGCAGGTTGATTTCCTGTCAGAAGAGCAAGAATCAGCTCAAAGAGATAAGAAGTTCAAGTCAGCATATGAGAAATGGATAATCCATGTTAGGGATGTCCGTAATAAATTAAAACACAAGTGCCCTGAGAGTGTCTTGTATGACATGATGGATGTGGTTGAGAAGCTTGAGTCTGAATTGAAGCAGTTATACGACAACACACGACTCCAAACAGTACCAAGCCAAGAAATTCGGAGAAAAATTGATGCATGCTCAGCTGTATCAGCAGATTTATTGGGACTAATGAAAGTACGCATGATCGAAGAAGGAGAAGAATTTGATCCTGAGGTGGAAAAATCAAGGTTACGGATGCTGCTCGACAGTGAACACGCTAGGTCCATATATGGGTCCACAGCTTCCAGAGTTACTGTACTCAGCCACCGTTCCAATCATCTCTCAGAGTCACCAAGTATTTCGGCTAAGAGAACAGATACAGCTGCACAGTTGGCTCCAAAAAGAGCTGAAATTGAAATGGAAGCTGTCATTGAAGCACAACGTCAGCAACTGAAAAGGCTTGAAAATCAAAGAGACATTGAGGTCATTGAAGCAAAGCTTAGAGTGTATACTGAGGAGGAGTCAAATGAAAAAAGTGAGAAATACAGTCCTGTAGGCAGCCCTGAGTACAGTCAAGTGAACGATACAACTCCACATGCTCCCTATGCAGGATGTCAGGGAGGGCAACTTACAAAAAATGAAGCATCCTGAGTGCAGACACTACAGGAGTCAATGGCCCTCTCTCGACTTCCAGAACCTTCTGTATTCTCTGGAGGTCCACTGAACTTCACAGAATGGAGCACAAGCTTCAAGGCTCTTATAGAGAGACGATGCTCAAATCCTGCCGATAGGTTGTTCTACTTACAAAAGTACATCGGTGGGGAGGCAAGGTCAGCTCTTGAAGGCAGCTTCTACAGAAAGGACGATGAGGCCTATCAACAAGCATGGGATAGGCTGAATGCCAGATACGGTCATTCCTTTGTAGTGCAACGGGCCTTCAGAGATAAACTTAAGAAGTGGCCAAAGATAAGTGGGAAAGAGTATGTTAAGCTAAGAGAATTCAGCGATTTCCTGCAAACATGTAGCAACGCTATGCCCCATGTCAAGGGTCTCCAGGTACTGAACGACTGTGAAGAGAATCAGAAGATGTTGCTCAAACTCCCTGATTGGGTAACGTCCAGGTGGAATCGTTATGTCACGGAACAGCTGGATCAATCCAAGGACTATCCAAACTTTAGAGAGTTTGCTTTGTTCATCTCAAGGGAAGCACGCATAGCGTGCAATCCGGTATCATCGCTGCATGCGTTAAAGCCCTCTGAAGAAAAGCCATTTAGAGAAACAAACCGCTCAAAGGCAAACGCCTTTGCCACAAATGTGAAGGACTCGGATGCATCAAGTGTCATAATCGAATCCAATAATGTAGAAGAGCTCAAGCCAAATAAATGGAACTCAGTGGCTGACAACTCAAACCCAGGCAAGTGTATGTGTTGTGGAGAAAATCACTCCATACACAAATGTCAAATGCTGATGGAAATGTCTGTGGAAGAAAATAGAAGGTTCATTCACGATACTAAGCTGTGTTTTGCATGCCTGAGGAAAGGACACTACTCCAAAGACTGTAAGAACAAAGCCATTTGTGGAATATGCAAAAGGCACCATCCTACTCCACTGCATGAAGATCATCCCGCAGCAAACAAAGCTTTTCCTCAAGGTGTCCTGCAAGCTAAAGTAAATACATCCTCACTATCATGCTGCGTGGCTGGAGGTGGAGGTGGGAGCACGTCAATGATCGTTCCAGTATGGATCTCAGTACCTAACACCCCCGATTCAGAAACCCTGGTGTATGCCCTATTGGACACTCAGAGCACTCACACATTTGTTGACCAGGAGGTATGTGAAAGACTGCAGGCAGTGATGGAACCAGTAAAACTAAAGCTTTCCACTATGATGGGAAAAGATTCAATTGTGAACAGTCAGAGAGTTAGTGGACTTAAAGTCCGAGGGTTTTCCTCAGATAGCTTGATTGATTTACCGCCTGCCTATACAAGGGATTTCATTCCGCTGGAACGTACGCACATTCCGACCTGCAAAACCGCCAATAAGTGGAAACACCTTGAAGTCATAGCTCAAGAAATGCCCCCGCTAATGGATTGTGGAGTAGGACTTTTGATTGGTTATGACTGCTCCAGAGCACTGGCGCCACGAAGGGTTATCACTGGAGGCGACGATGACCCTTACGCCATTAAGACTGACCTAGGTTGGAGCATCGTAGGAAGCGCACCACAACGCCCGAACTCCATAGATGTGACTGCTCTGTGTCATCGTATATCTGTCCGGGAGCTTCCACCTGTGACGCCAGCTGCTGTTATTCGAGCGCTCAAGTCCGATTTTGCAGACACCAGAGCAGGAGAAAAAAGCATATCTCAAGAAGATATTCAGTTTCTGCAACTTTTAAAGGGAAGAATCCAGCAGAACGAGTGCGGCCACTTTGAGATGCCCCTTCCCTTCAGAGCACGTCCTCACCTCCCTGACAACAAGAAGCTTGCCCTAGTCCGGCTGAAGCACCGTAAAAGGAAACTTGACAGAGATCCTAAATTCAGGAATGACGATTTGAGATTTATGGAAGGTGTCTTCAAGGATGGCGATGCAGAGAGAGCAGACAAACCTGAGAAGATTAGGGTAGTTTTTGACTGCTCTGCAAAGTATGAAGGCACTGCCTTGAATGACCATCTGCTAACAGGACCGGATCTTACAAATGGAATGACTGGAGTGCTCTGCCGGTTCCGTAAACATCCCATTGCAGTTACGTGTGATGTGGAAAAAATGTTCCACAGGTTCCACGTTAGCAAGGAAGATCGAGATTATCTGCGGTTCCTGTGGTGGGAAAATGGAGATACCAACTCGGAACCTAGAGAGTATCGTATGAAAGTTCACCTCTTCGGAGCATCATCATCTCCAAGCTGCGCCAATAATGGCATGAAGCATCTGGCCAGCCAAAACGAGCAAGAGTTTCCATCAGCAGCTAGATTTATCAGAAAGAATTGCTATGTAGACGATGGCCTCATAAGCTTGGAATCCGTTGACATAGCAGTCAAACTGGTGAAAGAAACCCAATGTTTCTATGGCAAAGGGAAGTAGTTACAAACAATGGAACTACAGAGCTTCTGGTTTAATCAGTCAGTGATCAGTTATCTACTCTCTAGCTTAGTAAAGTAAGTTACTATTTACCCTATGGCTGTGGAGAACAGTGTTCTTTATTAATAACATTCTACTGTGTTGTGGTATAGAGTTAATAAATTGTTATTCAACTACGTTGCTAAATTTTCAGATGTTCTTTGGGTGACCTTAAAGTGCTTGGAAATTACCGTTGATTTATTTGATAAAAAAGTGTACACTGTTCAACATTACTGTCATATATTTGGATGTTAATTAATCAAAGGTAATTTGGTGGGAGTGTAGCTGACGCTGATCGGCGTATAAACGTTGCCATGACAACACCGGAAGTTGACTTCCGCGATTTGTATTATTATTATTATTAGTTTATTTCTGCAATTATAATACATGTTATGTTTACTGTAATTTTGGGTACCTTGTGTTAAACTCATTATCGTTTTGCACTTGTTTCACTGATGATGATAGACGAGCTTTTGTTGTTGTAACATGACCATTAACCCGGAAGTTAAACGGAGCTCAGAAAGACGACAAATGGCGGATGAAACCAGCGAACCTTTTCTTTCCCGTCATGTTATTCTCCTGCTGGTCTACCAGGCGAACACGGTAAAGCTTATTAAGTTAACTGATTAAAGTACTGTTTACTTGTTGTAGGTGATGAGAGACAGAGTATTTGTTTCTTTGTTGTTTGTACATGAAGCTATTTTGTGTCTTCTAGTTTTCACGGTGTTCCATGAGAGGACAATAATAAACGTGAACATCAGCAAGAAGCGTGGACTCTTTTATGACCAGTGTGGCTACAGTGAAAACGTAGCCTAATTCCATCCTACCGAGGTGCTCCATTCCCTGCAGTGAACCAGCGTGCAGTTCGGCTTCATCTACTACAGCGGACTACAGCGGACTACAGGTCTCAGTGTGCAGTTCTGCTTCCTCTCCTGCAGCGGACTACAGGTCTCAGTGTGCAGTTCTGCATCTCCTGTAGCGGACTACAGGTTTCAGAGTGCATCTTCAGGTCAGACTGTGCAATACATAAATTCCACCTCTGGTAATTGATGGACAGTTCCACTACAAAGTTATTAAGAGATTGATCATTGTAATAAGAATGTACAGGTGCTCAGGACTGTAGAGAAAAGAGTGATACAAAACGTAAGTATTTGTTTCTTTGTTGTTTGTACATGAAGCTATTTTGTATCTTCTAGTTTTCACGGTGTTCCATGAGAGGACAATAATAAACGTGAACATCAGTAAGAAGCGTGGACTCTTTTATGACCAGTCTGGATACAAGTTCCACCTCCACCACTAACAACAATAAAATGCTGCTCACATAATCAATCAATAATAATGATCCAGGATTATAATAAAGATTATAGCACAGTAAAAAAAAAAAATGTATACTTAAATATAATTTGCCAACTGGATTTCACGAAAACAAATACTTCGGTACCAAGTCAACGCCAAAATGACAATGACAACAATCTGCATGCCACTCAGAAGCCTGTAATGCATGAAGTGTCCTATTCATGCAAAACAACACATGAAGTGGTGCAACTAAACAATACCACTATGGTGGACACGGGCTATTACAGCAGAGAAGACGCCAAGCAGACAGACTGAGGTTTGCAAGGTGACAACGGAGGAGAGCAACTGATTTTAAAAGATCCAACTATTTAGATGGGAACTACATTACATCATATGGTGTATTTAACAAAGGACCACACACAATCAAAGGGACAATACACTCTGTGACTAAAGATTTCAAGCCCTCTTTGGAGTAAACGTATGCAAATACAACCACTTCAATTCACTGCTGACTTAGAGTTTTGTCTTACCTCAGCGTCCTACATGTGATCCTGTGAGGTTGGTAGAAGCCGAGCTGCTCCCATGCAGGCTGACTGTCTGCTGCTCTGAGCCCACCTGTCGCCTACTCCTCAACAGTGTCAGGAACAAACTAAGTGAACCTGAAGCAGAGCTCTAACCCTGCCTCCACTGTTTGTGTTCACTATTGTTTACAAGGCGCCGAGCTGTGTGTGTGTGTGTGTAGATCAGACATGCGTATGCTCTTGTGTGTGTTGGTATGTGCAGAGGCTGGTTTGGGTGTGTATATAAATAGCACACTGGGGAGGGACAGAGGCTTGCAGAGCAGCTGACTCAACACATTCTCGTTTGGGTGAGTGCTCATCACAAAGAGCAGTATGGCCGGTGCTATTCAAAACACTGCAGGACTCTGTCAGACCAACCCTTTGCAGCACACAACTGCCAGACCTCACTTGTAGTGACTAATACTTACTAGTAGCAGCAATTTGAAAGATGCATTCAAATTGCGTGGGAAATCAACAATCTAAAAAATACCATCTAAAAAGCTTTCAAATTGTCTGCTGGATACCACTAGGACTCAGTTCAATCAAATTGTGTCTTGGAGTATGGACAGCATTCAAACCGGAAAAGTTGCAAAATGCACTATCGTCTATGATGTCAAAACGCAGGAACAAGCTGGAAATAACTAACTTCTTTTGTTAAAAGGTGCAACAATTGACTGAATAAGCTAAAAACACACAGCCCTGACATGTTTCCACCTTATGGAGGTGTCTATGGGTGGGGCAGTTTAAGAGGTCAATAAAAGGACAGGAAACGGTAAAAAAAGAGAACTGTCACAGCTCTGAAGCACAGTCCATCATCGATGGTAAACACCTCCTCTGCTCGTTTATATGCAGCGTGAGCCCCAGCACAGCAACACACTTTTCTCCCACTGTCTTCTTCCACATTTGAATTTCTTGACAAACAGGACCTGCTCAGAATGCGTGGGAGGGAACCACAGCTAAATGTAGCCTCCTGCCAGACATGTACACAACTAGGGCTCAGGGCCCAACCTGAGTGAGTGACAGCAGCCACTCCTCAGCTACACCACACACCGATGTGATACTTCACATGCATCAAGAAAAATCAGATCAAAAAATTCAATGAACCATCAGTGTTGTCAACACTGCTGCAGGACCTTTTGGACAACATTAAACGTTTAACACATGATGAATGTGATTAAAATAGTACCACCACCCTGATACAGACTGAAAGAAAGACTTGAACCAAACAAACCAGACAGTAACCTAGAAGAGCAATGTATGGACTTACCAATGACTAACATCATGAAATGTCTTTGAACAGCGTCACATGTACAGTTTGTCGTTTATTTTGCAGTGGTTGATATTCTCAAGAGGACGGGTCTTATGTAACACAAGCCCAACTCTGTCTCCTAAAAATTATCTTAATATTGTACTAAATGCTTTTCCCAATCACATAGTAGTGACAAACTGCCTGGACTATGTTCAGAGGGGACTTCTATTCAGTTAAAGGGTTACATTTATCTACCACACCAGATTGATTTAGTAGAAGAAGAAGCCTAATTATTAACAGTTTTACACATGTGTTTTATAATGGTGGCCTGTGTTTAAAATGCTTTTTTGCTAAAATACATCTGTGAGTCGCTAAGTTCAATAAAGGTTTGAAAGTCTTTTCAGGTCATTCCATCGTCTACCTTCAGGTGAAAGACTACGCAGTAATAAGACTATAGATGTAGCTTCCACAGCACCACTTATCCTGAAGCATCCCACATCTGAGTGCTTCACCGGTTGTCACGCACATGCACTTTAACTTGTCACTTGAAGGGCATGAGCGATCTGGTTGATCCATTGCATTCATTGTATGGTTACTGTATTGTATTCGTGGCAGTGTGTTTTCACTGCTAATCACCTGCGGTTGATATGGCAGTGAAGTAAGGAATCTTGAATCAGGGTCCTCAGTGTGTGTTTGCCTAATGCACGTTTTAGGCCGTGCTGGCCACTTGGGTATACTGCTTTGGGGGAGTGTTTTAAGGTGGAGAGCAAAAAATATGTCTCTGAATGGCTGCAACACAGAAGACTTTTTACCATGTCATTGTAGGAAAAGCATGCATTAGGCCTACCAATGACATTAACAATGGCTCTGCTCTATTCAAGTGTCCCACTAAGCCCTGATGGTGTGACAATAACACCATCACCCTGAAGCAGCGGAATGGAACCCAGCCATTATGCATTGTATGAATTAAGCTACACCTCTGCTTGTCCTACTGTGACAGGTCAACATGTGAAACAGGCCTATAGGTTTTTACACACTTGTTAGGCAGCTAACAATACAGCTAGTCACCTCAAACGTCCACTTTTCAACTAGACAGAACTACATTCTAAACGTGTGACGCTATTTAACGGTGCACAGTGTTAACACTCGCAGCAACGAATGGAACGTCTCACTTTTTCTATCACTAGTTTTAGTAGCAACCAAAACATAAAGATATCGTTCAAATGTGACCGCGGGAGCACACAGTGGCCGTGTCACAGAGTCACCGAGTCACAGAGTCGGATGGGGACAGAATAAAGCGTAGCACCTGTTCCCACCTCTCCGTCCCTGGAACAAGCCAGAAGCTGGCCCACTCTGCACACATTGCAGCGGGCCTGCACAGAAGGCGCTGGAGGCTCGAGCACGAGCAGCGTATTTCCTCTAGCGCAAGTTACCTCCGAAGTGCGGATCTCCCGCTGTGTGGGGTCTTTGGATGCAGCGCACGCGGTCCTGTGAGCCCGCAGACTGGAGATGGAGGTGTCCTCCAGGTTCAGGATCAGTTGGCACGGCTGCAGAGCGTCCGTCCCGCTGTGGACCATGCTGTCTCTTCTGTCCATTCCTCCTCTCAGGCGGCGTGTCGCACGAACAGCGACCTGAAGACGTGTCGCACGCTGACGCTTAAACAAAGCATCTCTTCAAACACGTTTCCGCATTTTCAGTGAACATCGAGGGTAGAAGTTACAGGGGAACACCACGGAAACGAACAACACCGGTGTGTTATTCCCATGGCCGAGAGAAGTTCCATCAATGTTTAAAAACATGAGCTGAAACAAACAGAGAAGAAGTCTCCAACCGGTGATGTCATCACGTGCACAGTGTGGATCTGCTCCAGAGACAATGCATGGGACAGCAGAAGGGCTTCATTTGACTGTAGTCTCGTCAGTTCTGGTGCCATCAGTGTCACCTCGAAATCTTTCCCAGCTCATCGTCTATGGAGCCGTTCCATACTTTATACTTGATGACATCACACATGTGAGTTTTAGCACTCTAGATTTTGGATTTGCTAGAGAGTTGTTCACTCATGTTATTGGTCATAGACCATATGAATAACATGTATGAATTGTGTTCAGACAAAGTGCTTTACAGAGAGATGAAAAGGCATCTGGCTACAGCGTGACCTGTTCTGTGGTGTCCTGTATCATAGGGTAATTCACTTGTAGTGCAAGCCTAGACGTTTTCAGTGTATGTTTTGTAAACCTTCTAGTTAAACAACATAGAAGTGTTTCACAGTGATAGGCCTTGTTTTTAGAGGAACGAGTGATGAGTTAGAACACACTGCCATCTGCTGCCAGAGTCGGTCACTGAGGAGGTGAAATAAAGGCCTGTTAGTCAGCCAGCATACCAGGGGTCAGACCCTCTCACTGAGGGGGGGTCAGTGAAGTATCACATGAGTCTCACTCACCGACCAAGACTTTTCTTCCTAAAACCCACTCCTGCAGTTTTCCCGAGGACTCAGACATTCACCAATGTTTTCTGATTTGAGGTCTTTTTCTTGGGTAACAACAGAATCTACGCTCACTCAAGAGCACACTGAACACATTTGAGTGCTGACATGTTTGTGCAAAATAAATGGAAATGCATTTTCTTTAATTCTACAGTTGTTTAACATAGAATTTAAATCAACATTTAGAGAACTGTTTAATCTTTCTTTTCATTACAGTGTAAATGTCTACTAGTGACCACGCTTCATCATCATGAATCAATTAATCATGTCTGTTATATTTTTAAGTATACATCATTTCAATATCAATACAATATGTACACAAGTAGTATGCTCAAGTAAACACATATATGGTGTAGTTAATTCATACCAGACTACAACTTTGTTATTATAAAACTGAATGTAAAATCTTGCCTGAGAGTCATTTTCTACAGACTTGGTATTTATGCACAAGATTAACCTGACTTTCATATTTTGATGATTTTTATCGTGAAATGAAGTCAGCTAGTTTGATAATAATATATTTCTCACCGTTGGTTATTATGTTAATGTCTTAGATGATGTACATACATTCTCAGAAATCTAACATTAGCATATTCATTACGTTTATGTTATTACATTACACCTACTATGCACTTTGGTAAATGAAGTGGTACAAAGAGACAGTGGACGTCTGAGTCAGATCATTGAGTGGATGAAGGGTCAACTCTGTGGAGCGTTCAAACCTGCTCACTTCAGCTCAGTCTGAGACAGCTACTCTGATTGGATCACAACAGGCCTTTGTGACTTGTATACAGCCAAAAGAGGAAGACACTTCTTATCTATATTGAATTTTGTGATCTAATTCATTATTCATTCATTATTGTTATGAGTGGTTGGTGGCTTACACCGAGGGAAGATGTTGTGAGGTGGCTGATAAAAGCTTCTTTCAGACATGTGGTGAATTTGTGTTCGGCGGGACGTTATGAGGGTCTGTGTTTGCTTCTGGGTACTGAATATGAATTTACATAAGACGCATCATACTTTCAGAGTTTGTCTAATAAGTCTCAAATGACCTGCTGAGTTGTTTTCATGTTCAGTCTGTCTATCTCCCTTTTTTGTAAAGCACTTTGTGCTGCATTTCTTGAATGAAAGGTTCTATACAAATAATATGTATTATTGTTATCATTATTATTAGGTCAATAATGCAAGATCATTATTCTAATACAGTCACCTATTTGGATGGAAATTAGTTTTTGAGCCTATTGACCGATTATTCTTATACATTTTAAACCCTAACCTGACATTCAAATAAAAATGATTTATGATCTAATGACTTATAAACAACATTTAGACCATAATGCAGGGAGATGCAATTTACAGAAAATGCTATTGAATGATTGTATGATTGAATAAATGTCACATTTGATCAGTGTTTTGAAGTACTCCTGACCCACGAGTCTGTTCCATCAGACAGTCGGTTCAGCTGTTATTAAGTCACAGCAGGTAACTCTTCCCTTATGACACTTTGGATCATGGTAATAAAGTTGATCTTTTTGGTTGTTAGAATGGACTTTATTCTGATAGCACCTGGATATTCTAACTAAAAATACCGCCTTATATCCATCTAAAAGATCAGATAGAGTGACCCCATCCTCGTGTCCATGCCCTTCAGTAGAATCTTTTATTCATCAAGTGTATATTTCATCCCCATTCTGTGTAAGGTAGCTAAGGATTGTGGGTCCAGGCTTGTAGTAATGAACTTGATTCCCCTACCTGCCCAAAAACACACCTGGTTCACTTTTTGTGGTTCGCGAGTCCGTCAGGCGGAAACAGCACCCTCTACTGTGCCTGCAGCAGGTCACAAATATTGCCAAACCCTTCTCCGACTCACACAATCATTTTCACTGATGGACGTTGCAGCCTGTTGGGGTCAGAGCAGATCTTTAAACTGGTCTGGGGCTCTGTTAAGGTGTTGGCTGGTGTCCCTGACCACTGAGCCTTATGGAGAGTGAGGTAAACGCTAATACAAAGACATTCTGCTGCATGATGGGTAATCATTTGTGTGTCAAGTGGAAGAAGAATCAAGCTTATCTGAGGTTGGCTTTCCCATGAGCATGTGAAGTGTGTAAACCTGCTCCTACTCTGGAACCTTCCAGCTCATTTATTCTGGAGGAATCTTGAGCGTCTTGTTATCTCTCCAGCAGAGCTGAGAATCTTCTAGTAGCATGAGCAGCTTCTGTTGGGACACATCACAAGCTGTCAAGAGGAAGGAATGTCCGGGGTGTGGAGGGACTACTGAACTATTCGCCCTGCATTTCCTCTGACAGCGCATGATTCATAGTGCCGTTTGTGTAAGGAGAACCACACACACAAACACACACACACACACAACCCTGTACTTCTATCTCCAATGGCTCGTAATTGTTTTTAAGAAAAATAATTAAAAGGATGAGATTTGACAAAATAATTGGAATTAAAAGTAGATGAAGAATGAAGCCTGCAGTTTGTTTGCTTTTCTCTCGACCTGCTCCACCCTCCTGTCCTTGAGAGCCTATAACACGGCGATGACTCCCTTCCTTTGTTTGTCTCCCTTTCCCTGAGGCTCAGATCCTGATGAAGCCACATGATGATGATACAGAGATCACAAAGACAGTTTACAATTTAAATTGTATTATTTCACTCATGGCTACTTTGAACAGGTTTTGTAGCGTAGCAGAGCTACTCCGCCATCAAACATATCTACTTTCTTTACTAATTATAATGTAGGCTTATGTAGGTGTATATGTAAAATGAAAACAATACAAATACATATCTAATTGCACTCTCAACTGAAATGAAATGAAGCGTTTGTGTCTGCTACAGCGTATCCTGGCTGTAAACCACATCCTGTGTCCTCCGCAACAGAAACCAAAAGGAAGAACTTATGTTTTATGTTTGGGTCTTTTTGTGCTAGCAGGTTTTAGTAGCTGGTGTATTTAATGAGGAGGAGTCAGTGGATGAAAAGTGACCTCTACACAGACAGAAGCTGAGCTGTGTGATACATACTGTCTTCAGTATGAGTCCTCCCTTATCTGCAGGTCAATAATAAACCCGATCACAGCTCATGCGCACACTGAGCACAGAGCGCTGTGTGTGTGTTTTAGATGCTGGTAGATTTCCATTCCGCTGATAGGAGGATCCCTGAAGGATAAAAGTACTTTTCTAATGTTTGTGTCCTCACCAGTCATCTTCACATTGTACATCTTCGTGGAACTTCGGTTGAAAAAGCAACAATGATTTCTATATTTAAAAATAATTAAATTGTAAATTATAATGTGCAGTTTCTATCTTTTCTTATTTTCATTCATTAATACACACAATCATTTTTGAAACTCGACAACAATAAGAGAGGGAGAGGTGTCTTATATTTATAAGTCACTCTGGACAAGATGCACAGACTGACTGTCACTATAATATATTATTCTGAAAATACCAAAACCCAGAAGTCATCTGGGTCATACATGTGTCTGAGGAACAATTCATAGGTAGCACTTTGTAAATCTGATACATAGACTGTGTTTTAGTTCTCCATTTTGGATCAGATTTGTTTATTAGCCACATGATCAAGGCCTATGTTGTTCTCTGCAGCACATATCTAAATGGATGACAGCAGACAATCATGGTAATGCCTGTCAGTGGTACAGTATGTGAGGAGAGGAGTGCAGAGTCCTGGTGGATAAGAGTGCAGTCACGACTTTATGTGAATGTAAGGAAAAGGAGCATTGGTGAAGCATTTAGTCTTAGTGGACAGAGCTATATTTTAAACTGTCTAACAAAGTACAGTCATTGTTGAGCTTTGGCAATGTCAGTTTTCCACTTCAGGTTAATGCTAAGGTGTGTAAGTCAGCAGTGGTAATGGGGTCTTATTGGAGATGAAGCCTACAATGGTTGTATTAAATTGTTTTCAAAGACACTGGGGCGCAGTAAGCACAGTAAGACGGTGACGCTGATGCTCTCCAGGTTCAGCAGACGACCATGTTGGCTCCCACTGCCGGCACTGATTTTATCCAACGTGCAAACTCTCAAAGTCAAATGAATGAACTGTTGCTTGTAATACAAACTGAGACTGTGAAGAAGCTGACATCAGGAAAGCAGCCGGGCTGGATCAGTCCTGTGCTGCACAATTTTGCAACATATTCAACATCTCCCTATGTACGGTCCCTCAGTGCTTCACACTCTCCACCATCATCCCTGTGGGACTTCTCACAGGGACTATCTCAGTCTGAAAACCAGCTTCCCACTACGGCTCGATTCCCATCACAGACCTGGTTGTGCTCTTCTTTCCAGTCATCATTTTTGCTTTTATTTGATAGAAACAGAGACTGTAAATGGAGAGAGAGGGAGGGGTGTGACATACTGGTGTATGGAATGTAACCACTCAGCTACAGGCGTGTCTGTACTCATCTAACTGGGTCAGACTGAGTCACATAACTGTACTTCTGAGACATATTTCAGTTCAATGTGATGACAGTGTAGTTGTTTACTCTTGTTTCCAGGCCACTGCTGATCATTAATTCAAAATATTTCATGTTGTAATGAAATATTGTAGACTTGAAAGCAGTTTTTCAAGGGCTTGAAATCTTTGACATAATTTTAGAATATAATTTAAAAAGAAAATTGTGTCTTTCGCTCAATGCTCTCTCTCTAATGAATAACCATATACATTTTGTCAAAAAGCTTTTACTGAAACTATTAACACGCAAACAAAAATATACAAGAAAATAAACTTTATACATTCATATATCTGCCGCTTCATACTGCATCTCACAGAGGCAGAACTGTTTCTCCAATCACAATGGTAACAGGTATACCAACTTCATGTAATACAAGAGAAGTACGCACTGCAGCCCATTCATGAGACACCTTCCATATCTCAGCACTAAATAATAAGCATTCGTACACTATCTGAAAAGGAACACATTTGGCATTAGCACTGACAGTCAAGACTGATGTTCTGCACCCGCACAAGCAGGAAAATACTGAACGCTTTCCCTTCTTCAGACCTCACATCATTCAAGAAACAGAATGCTCAGTGTGAGGGTCACTGTGGATTATCAGCTGCATAGACTTCCATCAGAGGACATGAAGGTCTTTACCGCCACATGGCCAAGGCTGGCAGCTGATTGGTTGGTAGCTTCCGACTACTTTCAGGGTTGCTGGAATTGCTTTTTGTAATTCCTACTACAAATAGTGGCGACAGGGCACAGTTATACCTCCACAGTTTAAAATCGGACCCGTTAAGAAGTGTAACAACTTTTTAGTTATTTGTAGACATTTACAAGAACAAAAAGACGGATACAAAAATACAAATGTTCAACAGAAAAACTGGATACAGATGACAAAGTGGAAAACAAACAAAAAAACAAAAAAACTTACAATTTGTTTATAGACATGATATCATTTTACATATACACATACACATGGCATGGACCCGAGGCTCTGTACTGGTGTGGTAGGCACGCACTAAGACACAAGAGAAACAAGTAAACTCCAGCACACTTATATCACCACTCAGACATTTTAGGGGGCTGTGGGTGGACTAAACCTGCATCATGTCAGGGTTGGACCACTGTTGGTTTGCTATTTACTGAAACAGTCACAGTTAGTATAGTTTGTCAACACATGTTGGAGGCCATTTTAGTAGGGTTTTAAAAAAGGTGCCCTGTGGAGTTTCCTCGTAACAAAGTTAGTACTTTTTAGTGTTTCTCACCACAACCTTTGCGTGTATCCATCTTGAATCCATTCCTTCCTCATCAATCCTTTGCAAAGGCATTTTTAGACATTTTGGAACGAGCAACATTTACATCCACTACTATGCCATGATGCACGACCTCAACCAACCAATCAGAGGAGCTATGTTGAACCATTGGCAGGAATCTGTGGCCTTGCCGGGTGCTCATACATGCAAAAGGAACACAATGGTGATCTACTCAGAAAACGTTGCTCCATAGTGCTGCTAGTGTTCAAGAACTCCACAGGGTAGCTTTACGGCAAAGACAAAACTCTGCACCAAACTCAATTCATTGAGAGGAATGCTGTGATGAGTGGACCGCACTGATGTGAAGCCGTGCTGAACCTTTACATGCAAATCTGAAGCGTCAACCAACTACAAACATATTGGTCGTTAGTGGCACATTCACAAACTGTCGATTTCTAAAGGACAACACTGTACAATAATCCAGATGAGTGCTCTATGGTGGCTTCTCTGGTAAACCAATCACATAGCTGGTGTGATGACACCGAATGTTTGAGGCCAATACAGATATTGATATTCGAGAACTCCAAATCCAATAATGATGCATCAGTTCCCTTAAATTTGTTTTTATAACAACTGCAACCAAGAGCTGTAGTAGCAGGACATTTTGCAATTGAAAAATAAACTTCACTACTCTCTGGTGGACAAACTATAAAATGCTGACACCGTTTCAAAAAATATCTTTGGCATCACTGTACTTCCATTACTGTCATTTACCAGCTGACATAGCGGATACCAATTCATCTGCAATGACTAAATATCTGCCTACTGGAGTTATCAGTCGGCCTCACTGGCTTGTGAAGTAGCTAGCTAGCTTGATAGCATTGGTCCTCAATCAGTAGCTCACAGATCTGAGTATTGGCCTTCCAAACCCTACATTCTGTCAACATCCCATGCGTCTTTTCCCTTTAGCTCACCCACACACAACAAACCTGACATTAAGAGCAAGCACCGCTGCAGAGCTTCTGACAAGTGGGAAGAGAAGATGAAGGCTTTACTGAACCTGGTGGAGAGCTGGATGGATAGTGCGCTGGCCCCAACACACATTTACTTAAAAGTACTTACAAAAATAAATATTTACGAAACACAATATCCTGCTGTGAGTGGATGTGATGGGCGTTTGAGACGAGGCTCTGGGGTTTCAGTAGAACCGTTCCTCCGTGTCTGATTGCTTTTGTTTGTTCAGCAGAGATCTATGAATCATTTTTTCCCCCTAAAAATAATTCATTGGTTTTCCAGCATGATGCTGCTGCGGCAAGTGCAGTTGGGTCAGCAGGTGCTGTGGTGGTGTGTATGTGTTTGGGGATTAGATGACTTTGTAGGTCAGGTAGTCACGGAGCGGCGTAGGAATAGCCAGGACCTCCACCTGCTGGCTGGTCATCACCCGGCGCAGCGTCATCCTACAAATGTGCTGCAGACTGGCAACGTTGCGAGGACACTCCCAGAAGTGCACACCACCATCACGAGTCCTACAACAAAAACAACAAAGTGAGGTCAGTGGAAATTTCCACCCCAAAACTAAAAATAGCTAAGAACGCATGCAGCCTGCACATGGCGCCAGCGAGGAGCTGAGCTTCAAAGAAACACTGAGAACTGGTTGAAGTCAGTACGGTGTTACTGAGGTAATATGATCCGAGTGCTCAGGATGCTGTGTCTGTACATGTGCTGGTGTCTCACCCAGCAGCAAGGACACTTCCTTCAGCGGAGAAGGCACAGCAGAGGCCATTAGAGAGGGAGGCGACGGCCTGAGGAGCCCTTTCCTCGATGCTCCAGAAACGGACCAGTCTGAGCAGAGACGGACAAAAACACAAGCACACTGCTGTCAGAACCCAAACTCACGCAGGACACTTTAGAAACTTGTTGGAAAAGCGAGAAGAACGTTGCTGTTCTGTGTAGTTCTGGAGAAGTGAGCGTACAGTGGGATTAATCAACAACCACAGAGATCCTGATGATGTCGTCCTGTGATCACAGCATGTATGAAGATTAAACAGGACGTCATTTGTAAAAGGACACAGTTGTATATTACAGGGCTCTAAACACCTTTTTCTGTGTACATGCTGTTTTAAAACTTACACGCATCAAATGCTTTTACCTTCACAAAAAAATAATTTTAACTGCACCATTTGGTGTATTTGTCATTCTGTCTCTGCACTTCCACCACCTCCAGATCTGAACATGAGCAATCCAACATCTGTTCATCTTGTGCTCACTGTGTGAAAGTTCCCAACCACAGATAACAGACAGACCGTCTAAAAGATGACATCAGATCTGTGTGGCAAAGATTGTATCATGATCCACGAAGAGTCACTGAAGTTTTACCAATCTAAGAGAAAAAGTGAACACATTTCATGTATCTTTCTATGGATGGGGCAAAAAGTCACTTCCACTTCTCTTTTGTGGCAGTGGTTTGCCTGAAATACTAACCGGCATTTTGCAGAGCTTCCTGCCTCTCTTCTCAACATATTTTCTGCTAACAGTCTCACTTGGCCAGCCATGGGTCAGAGTGATTAATAGCTACCTTGTGACAGTCATGTGACCCAGCCAAACAGAGCAGCATACAGCAGGTCCCATTAAGACTCATGACTCCCAGCAGGAGCAAACAGTGAGTCTTTTCTGTTTACATATCAGCTGAACATGTGGGTTTGTCGAGGCTCATACTGGAATCACTTCACGTTCACAATTTGAACACTTAGTGCCCTTTGTAATCTACTGTGAAACATTCATCCTGATAGAGCTAACCTCTTAGAACAGGCACCAGGAAACACAACATCCCAGAAGAGAGAGAAGCCTTGATAGCTTTTATGCTGATGTCAACATGTTTTCAGTTTAAATGATACCCCACTCAAAGAAAGACATCACTTCAGTTCTTGACATTCAGCCACTTTCCCAGCTGAGATGTTTCAATTTCCCGTCAAACTCACGAGTCTGAAACATCAATGGAAACCTATAAATAAATATATCAAGTGATCTTAGAGCTAGGAAGTTAAAGAGGTCATCATTTATCTCTAAAATCTATTTTATGTTGCGGTGACAAACAATATACATATTTTTTCCATTTTGGAGCTTGAACGCACCACAATCTACAATCTCTGTTACAGTAGGACTGTGTTAGGGAGAGACTGTGCTGTCAGCAGACAGCACAACGTCAGCATTAACCGACGTCAGCTCTCCTCTTGCCGAATCCAACAGATTTGTTGTTCACAATGAAGCAGTGCCAGGGACCGTCCACTAGAAAGCATTAATGGCGATCTCTCCAACGAATGTTCTTAATGGATATCGGCCCCTAATAAAGAGAACATGTATTTTGCACTTGCCCAAACACAGAGTTTACTTGGCCCGGCCAAGTGTTAAAATCAAGCCCTGTAGTTTCCTTTAAGAGTAGTGAAAACCCAGCACAGCACTAAACTGCTGGGTTGTGTTAAGTTGAGAAATGATATAACCAGTGAAGGAATAGTAGTTTGCTGTCATTAGTGTCGTACCTGTCATCCGTAATGCTGGCAATGTGGCGGCCATCAGGGCAGAAGCTCACAGAGCGAACCCAGCGGTCATTTGCCCCTCCAGCAAAGATGGGTGATGGAGGAGGGAAGAGGTGGCTGGAGAAAGATGAACGCATGAGCTTCATAAGCAGAGTATCACAGCACCTCAGGTTCAGAATGACCAGTCACCGTTTCAAATGGTGAGGCTGTTAGATAGAACTTTAACTGAAGAAATGCTGTTTAGGCACTTGTGACCACTGTTAAGTAAACTACTTCCACTGAGGAAAACCCTGAGGTATGAAAGCTCCAGACAAAGCTAGTAAGTGGACTTCAAGTAAAAAAAAAACTAAACTATTTTCCATGAAATACAATACGTTTACCGTAATTAATGGCAACTAGAAATATTTGGTCTTATTAAAGTCTTATGAATATGAATAATCCTCCTCTATATTGTGTGCTATGTTCTTACCCCAGCTCCAGCAGGACGGTGGCCTTGTGGTGGTCCCACACGATGACCCGGGTGTCATAAGAGGCGGTGGCCAACAGCGCCCCATCTGGTGAGAACTCACAAGACACCACATCATTGTGATGCCCCTCCAGCTTCCGGATCAAGGTTAACTTATCCATGTTCCATAGGAACACCTGCAACGTGAGGAGAGGACGGTTATAGCCCATGGAATGACTTGGACAGAGAATAGATGTGCTATGATACACTTATTACTATATGCACAGAAAGCATGTACAAATTCAATTAAGCAACAGGAATTAAAACAGAATTAAATAGTTGAACTCAGTGTCATTGTTATGATCTGTAACCTTTAACCAGACCGATCAAACAGAAAGGCACATGCTACACAAGCAGCAAGGCTGTGTCAGAATGCAGCACTACATCTACATTAGCATCTTAATGGAATAGGATTAAACTACAACATCAAATGTATACATCTTTTTATATATTATTTAATATTAGAAATAAATACTTCAACAACAGAGTTCTACACAAAAAAAGAGAAAATAGAACAAGTAGTAACTTAAGGTAACATAAAGTTACTCCACTGGTTTCCCCTTTCAGAGTTTTAGTTCTGTGTTTACAATAGGCTCGCACCTCCGGCAGAAGCCTACGAAGAGAGACAGATACTGCAAGAGAAAAGAATATTTTATGGCCAAAGGGTTGATACCTCTGGCAAAATACACATATGCTCTTGCGCACACTCGCACACACACACGTAGAAAAGTAATCATCTATGGAACATTTTTGCCTAACCCTAACAATCAGCCATGGTCCGAATTTTAAGTATTATTGTCTTTTCTCCAGTTTTACAACTTGTCACTCTTTGATAGTTAAACATTTTAAATGCTCTAAAGTTATACAAAAGCTGCTTGTAAACAAATGCAGTTCATGATTTACTAAATAAACAAACAGTGACATGCTTGAGCAGTTTCCTCCTCTCTGTACAGATTAGTTTCCATGTTATAGATTTAACATTTGAGTGAAAAATATAAGCATCTTTTCTAAGCTGTGTTTTCCATCACAAGTGTGCTGATGGAGAAATGTGATGAAACACAGTATCATTTATTGCTGTTCCACTGTTGCTGCCGACAGCAGAAACACATAAGTGCTTTTTAGAAAAGCAGAAAAATCCACAGAACTGCAGATGGAAACATGACACATAACTGTTCAATGTGTCGACTGTTTTAAGGCAACAGCTGACATTTTTAGATTACAAGAGCTCTGCAAAGCACAGCAAATAATAAACCTAAACTAGAGGGGGTGGGGTTAAACTAATGTGGCTGGCTGAATTGTTTTCTACAACTTGCCATTAGCACCATTACAATGCTACACTGTAAACATTCATACTGACAGTAACAAAAGAGAAGCTAGCTTGTGAAGGCAGTGGACAGCTACTTAAAGAGAGAGGGGGGGGGGGGGGGGGGGGGGGTAGTGAGTTTGTGGGGGGGGTAGATAGAGTATTTAATAACCACTTTAAAAAAGGTGCAATGTGTAACATCTGGCCACATGTTCCAAAGAAATTCAGGTATACGGGTCCAGACAATCTCAATTTAATGAAATAAACTACTAACTAACTGCTGGTCAATACAACACTATGTTAGAATCTTCCCGTGTTTAGAGTTCATGCTCGCCATGTGAGTGTTCAATGCACCACTAACCGGGCTGTACTTAAACGCGTCTTTGAGATGGTTTCGGATCAGCAATCTCTAAGTTGCTGCCGTTACACAGGTAGCGATCTTACACATTGCACCTTTCATGACAGTTTGAATCTGAAATAAATAGAGGAACTGCAACAGCAGAGGTAGACAGACACGAAGCAGCACCTACGTACAGACTGGTGCCAGGCTGCCCCTGGCCAGGCCTTTGGGCATTGTGCACTTTGCGTCCCCGATTTACACCGGCTGCTCAAAATGTCAGCGCGGCGCTCCCTTCAAAACCAATCACACACTGAGCTCTGCCACCACCTGTGACAGGGAGAGCAAGACACACACTGTAGGGACACACACAGCCTAACAGAGCTACCACCATGTCTACATCACAACCATGTTCAGATGGATCTACAGCTGCTACATTGTAGATAAGGTGAACAAATGGTGGCCAGTCAATGGAATCAATATCCACAAACATGTCTGCCATAAGGGCTGCAGATGGTCAATTCAACATGCAATAGAAGAAGGACATGTTTTTCTTATCCGACTTCGATAATATGAAAGGTTTACATGAGGTCAGAATTGGTTTCAAAACTGCATCAGAGAGTTACTTGAAATGAGATTGCCCTGCTGTAATGTAGTTTTAGTTGGATTACCCCTTCATCATACATACATAACCAAATGAAATGATGAAACTAGTTTACAACAATAGTGAAAACTGTTGTCTGCTCTGCATGCAAACTTCAGAACAAAAAAAGCCTGTTTTTTTCCCCACTGCAAACAAAAGCAAACAGAATCTAGATGCAGGTGGAACAACGTATCATGACATCGAGCAGTTTGATCTAAGGTGGGAGTGGAAGGGCAGATGGGAAGTGTTTCCATTTGTAAGATGATTGAGCATAACTGTCGCAAGCAATTGAGCAAAGATGATCTAACAATCCCATCACAGTAAGTAAACTTGTGTACGTACTGCTTTGCCAGCACCGACTGAGCACAGGGTGGAGGAGTCGGGGGAGAAGGCGCTGCAGTAAACCCAGTTCTGATGTCCCCGCAGGACCTTCACCATGTTACCTACAAGACAACACAACTTCATCTCAGCATATCCTTTATCTTCAACGAATCACTGCGGTCACATACCACACATAATGAGTCATGTTAACATTTTCTTAAGACAGTATAGAGTAGAGGCGGGAAACGCAGAAGAGAGAGAAGGGAGGTAGGGTACGCCACAAAGGTCCCAGGCCGGAATCGAACCAGTGCGGCAGTGGCCATGTGGTATGTACTTCAATCATTTAGTTATTAAAAAACTCTTTGAGCCCCATACCCTTCTTGTGGTCTGTACTACAAAGGATATGGCCGGGCTAATTGTGTGTATTTTTCTTTTTGCCAACTTTTTCCACAAAAAGACCCAAACCACCACCTATAGCTTCATGTTTTAAGAGGCCACAGAATAAAGCCGCGGGTCATTTTTAGAAAACGTTACTAAACAGGAGGAAATGGAGCATTTGTTGGAGACGTTTTTTCCAGTAGTGGATTAATACCCATTTCCCATAACTTAGTAAGATGTAACGAATTGTTGGTTTTGGTCTTTTGATGGGATTTGTGGACAATAAGAAAAATACAGCATATCACTTTGAGTTGAGATAACATCCATTAACAGTAAACCAAGGCAGTCAGATGTGAACTGACCCATGAACAGTTTGATTGCAGGTCCCACCCCTAATGTTATGGATAGGGCCATCATCCTATGACATGATCTGTGAAGGCTTGCATGTTGTGGTTCATGCAGATCAAGGACTCTCATAATGTCTGTGGGCCACTGTATCTTCCTCTGCATATACTAAAATAAAGACTACCATTACACTTGGCTTGAGCCATTCTTCACATTTACAGGCTAAGGCTGTTACCCTACTTTGCCTGCTCTGAGTCGAGGAAACAAAAGGTCACCGGGTTCTGATTGGCCTCTGAATTGAAAGAAAGAAAAGAAAATGGAAAAGACAGTACAATGAAAACAGCTAATTTACATACCATCATCTTTGAGGTCCCACACACGGAGGGTCTTATCTCTGGATGCAGAGACCAGCATCAGACTGCCATCAGGAGCAAAGGTCAAGTCTCGCACTATGTCAGTGTGGTCCATGAGATTCAGCAACAGTTTTCCTGCAGCAAGCCATCAAATCATACAGACAATCAATAAATAACACATAGTGAAGTGCAACTAGTCCTCAGTCAAGTTTGAGCTAGTAACTTAACAATGAAAAAGTCTCTAGTCCGATGTTTACAGGCACAGCAGCAACTCTAGTTCCAATGCAGACAGGGCTGTCAAAGTTTACCAAAAATTACATTTCAATGTCCTTAAAAAACACAAAGGTTCAAACTATTTGAATATCTACTTTTCACCGTGTCGTAACTGACGCAGCACTGCTGAACTTTGTGTTTGACGCCATGTTTTGTATTTATTCTTGTTGCTCTCTTTGAAAGCTCCCCAATGGACGAGGACCGGCTGGTTGTGATGCTGAAATGAGGAGGTATTTTATAGATAACTACAAAAACCTAAAAAAAAAGGTGCCAGCTGGCTGGAGGGAGATCACCGGACCGTTTCCTACTTGCTGTTGACTATATTGTTTGTCATTTCCAGTAAATCTCAAAGTATAAAATGGTTTCTGTTTTCTGTTTAAACAGTACAAACGTAAGCTCAAATCTGAAATAGAAACAGTCTTTGTGTAGACAGGCTGTAACTAACCAATGGGAAGATCGAGTCGGATTAGTATTTAAAACCCTGTGTGCCAATGATGGCACTGTGCTAGTAGCAGTGCAGTTTATCTTTTAATTGTTTCCTTTTTAAACTTCAGACCCAGACAGTGTTTACTACTTTAAGACTGTTCAAACAAGACTGCCCCAGCTTTTAGCCACGTGGACTTAAGACAGTAGTGATTAGACTTAGTGCCTCAAATTCCTCTGCTTTTGGTGTTTTTTGCTGTGAGCCGAAAAATGATTTACCTTTTATATAATTAATGAAGAGAAAAAAAAAAAAAAAAAGTGTCCTAACCAGTGTAAACATCCCAGATCTTGATGCGACCATTGTTGAGGCCCGTTGCCAGCAGCAGCTGGTCCTGGCCGAACTGGAAGCGGTGCCACTCGATGTTAACACAGCGGCTCTGCTTCTCTGGCACCGAGGAGCCGAAGGCCAGGCCCCAGACGATGTCACCGCAGTCGATGGTGTGTTCGCGGGGCTCGTCGGCTTGCGGCATCACCTGGCCTTCGCTGCTGTTCTGACGGGACAAACGGCGAGGGCTCAAGGCATTGGTGGCCTCTCCACCATGGCCGATTGAACTACAGCAGCAGAGAAGTTACAAGGAGAGGTCAACCAGAGGCAGCCCGGGTGAGCAGCTGAGACACGCTCGCACAGTAAGATGAAGTTGTTCATCTCTATGACATGTTGGGGGGGGTGTTAGTCCTAAACCACCTCACTGTGGCCGTTTCAGTTTGTACTGTTCCACCTGAAAACTTCCAACTGATCCACTTACCTAATACGCCCATATTTGGTTGATTAGACCTGCTTCTGTTGAAGAATATCATTGATAATGAAGCTCAGCTAACTGTGATCAACACATTGCATTTCCTATAATTTGTCACAATAATGGAAACCCTACTGGTTTGCAAAGAGAAAGCAGGACTAACATGAGGGTTAAGTGTGTCAGCTGTGAGGCGGAGCAATAACAACTAAAACTTTTCCACAAACCCTCCCAACCACACAGTCACAAGGCTCAAGGCTCTAACGAGTGGAAGAAGAGCCTGTTCAGCAGAAAGGGAGCTGATAATAGAAGCCACATGTCCTTGGTAGTGAGGAGCAGCTCTGTGTATGTTCTGCTTCATGTGTGGAGGGCGGGGAGGGAACCTGAGGGCTAGTACACCGATAGCTTGTTCCATTAACACATAGAGTCACACCAACACTATCTATGTACATCTATGAGACTCAATGAGCACATATAGGACTTGATTTCATGGAGTGTAAGTAAGGATTTGACTATTATCTGCCTTCAGTGGCTTCTTTTATTTTATTAAATATCGATGGAACAGCACAGTGAACACAAACAATTCTCCAGCTTATTATGTTTTCTGCTTCTCCACAATGTTCCACCTGTAATGTAAAATGTGCACACCTGAAAGTATGCTTTATCAATGTGTAGCTGAGTCATGTGTAAAAACCAGTATGCCCACTGCCTGCATAGAGCAACAAGTGGCATAAAACTAATGACACCAAGATCAGCTTCATCTCAGGGGAATTTGCTGCTTTATAAAGTTCCAGTGATTTACCCGACTGCAGGATAAGAGCAGTTTGAGAACAGTCTGAGCGGGATGACCGGGGTCCTCTGTCTTTTGCAGTGAGTGTTGTAAATGACCTGGAGGTGTGTTTTAGCTGCTGTCTTACTCTTTGCAGTCAAGCTGCTGAACCACACTGTGATGCAGCCTGTCGGCACACTCTCACTGGTACATCAGTCCACAAAACAAAAATATCATCAGCTGACCTGTTAAGTTTGTCTTGTTGACATTAAGAGAGATTGTAGTTTGGCTTCGTCGTTTCCTAAACAGCTGGACACGAGGTCCATTTACCATAAAATCAGTACTCCAAATGTGAATGTTTTGTTAATCATGGTTGCTACATTAAAGTACTGGTAGGAGATTTCAAATGATACTTACAAGTTCTTCAGACATTTTGTCCAGGGAATGAGCCTGACAATGCGATGCCCCTGAGACCAAGCGAAGTAGGAACCATTGGGTGCAAACGCTACCGTCCACGCCTCGCGCCCAGACTTCTGGTCGAAGGGAGCAACAGGCACCAGGAGTTCACCGATGAACTTTGCCTTACCTGAAAAAACAACAGCAACACTGTCACTTTAGCCACACCAATCGATATGATCGCTTACTGACATGTCACCACCCATCTGCCTGTTCAGGCCAATCATCCCAAAGTAACCTCTTCACTCACAAACACGAGAGGGCTCGTCACTGATGTAGGGATCCCATTGGCTTACTGGGCTAACCCAACCAGTGGGTCAAAAACAGCAGGAGGGCAACTTTAAGAGATAAATAGGTTCACTTCTCTGCGATTGAACAAATTAAAGCAAGACCTGAAATGCATGTAGGTTTTATGAACAAACCGCATATATCGTCTTGACCTTCACTTGCCTATATGTATTAGTAGAGGACAGTCAGATCTCAAATGTAACCGTTGAATAACATTTCCCCTGTGAATTGTATAGATTTATAGATCGCAGATAGCAACACAACTAACAGATTGAAAGACACTTTCATAACAACCGTTTTGAACACACAAGCAGCAGACATCAGAGATTAGTTTTAACCTCTAACACAGGAATATGGTCCTGTAGATATCAGAGATACTTAACAACTATTCATGACCAAATGTAAATAAAGTAGAAGCAATTCTTTAAAAAGAAAATGCAGTAAGGCGTTAGGAGACAGAGTTATAGATTCGGACAATAAGGAAAAACAGAACAATAAGCTCAAATGTTGAAATAAAACCCTTGAAACATGCAGTTTCTTTTGAAGGGTGAAGATTACAGAGACACAAGCTATATAATTCATATACATCCAAATCGTACACATAGCGTTGAATAGCGTTGAGCGTGCACGTCTCCTTCGTCTGTGTGTGAAGCAAGATTATGAATCACTCCCAAGCGCGTGGGGGAGGGGAGGGTCTGAGCCAAGGCTCAACGAGCGACCCAGCGGGGTAGAAATACGTTTTCAACAGTTAATGTGCCGAAAAACTATTGAAGGGCAAAAATACAACAGGCTGCTGTAACGTTGTATTGTTTACCAAACAAACAATACACTACTTGTTAACTAAAACGGTGCACAAGGTTCGAAGTTAAAGACATGAAGTGAGCTAGCGACACTGTGACTGACGCTGTATTACCAAGCACCGAGACTCGGTGTAGCTACGTTACACACCACACGTTAGATACTGAGCTGTTACAATAAGCAAACAAACTGCCACCCACAATGATGCATTGTAGTGAAAGACCATTTAAGCTAGCTGGTACGTTATACTAACAATTTGTAGTTTGATGAGATATTATTTTTTTAGGTTACAACTGACTGTTGATAAATTATAAATCTAACGTTGGGATTTTTACTTACCTATATCATTTTCGTTTATAGTGTCTGGGAAGCTTGCCATCTAAATAAGAGCACAGACCTAAGAGAAAGCTAAGCACTGACTGTAAAGAGAAGATATCTAGAGGAAATCAGCAACTACGCGGCGGCTGTTGCCCTTCCGAATCCCTCCGCCGAGCGTAACAGTCCGGGTGCAAAAACACAGTCGTCGTTTGCCCGGTGTGAACGTCCTGTTTTTCTTTAGTTCCTCGACAATAGGCTTTATTTTGGTGTTAAATCTGTAATAATGCTCTTCAGATTGACTTAAACAGCCTGATTAACACGTTATTACAGGCTTTGCTTCGATAGACTTCAGTACGATCCCTGGTAGTACAATGGCTTCTGACTAATAGGACCAAGCTGTTTTTTTTATCTAGAGGCGTGACCAATAACACCAGGGGAGGAGTTCACTACACGTCAGCAAAGGATTGGGCCATCACATCTCTCTCTCTCGCTCTCTCTCTCTCTTTTTAATAGATCATAGGTGCATGCCGCCACCTACTGCACAGGAGTGTGTAACGTCACATCAGTTCACTCTCCTTATTTCCCGGCAGCCCTGTGTTGTTTAATTAAAAAGGAAATAAGTGCCATATTGATGACTTGCCTGTCCAGCCTCTCTGACCCTGGGTACATCCTAAGTCTCTTAATTGCATCCCCGTTTCCCTCACTTGCGTCCTTTCCTTGTGTCTTAGGGCAGAGGTCTTCAACAGGGGGTCCGCGAAATTTTTGGTTGATTAGACAATTTCACATGAATCTGTCCATTATTTTAATAGTTCAGTATTGTATGCAAGATAACAGGTATGTTTATGCATGGCAGTGGCACTAATAGGCCATCACTCATTTTTTTGTTTCCACATTTATGTTTAAAATGAAAACATTAATTGGAATAGCTTGTATGCGTGATTATCATGCAATTGACAGACAATGTTGATATTGGCATTGGTATCAGCTGACAAGGTATGTTTATAAATGGCAGTAGTACGGCCTCCCTACTCACTGTGCCTTGCACATGTTTAAAATAAAAACATGAATATATGAACCAGTGTATTATTTGAATAGCTTAGTATTGAATGCACAATAAAGAGGTATGTTTATACATGGTACTAGGCCCATTTAATACAAAACAATTTTATACAATATATGTAGTCGGGGGTCCCTGCTCCATCTCTCTATCAGTTTGGGGGTCCTTGGCCTGAAAAACATTGAAGACCCCTGAATTAGATCACCCAGCTGCCCTGAATGTAAATATAATGTTGCGTCCATGCGGTTATGTTGACCTTGACGGCTTGATTGTTCAGCTCAGACAGTTGGGTTAGTATTTTAGTCTTTTTAAGTTTAAACTATTGATCGCTGCTCACATTCCTAAATGAAACTAAGGGGTTCAGATAGCTGCAGACAAGCTGCAATAATAAAACTATGTCTGATGAGAAAAATAGCATTCAGAACTATACTAAAATACTTATATTATGTCCTTATGTCCCACAGCACATATTACAGCTCTGTGACTAGCTTTGTGGTCTCGATAATAAAGTCAGATGTCAGACGTAAATAGCTTTATTCTCACTCATATTGCAGGTATCAAGACAAAGGGTCTTGAGGCTCATACATGCCGTCATTCGTTGCGATCGTAAAGGTGCGTTCACACCAAACGCGACGCGAACGCACCTTGAGAACGTTCCTCAGACCGACATCTTCCACAATACTAATCGGCTGCAGTTTGTCTCCACTTCTCTGTGGCATTTGTTAGCTTGTCTTGCTTTTGTTTATCTATACTTCTCAGTTTAAGTGAATGGGGACGATATTGTTGATTGTCATAGTCTTCAATCAATCAGATCTTTAGTTGGACATGTTGGGCGTATTCTTGCGTGCCAGTGCTACCCAGGTAGCCTTCTAAGTACGTCAGTATTAACTGCGCTGTGATTGGTCAGTGGGCCAGCGTGACTTTTGTCAAACAGAAAGCTAGCTAGCAGATCTTAGTGTTTAGTAAGAGTTCAGGTTGAAACATATGTAAGAGAAGTTATGACATTTTTAGCGTTTTGCTTGGTGTAGATTCTTTTTTTTTTTTTTTACCTAGCTTTGTTTTTTTAACACTCAATGGCTGAAGGAGGAGAAACGGATTTAGGAGTTACTGACTTTGTTAACAAAGAAAGGAGGATGGACTTTGTGTTTAAGTGAACAGCAGCTTTGGTAAGTGAAGTGCTTTTGTGTTTTTACATCTGCAGTAGCGTTTCTACTGTGTTCATTTGTCTATCGTGTCGTTTTTATGAATAATATGAATGGCTCGTGTTCTAGCGCTGCAGTTTTGCTGGATTGATTTGCTTTGTTGTCATATAAATATATGTGACTGGTTCTTGTGAGTTTGTTCTTGTCATTGTGTTAATTACATTGATTTGGACTATATGCATTGTCTGTTAATTACGAAGCATCCGGTCATGCACGGGGTTATTGTCCGGACAATTTAATCCGTTCGGGCTGTTGTTTCCGCACTAAGCTAGTTTAGCCTCCCTGAACACACGAGGGGCCTCAGCTGTTTTTTGTTATTGTTCCGGGTTCAGAGGTCACAGCCCGTTGTCTCCTACATGAGCGCAGTCCACCGAAAACATTATATTTCATGACGTCTCATGTCTGTTAAAACATATTTCCTCGTTCCTCTCTCCTCGCATGGTTTCCTCCATGCATCCCTGGTGGGAGGGACTAAGATGCAAGGAAAGGACCCAAGTGAGGGAAACAGGGATGCAATTAAGAGACTTGGGATGTACCCAGTGTTTACATGTTGAAAAAAATCTCATCAGTCCGATCGGCTGCAGCGTCCAATCACATGACTGATGAACAATGAGGGGGCGTGTCGGCCGTTAAAACACTTCCTGGAAGGCTGTTCTCGTGCGTCCTCTCTCATGGCTCCTCAGAGATCTCTCCTCCGAGCTAAATAAGAGCTTTGGGACGGCCGTCAATATGGCGGCGCAGAACAACTTCCGGTTCAAGCGAGGAGCGAGGAAATGACAATTAAGCAGTGGTGGGCCATCAGGGCCTGCAAGGCCTTCTCTGCTGGCCTAAACAAAATCACAAAGTTATAGCTATTTTATAATTTAATAATTTTTCTTAAATACACTACATGTATTATAATTTATAAAAATATTTTCCCCATTATCTCATTTTCTCATTGCACAGCTACTGTCTTCCTCGGTTGCTCTGCTTCCAGTGCAGCTTGTTTTAAGTAGAGCTTTTATCCAATCAGATTTCACCTCTGTGTCTCTAGGTAAGAAGAGAGGCCAGAGGCCTGCAGAGTCTCACCTGCAGCCAGTGCAGATTAAAGTAAATGGGGACGATATTGTTGATTGTCATATTCTTCAACCAATCAGATCTTTAGTTTGACATGTTGGGCGTATTCTTTGACGTGTCAGAGCCTGCTAGCTGGCAGCCATACGTGATTGGTCAGTGGGCTAGCCTGACATGTTGGGCGGTGACAATCCCAATATCTGCTGCCTCTGTCGAGCGGACATTTTCAGCCCTCAAACGCATTAAAACGTATTCAAGAAATACAACTGGGGAGGCTTGACTGTCTTCACTGGCGTCCATGAATCGAGAAGCACTTCTTACTGGAACTAAAACACATGGATGTACTGAACAACCGTGAGATTAAACTCTTTGTTAACAAAGAAAGGAGGAACAGCAGCTAAATAGTGAACAGCAGCTCTGGTAAGTTAAATGCGTTTGTTTTTACATCTGCAGTAGCTTTAAGATGCTTGTTTATACATTATTATTTGTACAACTTGTTTTTCTGAAGATTGGATTTTTGTTTGGTTTAATATGTGATAGGAACCATTGTTACGTCCAGTGTTGCTCTGGGGACATATTTAGCCGGTGCCTGTGTTGGCAACCTGGCGACTTTCTAAACCCTCATGGAGACTTTCTTTGTCAAAAGCTACTAGTGACAAATCTAGCGACTTGTTCTGGTGTTATTGGAGACTTTTGTGACGTTAATGGACTACCGTTCTACAGTTACTGTCGTGAACGAGCAGCAGGTGCTGCCCCTCCGCCACCCCAAAGCACTCACAGGCGGTAACTCGCACAGCAGTCCCAGCTGCAGTCAGAGCAGAGAGGAGACACACTCCCGGCGTATTCTCTGCAGATAGGTGTTGGCTTCATTTTTACATGAAACAAATAATAACCGTAGCTGTGTTTCAGCTGCAGGACAGCAGTGAAGGCCCAGGTATAAAATGCACAGCGCGCCACTGCAATTAAGAGATTTGGGATGAACCCTTGGGATGTACCCTAAAACGCAAGGAAAGGACGCAAGTGAGGGAAATGGTAAGAGACTTAGGATGTACCCACTATCACGCAATCTTTGTATTTCTGCGTTATATGGAAGCCCATTCCCTTGTCACCGTTCATTTTTCGTAGTGCTATTAAAACCTGTGTGGTCTAATCTAGGTTTTGCTGTGAGGATAATCTGAACACACAACATTTGGGTTCATAAGAAAACGGTTTATACAATTTGCTATGTTGAACACATTTGGTTTCATAAAAACATTCCTAGAAAGTGATAAAGGCGTGCCAGACAAATTGGAATATATCACTCCAATTTGATTCCAAACACTTCCCGTACATGTATCATGTGTTCTGCCAAAAGGTTATCCTGACCTGTGCTTTCTTTGTGGTTCAACCGACTGGTTTGATTGGTGGAAAGTCACATAAGGGGGCTGAAGCTAGACTATAAGAGTAAGAACGTAAGAACTAATACTTTGGATTTGTTGTATGCTGCCTTATGCTCATTAAAACACTTCCCGCTGGTTGCTACTCCAAGAACTACGTCTCTTCTCTTCATTTCAGCCACAACTTAATGCTAGTGTTTCTGCCACAACAGTTACAAGCTAAATGTTCTTTAACTTGAACTGTCTCTGTTTGTATGGTCTTGTATAAAACAGCTATAATTGAAGTCAAGTCTTGAATTACTTTGTTTGTTTGTGTAGAAGCTGACTTTTTTCACTCACTGGATAGCTGTCGTTGCCTCTCATACAGATGCAAATGTTCAGCATCCCCCAGGACCGCAGGACAGCAGCTCTGTGTTGGTGGGGGAAAGGAAGGGGAGGGTTAATTAGATGGTAGATGTCGACATCTAGTGGACACTACCAGGAATAGCATATTTTCAATTGTGCCTGAAGGCTCATACACCAGTATTGGAGACGTTCACAAAAAGCAGTAAAAGTAAAACACTTAAATATGGTTGAAATATGACACAGTTTGCAGATTAAAGGGTAAACTAATCAAATCAGAATCAGAATCAGCTTTATTGGCCATGTATGCGTGCGCATACATGGAATTTGACTCCGGTTTTCACATTGCTCTCATCGTACATACACAGAATATACAAATAAACAAAACAAATATAAAAACAAGGACATTAAAGACAAGAAAGTAGAACAGAGAAACTAAGCATACACATTTAACATGTAACTACTATGTACAATATAAATATATATCAGAATATATATGAGCATAAAGAACAACAACAATGACAATGGATTCGGGATATTAGTGCAGAATGGTGGTTGTTGGAGCATAATGTAGTTTTGTTGGTTTCTTTTATCTTTGAGGGAAACACAAGGTGAATTTAGACATGCAGTTTTAATATTGAACACAGGGTGGCGCATTGATGTAAAAGTGCATATAGGTAAGTGCCCGGTGATGAGAATCAGGTGTGTGGACGGGAAGTTAACAGTTTTTGACCGTGTCATTCAACGTGTCAGTCAGCGTGTCAAGGTGTTGTATTATTCTGTCATGTGGTATCCTGTCATGTGGTATCCTGTGGTGTTCTGTTATGGTGTCAATTTGCAAACCGAATAAATGGATCAACGGATCGAAAGAAAGACAAGTTCTCCCGTTCGCTCCCCAGTGGCTTTAAAATATAAAATGGATATTTGTTAAAGTCACTACAATAGTGGTAATAGTGCAAATGGAGGTGCAGTATGTCTGATTAATTGTTCATCAGAGTGACGGCCAGCAGAAAGAAGCTGTTCCTGTGTCTGGAGGTTTTGGCGTACAGTGCTCTGTAGCGACTACCAGAGGGGAGGAGTTGGAACGGGTCGTGTCCAGGGTGTGAAGGGTCTGCAGAGATCTTTCCAGCCCGTTTCCTGACTCTGGAGGTGTACAAGTCCAGGATGGGGGGCAGGCTGACCACAGACGTCACGGCGACGGGCCTGTAGTCATTTAATCCTGTGATGGAGGATTTCTTTGGGACCGGGATGATTGTGGAGCGTTTGAAGCAGGAGGGGACTTCACACAGCTCCAGTTATTGGTTGAAGATCTGCGTGAAGATGGGGGTCAGCTGTTCAGCACAGACTTTCAGGCAGGAGGGGGACACACCGTCTGGACCTGGTGCCTACCTGATCTTCTGTCTGGGTCATTCTACAAAAACGGTGGAAGTGCTGTCACTTACTTTTGCAGACAGTAAATTCCTTTACTTAATAATCACATAAATTATACATATTCAATAATTAAAGACTGTCCTTGCAATGATAAAACTAAATGTATTCATCTAATGTATAATGTTTAATTTTGGCAATGTTTTTAAAATCCTAAATTCTAGGAATTGTCTTGTCACTTTTATCATACATGGAAGTGGAGCCTTTACTTATTATTCAAAACCTTTTTTTTCATGAATTAAATCTCATTCACATTGACATTGAACATTGCATATTTTAAATAGAACATGACATTTAGAAAACAACATTGAAATAGCTAATTATTATTACCAATATCAAATAAATACCAGTCACACAGAATTATGTCATTGGTGTTAATGCTACACAAAACACTCTTATTTTGAAATACTACACTGACCATTTAAGGTTCCTCCTGGATCAAGAGGTCCTTGGAGGAAGTGCAGTGGGCAAAGGCATTTGGTAAGTCAGATGTCTTACTTCATTTGTTTAAAATATCATGATATATGTCAAAATTTTGAGCGAAGCTTTTAAGTCTGTCATTTGTGTTAGTCATGTATTGGCCGCAGGGGTAAGACACTGAACATTATAACTGGTTATATTGAACAGTTTAATGATTTGCCTGAAAAGTTTAATGATTTGCCTGAAAACATGTGGTCTGATACATGGCAGCCATTTTCTTGTAGGTTTTTCTCTATATTGTCATTGGAGTTACAGTCACTGGTGTCACTCCTCCTACTGGTAACACCAGTAACATTCCTGTGTAACATTCCACATAAAAGCTGCAAAAAGACATGAAAAATACAATGCTCAATGTTCTGTGGAATCATTAAGTTTAGATGTTAGTTGATGTTATACAATAAGTTGTTGGTATGTAAGGAGAAATACATTTAAGCAGATCTGTACTACCTAGATCAGAGGTAGCCAACACGGTGCCCGCGGGCACCCCTGTCGCCCCAGGGACCACGTGAGTCGCCCGCAAGGCATGTTCTAAAAATAGCACTAGTCACCATGGAGCTCCGTCTAAAATTGTAGTTGCTGTTCTTTTTTAATCAAAAACGCTTGCATTAGTGTAGATTTTAAAATGACAGTATTTCTTGTCATAAGAGAGTTGGGTACCCGGAGGCGCACGGCGGACAGCCAGGACGAGGCCGCCGCACCGCACTAGGTTTTCAGGTTCCGAATGGCGGGCGCTTCCCGTTGGCGCCAGACGCGCGCCGCGAGCGCACCCCGTCGTCAGGTCCGTAAATCCTCAGAACAGTCCGCGGTGCAACAACTCAGGGGTGGCGGGGGTAGAGGCGAGGCAACGCAATCCGACCGAAAAGGCCCAGACTAGAGGTTTGAACGCGGGCGCCCGGAGACGCTCGCGCGCCTCGGAGGGTTGGATCCCCCGCTCGGCTACAGACGAGACAAAGGTGACCCAGACTTCGCAAAATGTCTACATTACCACTGCATCATTCACCAGCAGGCGCTATGTGCAAAAGTAACCGGCTTTGATCATGTGATGATACAAACATATTACAGATGTGATACCTCTGACTTTCTAATGTTGAAACAGATTAACAGAAATAAAAGTTGCATGTTTAAATATATATGTGTAGATACCATCATTGTTGTGGAAATAATTCTTAATAATTATTGTGAGGAATAATTAACTGACATGTGATCAAACTGTCTCTTCAGTTTGTTATTCAGGAAGTTTGTATCAAATCAGTAGCCCTTCGTACTACTCGGTACCTTTGAAGTAGCTCTCCGTTTAAAAAAGCTTGGTGACCCCTGACCTAGATCCACCGTTTCTGTAGAATGACCTGTCTGTGAAGGAGCCGACTCACATCCTCTTCACTGATCGTGAGTGCCGGTGGGGGGTCGGTTGGGAGAGATGAGGAGGTGGCAGGGGGTGTAGGTGGTTGTTTGATGATGGGGCAGTTGGAGGATGTGAGAGTGGGCTTATCAAACCTGCAGACATGCAGGTCCTCAGCCAGTTGGAGATTCTCCACAGTGGGGGGTGGTCTCCGGTAGTTGATGAGTACCTGCAGGCCTCTCCAAACTGACGAGGGGTCGTTGGCTGAAAACTTATTTTCCAGCTTTTCAGTTTAGCTCCTCTTAACTACCTTGATCTCCTTCGTCAGTGTGTTTCTGGTCTGGTTGTACAGGATCCTGTCCCCACTTCTGTAGGCCTCCTCTTTAGCCCGTTGGTCCATCGCCTCACAGTCTTCACCACAGGGTTTGCAGATTTAAGTTTCTGCCTGTAGGTCAGGAGAAGATGGACCAGTCAATGATCAGAGAGTCCCAAAGCTGCACGGGGGACTGAGCGATATGAATCCTTTATTACAGTGTAGCAGTGGTCCAGTGTGTTTTTGTCCGGTCCGCTCGGAGGAGTTGGAAGCCCGGCAGATGTAACACGCTGTCCGGGATGTGTGCACCGAGCCAGGTTTCAGTGAAGCACAGGGCGGTGGATCTGCTATAATAATATAACATGTATAATAAGCATATCATTTAGTTATCACTACTGAGAATTTAACAAACATTAAAAAAAACATGACGTAGATAGGTTTGCAGTTTTCAAGGTGTATATTTCAAATTGCATCTCTTACACACATGAAGATAAAGTTGTGAACACCGGCTGAATATCTATTATCAGACTCATTATATTATAACTGCTACTGTGTAAAGGGAATACTGCTGTTAAAAAGAACCTGATTTGTTTAAGTGTTTGCAAACCAAATGTTATTGCACTTTTGTTCATATAGCAGTACTCTTAAAATAAAAGTGCGCAATACACGACTTTTGAATTCATTATTGAACTTTGCGCATAACAATGTGCTTAATCGCAGAAAAATCATGCGATTAATCGCGATTAAAAATTGTAATCGTTGCCCAGCATTAGTTTTTAGATTGCGATTATTATGTTCTGTTTGACAGCTATTGTATTGTGCCATTTTGCAGGAAAGTGACTTTAGGGTGACCTCGGATGAGGAAGACCTGCCTGTCCCCTCCTCCTCCTCCTCCAGAAGAGGATGTAGAAAATGTAAGACATGCCCTATAACGTCATCTATTTTATTCAGAAATTTATATGCAGTTTTTTTGTTCATGTTTTTTCTTCTGTAGTATTTTGCAGATGACGAGGAAGAAGAGGAAAATGTATAAAGTTATTTTTTAAATAAAGTTAGCATTTGTTTTGAATAGTGTTGTTCTGAACTCAAATACAAGTTGAAATTCTTAATCCTGACTTGAAAACATAGCAAACTCAAAAATCAAGTATTTTTGCAATATAGCTCTTTCACTTGCTCAGCAATAATTACAAATAGTTGTCGGTTTGAGAAAGCCTCATTGGAATGTACACTATGGACATGCTAACTTGGCTGGCCACATCTTTTGTTATGCTTAATGACTGGGTAATGACCCATTACATGGCCCATACTACTGCTGTGGCCAAACAACACTACAAGATGCTGGTTCCACAAGCTGTAGAAGAGTTCAAAACATTCTAAAACAGTCTGAGACATTCTGGAACAGTTTAAAACATTCTAAAAAAGATTCAAACATTCTAAAAAAGATTCAAACCGTTTGAAACATTGTAAAAAAGATTATGGACATGCTAACTTGGCTGGCCACATCTTTTGTTATGCTTAATGACTATCCATCAAGCAAATAACTTCAGTGCCTCCCATTACCTGACAATGGCCCAACCCCTTCTCACCTGAAAGTGTCTTCATTGGTCCATTCCATGTACAGCTATCATGACATCACAATAGGGGATTGTGCTAGATGTGTTGCTATATATACAGGATATATATACTCTGGGCCAGATTCCAGCAACCAGTCCTCTCCCTCTTCTTCGGATCGAGATGGAGGGCCAAGTGACCCTACATGGCAAAAGTAAGTACACTAAATCACACATGTGTTATGGGCTACAAACAATGCTCTTTTTATTCATAATTTCATTCATTCTCAAATCATTTTTTCCCTGCGCATATCAGTCCTGGTCTTTGTATATTTGCAAGAAAATGTTGAAAATTACCAAAAATATGCAACAGAGGTCAGTAGAAAATCAAAGCCAAAGCCCAATCAACTGCTCATTTCTCATTCCCAGCACACACTATAGACTTGCAAATTTTTGCCACCACATTTTTTTTCAGTCCATGCTGTCCGAATTTGTAATCATTTAAACCTTTATTTTCCCTAATTTTACAGATCTTCTCCAGAAAAAGCCAGCCAAAGGGACCAGACTTCTCCTCCACAAGACGTCCGGTCTTCAGCAAAACAATTTTCAGATTTTCTCGCTTCATTTCCTGTGACGACTGACGGCAAGCCACCGACGAAGAAGCAGAGGATCGATGCTGGGTTTCCAGAGGACCCTGTCTTCTATGCTAAGTGGCGAGCAAACCAATATCGAGGGCATTATCTGCTGTGTAAGTACTCCAAGTACTCCAATCTATAAATACTAATCCATACTAATCAAAAACTCAAACCCAGCAATTCATTTATTGTGACAAATTACTTGCATGATTGAATATATTTGTATTCTTTCCATCAGTAGACTTCACACATCGCAAGCCGTCAGCCGGGATGGTGTCCAGGCTTATGGAGAAGGAAGGGTGGAAGGTCAACCACACCACAGTAGAAGAGATTTTGCAGATGTGGGTGCCAGCCTCCATAGACACCATTGAAGGCAACGAGCAAGTCCTCAGGAACGTGGCTACACAGAGGTGGAAAGGACTTACCATCAAACATTTTGGTGGAGAGAAAGGGCTCGGTAAGAAAACCAACCAATTCATTTTTTCTTGTAAGGGGAGACACTGAAATGAGCATTTTAGCATTTTTGGCTAACCTTGAGCTCCACCTATAACAAAATGTATTGAAAGGTTTGCCAATCTGTAATGTTTATGCAGTTGATATTTAGATCTAACTCAAAATTTCACGTTTTCTTGATTACAGGAGTGGTTGCAACCAGGCCCTTTTCCAAAGGCGACATTGTATGTGATTACCATGGCAAGGTCATCACAGCTGATGAGGGGAAAAAGAAGATGGAGGCCCTTAAAAACCAACCGGGGTACATGTTCTTCTTCAAGTCTGGGGATAGGGCTCTCTGCATCGATGCCCACACCCATCCATGCAAGTGCCACGCAAATGTAGAGACAGTTGGCAGAAGAATAAATCATTCCTGTAAAAAGCCAAACCTGAAGCCAGTTCAGTGTGTTTTGAAGGTGGATGGAGAGGACACTCATGTGATCCTCTTCAAGACCCTAAAGGACATCAAAGTGGATGAAGAACTTCGGTTTGACTAAGGAGTCCAAGAAGTCCTTTAGAGGAGAGCACCTCCTCTAAACCAGTGGTTGGATGAATAAGCTTCTGTTGGCTTTCAGCATGCAGTTGCAGTTCAGTTTAATTCATCCTGCTGAATGTCTGGCAGACCTTTTTCAAATAAAACATGTTGCACATCAAATTAAAGCTTGGATTATTTTCTTCTACAACCTCCACCTCCACCAACGTTTCTTGCAAAGCATATATGGGGCCTGGGCTGTTGCCACTGAGTACGAGTGAACTGTACCAGTGGCTTTTAGTCAACAGGCTATCTTATATTTACCATATTAACAGACACAATCAAATCAGAGTCAACATTTTATGTCACGTTTTCTTACTGCAGTTGTTGAAGAAAATCATCATAAGAGCCATTTTGTTGTTTTGTTTTTGTACAACCTCCCACCACTTGGGGGCGTAGTGCCGGTGTGAATCAGGGCACAGGTAATATAATCAGTGGGGTCATTGGATACAGGTGTTGCTGAACAGAAGGGAGCAAACTGTTTTTAACCGTGCGACATTTAATGAATGGTAGGATTTATTGGTATATGTAGAGGAAATGGATAACGACAGAAAAAGTGGTTGGCCTCTGTTTATGTGAGAAATAAAATGCCTATATTGGAAACTGGACTTCGTTATTTATGGCACGCGTCAGAACAAACATTTCAGCACCCGTGGTGACTTTTTTAGGAAGCAACGGTCACTACAGAATTTATATTCTGACAGTGGTGGGCCGTGCATTTTATACCTCGGCCTTCTGTGCTGTCCTACTACAGTTGAACCACCTCCTAATAACCTCATTATGACGCCACGGCTACGGTTATTACCTACAAATACACTAACTGCAGAGTGCAGATACATGAATACGTGCATCATTAACCTTTTAACTACTAGCCCTATTTTTAGGCCTCTGCTCGAAAATTGCATACCCATACTCAAGAGAGTCCACAGCTCTAACTACAAGGTCTATTTTAATATTTTTGATGGTTTAATACAGGTAACACTTGTGAGATGTGTTCAATTGTGTAAATATTGTGTATATGTTACTGGTTAATAGTGAATGAAGATGGCACACAGCTCAAATTGAAAACTTTCAGGTTCACCTGAAAAAAAGCACTTTTATTGAACTTTTTTTAAAAAATAATGCAGATTGAAGCCTAAAAATACTCCACAGTCACAGCACAACAGGTTTGTGGTCTCTCCAAGCTAATTTTACTTAGATTGAGTGAAGCAGGCCAGCATAGTAGGAGGTCTGAGTACAGAATTTCAAGCCAAATTCTCATTTCTCTCTCATGCTCTATTCTAATTTTATATACTATATAACTATATATTTCACTTTTTTTTATCACTCATATTATTCAATACATCCAAATACAGATGTTTAGAATAATTTTGAGAGCCAGGGTGCTGTCAAAGCCTGTCTCTGGGTCTCATCCATAGGATTTTCTCAGTTCATGTGTGTTGTATGTGGCTGTAGCTCAGCCTATCATCGGTCGATTTCAGTCAATGAGCCCGCCTTCGAAGCATCAGAGTCTCAGGAAGGCGGGTGCCGGAGCGGGTGTTGATTGACAGATTTTTCAGCAAGTAAAGTTGCAAGACGTGCCGCGTCTCCCCGAGCGTAAATTTCCGCTCGCCGGAAGTCTGACCGCTCGCCCATGGTGGATTGACCGCTCTTATTCTGGAAACAGCTCGGAAGTAAACAGGATGCAGTTAGCATCAATGATTCTAGCTTTGAAACGGATAATCTGTGACGATATTTTACTCATTTTTCATAAAACCTGGCCCAAAACCCACGATTTTTTTCGGCGAAGGGCAGTACCATCTTACCGTTCTCCACTCACAGCTTTCTAGTGGTTACACGGAGAGAAAAACTGAAGGTAATTATGTGTTCGGCCACGGGTGCTAATGCTATAAAATGCATTGCAATGCTAGGTAGCCGATAGCATCGTGGTGCAAATATTGATTCGCCGTACTCATAACGGCGATTTATGCCCAGGATTTCATGCTTTTATGACACGTTTTCTAGATGCTTATATTAGTAGCCTATAGTTGTGTTTGGAGTGTGTAAGAAGTGACTTATATGATAGTGTTGCCCATACGTTTCTGTTTAATCCGGAAAAAAAACTGGACAAATCCACAATACTGGCGAACAATAAGGCTATTTTCCGAACAATATTTTCAGGGGTGCTGAGCCAGAGCGCCCGTAGCCAGAAGGTTAAACCTGTTAAACCCTAGCCCTATTTTTAGGCCTCTGCTCGAAAATTGCATACCCATACTAAAAAGAGTATATCACTGCAACCACAAGGTATATTTGAATAATGTTTGTGTTATAATAAAGGGAACACTTATGAGATTTGTTCAGATGTGTAAATATCAGTGTATATGTTACTGGTTAAGAGTAAATGAAGATGGCACACAGCTCAAATAGAAAAGTTTCAGTTTTGCCGAAAAAAAAGCACTTACAGGATGATTATCTCTTCTAAACCTCTCCCGAATCATAGCACAATATGTGAGCAATCTCTCTGCAAAGTTCGACTTTGATAAAGTGAAGCAGAACAAAACTAGAGAGGTTTTAGTACAGAGAGGTCAGGCGTGGTCTCCAAAATGGTCAGTATATTAGTTCCAGTAAGAAGTCCTTCTCGATTCATGGACGCCAGTGAAGACAGTTGAGCCTCCCCAGTTGTATTTCTTGAATATGTTTTAATGCGTGAATAAATTATAAAATAGCTATAACTTTGTGATTCTGTCTAGGCCAGCAGAGAAGGCTTTGCTGGCCCTGACGGCCCACCACTGGAGGATATCCTCCCTTCTCTTCCTTTCTTGCTATAGAGTGCTGCAGAAATCGTCCGAGTCCTAAAAACAGGAAATAAATTAGCATTTTTGCACTTCCCAATCCCTCATCTCACAGTCCTTGCCCCAATACCAGTGTCCCCCCAAAAGCCTTAAGCCCCTAACCCTTGGGGACTTAACTGACGTTACCGCCTAAATGACTGAGTGAGAGGCTGTCATGTTATTTACAATTGTGGGGTTGTGTTTCAAAGCTTTACTGCCTGATTTGAACTTCTTCCAGGCTTGTACCTTACTAGCCTAGGTAAGTATCAAATAATATGTATACTTGGTTTTGTCAAAACAGCGTAAATAGGCTAAATGGCTGAATAAAACATGTGTGTAATATAGCCTATGCGTGATTTCATGTCTTTGTATGTACAATCTTAAATTGATAAGGTTTCTGCATACATGTAATATGCCAGGCTGAAAAGCTGATGGGAGTACCAAGACAATGTTATAAAGATTCTCCAAGCTATCCTACCTATAGGGAGAAAGATAAGCTTGTTGATGCTGTTGATACTGTTGGTCATGGATAGAAGCTAAGACCACTGATGATACTAATGGACCCCGAGGCCTCAGTTTGTCTAGCGCGTCTGCAAGGATGCGGTGTGGAAGGATAACTCTTCCTTCTTAAAAGAGGGAGGATTTCTCCAAGGGGGGCCGAGAGAGGGGGCAGTGGCCTTCTTGCTAGAAGACCGATCTTAGAAAAGGAAGTTAATTCAGAAATGACAGCCCCTTCTAATGGGCCACCAGAAGAAGCCTTATCTGAAGAGGAGAGATTAAAATGAACTGAGTTACAAAGCAATTTAGATGACATGTATCAATAAAAGCAGAGGAAGCCTTTGTAAGTTCAAGGCAGAAATAGATAGACTGTCTGCCTATCTCTTTAAACTAAAGTAAAGTTTCATTCTATACTACAGTGGAATATTGAGGGGACTGGTTACTGAACAATATCTCAAAGTTGTGTCATGAATATTATTCTACTTTATACAAAACTAAGTTTGATGGGGATGCCATTGTCAGCTTTTTGTAATTATTTGGACAGTACATTCAATCAGCCAGGAGGAAGTTAATGTGTGATATTCCAATCACTTTAGAGGAAGTTTTTTAGTTGCCATAAATCATCTAAAAAACAATGGTTCCTTTTGACAGTATTTTCAGAGAGCATTGCAATATCTACAGTGTCTATCATCAGGACACAGGCTAAAACCTATTAAAGTAGCCTAGTCGAGATGGGGTCTAGAGACAGGTAGAAGGTTCAGACGTATACATTGTTGAAGTCAATTGGTCAAGGTCAATGGGAGTAAAGCCATCTAAATATATATATCAGGGTTTACAGCTATTTCTGAGGTTCCTATTTGAGGATAAACCGGTACGGGTTGAGGGGAGACTCATCAGTCATCAAGTTCAAAAAGTTTGACTTCATAGAAAAAACTTTAATGATCATGTTATTGTATTTACAAATATAACTCACAAACCAATCAGACAAGGTACAACTAAATGACATCAAGGACTAAGAAATTTCCTTTCATACAAGAAAACTTACAAATAAAAATGAAAACACAACAATCACTACAAATTGTTGGAGAAGCAAACATGTCTAATGTTCACTTTCATCAGAAAGTCAGAGTTTCAGATCTAACGAGGGCTAATGTTTTCTTCCTGTTGGACATTTCAAAGACTACCAGCAACATGAAGAGGTGAGCATCGTATAAAAGGGTTGGAGAGTGTCTAGCCCTGGGTGTGCTTCCTGCTGTGAGGATATAGAGTGTCTAGCCCTAGGTGTGCTTCCTGCTGTGAGGATATAGAGTGTCTAGCACTAGGTGTGCTTCCTGCTGTGAGGATATAGTGTCTAGCCCTAGGTGTGCTTCCTGCTGTGAGGATATGGAGAGTGTCTAGCCCTAGGTCTGCTTCCTGCTGTGAGGATATGGAGTGTCTAGCCCTAGGTGTGCTTCCTGCTGTGAGGATATGGAGTGTCTAGCCCTAGGTGTGCTTCCTGCTGTGAGGATATGGAGTGTCTAGCCCTAGGTGTGCTTCCTGCTGTGAGGATATGGAGAGTGTCTAGCCCTAGGTGTGCTTCCTGCTGTGAGGATATAGAGTGTCTAGCACTAGGTGTGCTTCCTGCTGTGAGGATATAGTGTCTAGCCCTAGGTGTGCTTCCTGCTGTGAGGATATGGAGAGTGTCTAGCCCTAGGTCTGCTTCCTGCTGTGAGGATATGGAGTGTCTAGCCCTAGGTGTGCTTCCTGCTGTGAGGATATGGAGTGTCTAGCCCTAGGTGTGCTTCCTGCTGTGAGGATATGGAGTGTCTAGCCCTAGGTGTGCTTCCTGCTGTGAGGATATGGAGTGTCTAGCCCTGGGTGTGCTTCCTGCTGTGAGGATATGGAGTGTCTAGCCCTAGGTGTGCTTCCTGCTGTGAGGATATGGAGAGTGTCTAGCCCTAGGTGTGCTTCCTGCTGTGAGGATATGGAGTGTCTAGCCCTAGGTGTGCTTCCTGCTGTGAGGATATGGAGTGTCTAGCCCTAGGTGTGCTTCCTGCTGTGAGGATATGGAGAGTGTCTAGCCCTAGGTGTGCTTCCTGCTGTGAGGATATGGAGTGTCTAGCCCTAGGTGTGCTTCCTGCTGTGAGGATATGGAGTGTCTAGCCCTGGGTGTGCTTCCTGCTGTGAGGATATGGAGTGTCTAGCCCTAGGTGTGCTTCCTGCTGTGAGGATATGGAGTGTCTAGCCCTAGGTGTGCTTCCTGCTGTGAGGATATGGAGTGTCTAGCCCTAGGTGTGCTTCCTGCTGTGAGGATATGGAGTGTCTAGCCCTAGGTGTGCTTCCTGCTGTGAGGATATGGAGTGTCTAGCCCTAGGTGTGCTTCCTGCTGTGAGGATATGGAGTGTCTAGCCCTAGGTGTGCTTCCTGCTGTGAGGATATGGAGAGTGTCTAGCCCTAGGTGTGCTTCCTGCTGTGAGGATATGGCCTACATTCTGAAGACATATCACTGTAAACAATGGTCATGTTGCTAAACGGCTCCACTGCAGTTCATATGCACATTCATGACGTTAGTGTTTCTGTTAGCAGTGTTAGCAGTGATCCAGCTGCTCAGTTCTCCTCAACAGACACTCTGTTTGCTGACCAGCTTAAATGACCACTTGAGAACGTGGGTGTGCATACTGTAGAGAAGAAGAAATCCCCCCGAACATCAGCGTACACTTTTCAGGTATTCTAGCACTTTTCCTTAGCCTGACTCATTTATATCGAGTCTTGAGTTTGTCAATGGAAAAAAAACTTTTACAGTGGTCAATTATAATCAATTAATACTTCTGATTTAGAATTATATAATATATATATAACATTTTATTTGCATTGAAAATGTGCATAAAAAACTAAAGTAACATTTAAAAAATATTAGAGTAATTCCACATTGAAAAATAACATTGAATTGAATTGGAAAAATACAGTTTAGGAAGCATTTCATATTTTACATTTCAAGATGTGCATGCAGTATGTCAAGTAAAAATCATATCTTCATACACACTTTCAAATTAAAGAGAGGTATGTAAAATACAAAGAAAATGAAATGGACACTGAATACTTGATAAAAGGTTAATAAACAAAAGAAAGCTCAACCTACAACATATGGTGTGGCTGTAGTGTACGTGGCATCATGTGATCTACAGTATATCTGATCAGCTCCACAGAACAATAAGGACTTCACATCCAGTTAACAGAATAAACCCTGAAACAGTGTGAGCTTCTGTGTTCAGGCCACACACGCTGTGATTTGGAAGACTGATCGGGATTATGGAAGTGCAGTGATCGAAGAGAAAGAAAGTGGGATGATGGGAAGAATACTCTTTTAGGAAGCACGCTTGTTCACCAGAGACAGATGAAAGATCAATAATTGCTTATTTTTCAAATTGACTGTTGCTTTAAAATATTGTCTTTGTTATGATTGACCGCTCTGAATGGCACTAAATAGTCCTAATGTTGATAACCTCTACTCCTGTTTGGAGTATTTGGGCTTGTATGGTGCATCAAAATCAAAACGGAGAATCATTGGGGGGGGGGGGGGGGTCCCTGAGAGGAGAAGACATCAACTAAAGAACTAAAGTTTCCTAAAAGAAGAATCCATCATCAACCTGCTGACAAATCACAGCAAAAACTAGACAAAAGCTGCCTGAAACAACTCTGGAGCCAGCTCATTACGCTACAGTTCAATAAACAACGATCCAAGTGTCCCAGTCATAGTATTCTGGACTAATGTCTGTGAGTATTTGGCAATATTGTGGATCTGGATTGTTTATGTGGCTGGGTGAAAGGTCATGGACTAAAAACAAAAGCCCACCATCTGTTCATGTTTCCTGTGACTCGTGTTGACTGGCTTCTGTCTGAGTATGATATTGTGTCTTTTGTCTTCCAATTTAAACCATTAAATCAATTTAAAACGGTTATTTTAATTGAGCCTACTACACAGGTGGAGTGTCTGTTTTCGTTGTGTATATTTTCAAGGTTCATTATGCAAATGAAATTTCCCAAAAAGCCAATAAAGGTAAATCATTTATAGATTTGTTTAATATGAATTCATTCCACTTTGACACCGAGTTCTCTGTTAAAGTTCAACATTCAAACAAGCTGCTCAAATTGGACTTTAACGTCAACATCAGTAAATATTCTGACTGAGAAAAGAGAAGCAGCACACGATCATGAGTGAACATTTCACCTTCTGATGATGGGGTCACTTAGGGATCTGTCCCTTAAAGCTGGAGTACAGGACTTTTACATATGAACGTCCGGTTTGTTCCAATCAAGCATCTTCCAAACGAGTGAACACACTGCTGATTAACACCGTCACCGCCAGGGCAGCTCTCTGTATTTCTCAGTTTATCAGAACTAATGCTGTGTAATGTTTAAAAAAGGATTCATTCATCGGGGCGGCGAGCTCACATCTCTCCTGCAAGCATACATCTAAGCTGTTTGTGTAATTACTGTCAGTGCCAAGGGGGGAGACAAATGTTCTGCACTCTTTAAGGAAACACCTGAACCTGATGACCCTTTAACCCAGCTACGTTTTTGTTCCAGCCCATTTATTAAAGCTGCATTCATTTCTTTTTTCAGCCACCTGGTAGCAGCACAACTGCGAGACAAAACTTTGTAGCTGCTAGATGCTCCTCTGTGTTCACCTGCTGGGCTCTCACTGTGTGTGTGTGTGTGTGTGTGCTGCTCGGCGCTGGGCAGTAGAGCACAGAGGCTTTATCAGAGCGGCTTTAAAAGTGATGTCATGTATGACTTGTAATACATGTGGAAAACATGCATTCAACAAATTCCTTTTTTAACATCAGTCAGTCATCCAAACTTTGTTCATCACTTAATAAGCAAATAGCACATTGAAGCAGTTTAATCAAAGGGGATAGATAAGTGATAGATAACACACAAAACTGAGAAAACAATCCAGAGAAGTTCATTGGTGGAGATTTTCTGAGGTGATAAAAAACATGTTATGGACAGAGGGAGAAAGAAAAGAGTTGATCTAACCTCTCCTAACACCTTCTGTTCACACAGGCAACATCTCACACTACTTATTGAACCCATGCTAGTTTCACATCTACACATACAAATGGAGCAGTAGAAAAGGGTCATTTTTGTTTTGCATTTTGTCCAACTTCAGTCTTCACTTCCATGTCCAAACATGACGCCATTGTTTACAGCATTAACTGTGGGATCCAGAACATGTCTCTCCCTTCACTCAAGGAGACGACATCAACAAAGACATGATTTGCTACAAGGACGATCTGAGGTATGGCAAAGTAGGTGATATTTCCATAACATCTTGCAAACATCTCCCAGGTTTAATACAAGAGTTCTGGGAACGTGGCAGAATATTATCAAAGTGTTTGTGAAGCAGTGAATGGAGCTCTATGGGCGTGCTCACTTCAAGCATGTCCAGAGCAGTGGATTCAGACTTCTAGTGTGGTTCAATAGGGGAGATGAGATCAATGCCATTCCCCAAAAAGAAACATTACAGTGAGGCCCAAAAACACAGGCCTGAGCCACAGAGCCCCGCCCACACTGGAAGGGAAAACAATTCACCACTCTCCATTGACTTGTGTGAAGGTTCCTCCTCGCCGCCTTCGCTAGAAAACAGATAAATGGCTAAAAGCTGGCGTGTGGTTCAATACTCTACCAACACATCAAACAACACAGAACTAAGTTTTTAGAAGCTGTCAAACCGAAAGAGGCATCAGCAGGAAGAATGAGAACTGTGGGATCAGTTTGAACTATATTTCTGTATATTAAGCTAAAGCCTGATGACAGTATGCAACTTGTCTTACAGTGGAATATGGATCAATTAGAAAGCTATGCAGTATTATGTTGGCAAGTGCCTTAGCCAACGACATTAGCTTGCTAACGTGTCCCGTTATCGTTTAGACTGCACCCCTGGAAGACATAGGGTGCTAAATGAACCCTTTGAGATGCTGAACTCTGTAGCTGGCTCCAGCACTTCAGCCCTGGGTTGCTAATTGTTTTCCCTCCTGTAGAGGGAAAACAATTAGCCTCAATTTCCCTCAGAGTACGTCTGTCTCTCTGCTCTGGATGTGGCAGGACTGATAACATAATCCAAACTAACAGGACATGACCTCAAACATGCAAGGGTTTATGGGTAGGAGGAGGTAGATATTGACATCTGGAATTGGAGTGCCCAATTCACTTTGAACCTTGCCACTGTTAACAGTAGTGGTGACCGTTTCTCTAGGACACCACTGGTTTGCTCCCATTACAAATTGCAGCCACCACAATATTAAGAACTGAGGAAGGTATAATGCTCAGACTCATGCTCATCAAAGTCATGTTATTGCTGCGTGGGATTTATTTAATCTAAGTCTGAAGGTGACAACAATATGCTGTTATGCGCATCACATCTGTAGCATTACGTTTGATAAATGATGTTATCATTCAGGTGACACCCATGTGCCGTCATCCTGGATTGATATTCGGACCACTGTGCTGTTAAAGGGTGCTACAACAGATTGAATGACATCGTTTCCACCTTGCCAAAAAAAGAAATGAAAAGAAAACTGGTAAACTGCTCTAAACATGCTTTCTACTGAGTCCTTTAGATCAGCTGCTTACATTGGCCAAGTGTTGACATTTGGGCAGCCACAACATTAATGGCCACAATATTCAGACATAAGAATTTCAGTTACTTTCAAAAACAGCAGAATATTACAATCTGATAAGAAAAGATGGTAAAAAAAGCTCTACATGGTTTATTGTATAGAAAGGATCTGAAATAGCAAGCCTGAGGGGCACCAATCAGAATACAGTCTGGTAAAGTAACAACGGTTCATATGGCAAGATCATCACTACTCTAGTGTTCCTCTCTCTTAAGGGAAGTAGTTTACAAATACTGGAAAGGACTTATGCATTTCCCTTTACATTTAAAATGATATATTAACAAAGTGTTAGAATACAGAGAGAATGCATTTATTGACAGTTAGGCCAGTGCTGGGAACAGTCCCGTTCCTCTCCCTGGGGAGGAGGGGTCTCATTGCTGAGCCTTACATTGGCTGGTTTGGATTAGGGTGGGGTGAGCAGGTGGAGACAGGAAGAGCTGCAAGGCCACCACCCGTGAGTCATGCTGCCTTCGCCATGGCAACCCTGATATGGTGCGGCATCAGAGGATCTGAAAGGCAGGACAGAGTGTGTATGGTTAGGGATTTACATCCCAAGATAAAACTATGAAGACATTGTCTGTGCCTTCTTTTAAGGCTCTTGAAAGTGCTGGACTGCAGAACTACAGAAGGCACAGTGATCACGTAGGACATCTCTGTTTTGAGCTCAGTTGAGAGGAAGAAAGCAGAAACGTAGAAGAAGACGGTGGTCAGTATATACACATTAGATTCAGACACAGATTGATTGATATGAAAATTGTATTTATTTGAATTGAGGTGTCTGTAACCTTCAGACAAGATGGCCGCAGCCCTTTGTTCCCTAACTTAACAACCGTTCACCTCATTCCAATCTGTCCACTGGCGACATCTTAGATTCTCTTACAAGATGCCACACACCAGACTAAATGGAGCCAGCCATGATGACCCTTACTGGATTACCAATGCCATCAAAGTGGCAACAATATTCATTTATCTCTTGATAAAATGTAGCTAGATCCGTTGGTGCATGCACTAAGGATGTGAAGATCTTTTCTGTCTCTTAAGGAATGGCAGCATGGCCGTACTTGGCCAGCTTTTCTAGGGTCCTGTTACTTACATAGTACCACTATGGACACCATGACAACGATTGCTTGTTTTGAGGATAGGGGATAATGGATAAGTTATTGCCTCAGCATTTCTTTTTTGGCAGAGATTATATCTATTATCTTTTTGTTGTTTTCAAGGCTCGTTCTTCCTCCATGACAGTCATCCACATGGCTAGTTAGAAGATTAAACGCTTGCTGCACACACATCGAGTGGATGTAGGATTTATTCAAGAGTCACATTTGAAATGCAACGATGTGACACATTCCTCGAATGCTGCATGTCCCCTGCATGATACGGCACGGCCCTACTCAACCTGGTACCACGAGAGCTAAGCAGGTACAAGAAGGTGGAGCTAAGACTCTGCAGGCCACTGACTGGTCAGCGAGAATCATCACGAGCACGATACTGGACATCCAGCACAAACCCACCGTCTTTAAATAGCTACCACTGAATTCATTCAACCGAAATGTGATGAACTGGCAGCCTGTAAAACTACGACGTCCACTACTGTATACATACACTATGCCATACATGAAGTACACTACTACTACTTACACGACGGAGTACAATAACACCCCTACACCGTACACTAACACCACACAAGGTACAATACACTGTACACCATGTACACTAAGAAGTACACTACAGAGTACAACTGAAGTGCAGACACTCCTGTGTGGTTGCAGATGAAAGGATCCAGCGAGTGTCCCGTTGAAGAGGATGTCACAGCAGTCTGACACGGTGATCAGCTGAGAATCCCACCTACACTGAGGGCTAACTATCTGTAGTGGAAACGAGCCATATACTCAAATACTAGAAGGTCTGTGGTCATTAAGCAACACTCTCTGTCCTTAACCATCAACCACAACGTTCTAGAAGTAAAGATGGCCGTATTTCTTTGATAAAGACAATTATTGCTGGTAAGAAGTTTGCTTTCATCTCAGTCTCTGACAAACAAAACCATTTCATTCCATGTTTTTGTATAAGAAATATTCACCAAACTCAAACTTAAGAATCACAACTAGAAGCGCTAGAGTAACATCAATGCTTTTCTGAGTGACATCAATCATTGACAGCACAGCACATATTACACTTTCTAATACATAGAATAAAGAGAAAGTACTACGTTAATGGAAATAATCCCTGTAGCCTTAGAACTCAGACAAAATGAGAGTCTAGTAAAACTATTCAATCACACTGTGGCCTACTGCCAGATCTCAGGGGAAGCTGCTGACCATTTAGCAAATATTATGAACATTATTCTTAGATGTAACAAACACCTCTCTCCACTCTTATGTATTCTCCCCACTAACCTCTGGCCCAAAAGATGACACTCTTGTTAATCACATTTTGTCTCCATTGCTTACATATGTTTGACAATAGTTGGATGGAGTTAAGCACACGTTTCCCTTTGAGCACAGTGTTGGGCAGTGTGTTGTTGGTACATATACACTAGTCACAACACAGTCTTTATAGCAGGACTCATTTTTAGCCCACGTGGAATGACTGAGGAGTACCTTACCACAATATTGGCTCGTTGCGTTGCTCGTTTTCTTCCTGAGTGTTTGCTCTTCTGGGACGACCATCTTCCTCTGGACACAGACACAAAAACACATGAACATAGCTATATGTGGCCTGACTTAGTCACATTTGATCATCTTCACTTTCTTTTATTAATTGTGTTTTGTGGTCATTGTCATTAGACACTGTGGGAATGCTCTTCTTTAGGTATGACACCAAGGTATCTCCTACATCAGGCACAACTTTTATCAGCTCAAATCTCATAAGAGGCCAGCTAAACGCTACAATCAGGACTGTATAAAGAATTTTAATCAAAGAAAAAACACACACTTTCACATTAATTCTGATGTGAACACAGGTGCATCACAGCACACACTCAGCTGTGATCAGGAGTGTGGTCAGAGGTTCCCTGTGGAGTTTGTGACCACTATTACTGCTTTAGGACAATGTTTTTATGTGTGGGCCAAATTGGAACCAATGCTAAAGAGCTGCATTCTCTCTAATAGCCATCAGGGGGCGACTCCTCTGGTTGTATAGAAGTCTATGAGAAAATGACTCTACTTCTCTCTTGATTTATTACCTCAGTAAACATTGTAAACATGAGTTTATGGTCTCAATCTCTAGTTTCAAGTCTTCTTCACTACAGCATGATGTTCATTTAGTAAATGATGGTCCATTTAGAGTCAAACAGACCATGAAGCAGGGGATGCTTTGGAGTTTGTTTTCACTTCAATGTTAATTGTAATCCTTCTGGTCGCTTTAAAATGTCGTACTAAGTTCCATCCTCTCCAGTCCCTTCTTGTAGCAAAAAACAACCAAAATGCCGATCTTGAAGGGGAGGAAAACATAAATGGCTTACCAAATCTCATTTTCTAAAACCTTTCAGGTTGTGGGTTTGAAGTCACAGCAGAGACACATTTATGTGCATGGACTGAAAAAGTGAGTTTTTCTTAACATGTTACTGGTTATGTTTTCGCTGCAGAAATGTAGCTATTTTGCAATACAATCGAAGAAAACAAGGAAGTGCAACATTTAGAACACACCCTGAGGCCCAGACTAGAAATCCAAGCTGAACTAGCAGCCTGTAGTTCCAACTACGTCACCGTTAGTGTTGAATTAAATTGAAAAACCATCCATCCATCCATACATTGTGATATGGAAAAAGTACAGGATTCTTCAACTGATGGTTTGAATAGCTCTATTTGGAATGAATGAATCATTCTAGAATTACCAGAAAATAAGGGGGCTCATCTGTGAATGACAAAAGGCGTCTAGAAGGGATCCAGGAGATCCGGTATTTTACGGCTACAATGGAGCAGCGGCTTGCTACTACAATGAGAATAGCTGGTCCACCTTGCAGGAACATGGCTTGGGTCTTGAGGAGTTAGAGCATTTATTCAGATTGTTACGCTCACTGCTTCAACATTACTGCTAACCACACACACACACACACACACACACACACACACACACACACACACACACACACACACACACACACACACACACACACACACACACACACACACACACACACACACACACACACACACACACACACACACACACACACACACACACACACACACACACACACACACACACACACACACACACACACACACACACACACACACACACACACACACACACACACACACACACACACACACACTAACCCTGCCAGTGCCAGTTTTCCTTTTGTCTCAAGCAGCAAAATAAGTTGTAGTGTTATAGTTTGAGTTAATTTGCCATCATCACGTGACTATTACACACATTGTAATCTCGATGATGAACAATAAATCGTGCAGCATTTGTGAGCATCACGGTAGCACAACAGAGTTTGCAGCAGTGAACTCCTCTTTCTGGGTCAATATAGCACACACTAAGGAATGTATTGCTCCAATCAACTTCATTTACCTTCAAAGCTGATTGGACATCCAAATAAAAAAAAGGCGGCAAATTTTCTCTAGAAGTCATTATAGTTTTCATCTTGTGAATTCAAATTGAACCACAGCTCAGTGGTCAGCTCGGTCTCCTCCCAATAAGAATGGATGGATGGAAAAGTAGTGAAAGGCTCTCAGGTTGCTCTTTGTGTGGACAGTGACCTGACGTCTGAGGGACCATCTGCACCCTGAAGCTAGATCAGTTAGGAAGCACTGCAACAACAGTAAAATGTTTAACATCGTGTGGGCGACATGCATTTCTTACCACAGGGGTTTCCCTCTACATCGTCGAGGAGATTGGCCGTAGAGTTGGTTGTGCCCAATCTGGAAAGGATATTAGTTAAGAACACCAAAACCCTGAGTCACACAATTCACGGACTCACAGAAATCAGTTAGGGAGGCTGATCGTTGGCTGATGATGCATGTGTGAAGCAGAAAGCTTAATTATGGTGTTGATAGAGTATGACAATGCTTTATGTAGATGATGTAAGACTTTAAGAGGCTAATGGCAATGATTTAGCTTTCTACCATATAGCTTTCACTTGTTCCATCAGCATTACAGAAACAGCAGCACTAAGACATCTGCAGGTTATGTCTCTGCTTGTTGCACTCATGGAGGACAAGAATGTGTCGAGTTGAGTCACTGCTGAATGTTATTGAAGCAAAATGCTTTTATTTGCTGAAGTAAACTACGCCCACTTCGATGGTGCATATGTTCGGGGTAAATAAACATTGGCTACTTTACTATCTGAGATCAAAATATAAATAGCCAGATCATGTGACCAAGGTAAAGCAAAGGATACGAATGGTGCTTCAGGAGCATCTTCCTTTTCGACTTTCTCCGCTTTGTCTTTTCTGAGAATGTTCTGGCAATTTCAAACAGCTTCTTTCTTGTTGCTGAAGGAGAGAAAATATTCCAGGTCATGGACAATGACTTTAAAAAGGGTAATGCCATTGTAATTGCAATTTGTGAAATATCAGTGGTCTTGTAAATCAGGAGACTTACATTTGCCCATGTGTTTGAGCTTGTCTCTGAACAGGGCGTCATCTGAGACGGCCTCCATTGAAGCTGCAGGGTACCGTTCTCCTGCACACAGACACAGCAACACTACCCCACTGTACACTTACAGTGCATCCGGAAAGTATTCACAATGCTTCACTTTGTCCACATTTTGTTATGTTACAGCCTTATTCTAAATAAAATGGATTGAATTCAGTTTTTTCCTCAAAATTGTACACACAGTACCCCATAATGATAATGTGAAAAAGGTTGTTTTTTTTAAATTTTTGCAAATCGATAAAAAAAAAAAAAACGAAAAAAAAAAAATCACATGTACATAAGTATTCACATGACACTCAAAATTGAGCTCAGGTGCATCCTGTTTCCACTGATCATCCTTGAGATGTTTCTACAACTTGATTGGAGTCAATTTACATTCAGTTAACTGGAAATGATTTGGAAAGGCACATAATGTCAAACAGTCGACAGTGCATGTCAGAGCACAAACCAAGCCATGAAGTCCAAGGAGCTGTCTGTAGACCTCTAAGACAGGATTGTATCGAGGCACAGATCTGGGGCAGGGTACAGAAAAATGTCTGCAGCATTGAAGGTCCCAATGAGCACAGTGGCCTCCATCATCCGTAAATGGAAGACGTTTGGAACCACCAGGACTCTTCCTAGAGGTGGCCGCCCGGACAAACTGAGCGATCGGGGGAGAAGGGCCTTAGTCCGGGAGGTGACCAAGAAACCGATGGTCACTCTGACAGAGCTCCAGCGTTGCTCTGTGAAGAGAGGAGAACCTTCCAGAAGGACAACCATCTCTGCAGCACTCCACCAATCAGGCCTGTATGGTAGAGTGGCCAGACAGAAACTACTCAGTAAAAGGCACATGACAGCCCGCCTGGAGTTTGCCAAAAAGCACCTGAAGGACTCTCAGACGATGAGAAACTAAATTCTCTGGTCTGATGAAACAAAGATTGAACTCTTTGGCCTGAATGCCAAGCGTCATGTCTGGAGGAAACCAGGCACCGCTCATCACCAATACCATCCCTACAGTGAAGCATGGTGGTGGCAGCATCATGCTGTGGGGATGTTCTTCAGTGGCAGGAACTGGGAGACTAGTCAGGATCGAGGGAAAGATGAATGCAGCAATGTACAGAGACATCCTTGATGAAAACCTGCTCCACAGCGCTCTGGACCTCAGACATGGGGCGAAGGTTCATCTTCCAACAGGACAACGACCCGAAGCAAACAGCCAAGATAACAAAGGAGTGGCTTCGGGACTACTCTGTGAATGTCCTTGAGTGGCCCAGCCAGAGCCCACACTTGAACATCTCTGAAGAGATCTGAAAATGGCTGTGCACCGACACTACCTATCAAACCCGATGGAGCTTGAGAGGTCCTGCAAAGAAGAATGGGAGGAACTGCCCAAAAATAGTTATGCCAAGCTTGTAGCATCATACTCAAAAAGACTTGAGGCTCTAATTGCTGCCAAAGGTGCTTCAACAAAGTATTGAGCAAAGGCTGAGAGTACTTATGTACGCGTTATATTTTCCTTCTTTATTTTTAATAGTTATGCAAACATTTTAAACAAACTTTTTTCACTTTGTCATTATGGGGTATTGTGTGTAGAATTTTGAGGAAAAAATGAATTGAATCCGTTTTGGAATAAGGCTGTAACATAACAAAATGTGGAAAAAGTGAAGCGCAGTGAATACTTTACAGAGGCGCTGTATGTACTGGCACACAAACAGTATTTATAGTAGGATGTCTGGGGCACACAACATTGACACAACCAGCAAATATCACAGTGAATGCACACAGACCAGTATTCAGTGTGCAAAGACAGTTGCAAATAGCTTGGCAGAGGAAGCTTGATGAGTGATATCTACCTGTGGAATTCTCCATACTAGATGAATGAGTGGACTTTGATTTCTTTGATTCATACTTCAAGCGATCTAAAAACAGAGAGCAGATGTTATGACCACTGATGTGAGGAATCAAGATGTGATGAGTTCTGGTATAATGGTATAATGCCCAGACTTCTAAACCTCCATGTCAATTCATCTCGACTAGTGTCAACCTTGTCTTAACTAGCTCGTCTCAGCAAAGTCGGAATCTCAGAAGCGCTAAAAAGGGAGTAGTAACATTTCTCTCTAGTGGACTTTCTGAGAATAAAGTCAAAGTCTTATTTTTGTCTCAGAATGTAGAAAAAAAAAAAAAAAAAACCTTGAGAGTGGTTCAGGCCCAACTGGACCTCTTAAATACCTACTAAAACAATGGAAGCGAGGGCCTTGATCATAAGCTGAGGGATGTGAGACTATGACAAATGGAGACATATGGAATTCATTTTGTCCAAGTAAAGAAAAGCAATGAGAAAATAAACACCAGAAGCCCAAAACTATTCAACTAAATGTGACAAGAGCCTATATGGGAAAAGCGAGATAATTGGATTTTTTTTAAATGGAGAATCACAGTTTCAACTAATACAAGACTTTTCAAGAAACATGCTAAAATCAATGAGAGAGTCATGTCTGTACAGTAGGCTGGATACTGAACAGAGCTAGAGGGGAAGCCTGCCCCTGACTGAGTGAGTGACCGAGTTACACAATTCAATGTTTTGAGTTTCCCCATTGGCCCTCGTGCACGGACAGTCCTCAATTATTTGACTTAGACGTTTCTAACGGCATATGACTAAAGGTTCATAACGTGCGCTTTTGAATCTGAATTCCACACATCAATCAACGTCACGTGTATTCTGCGTGCGTCTGCGTGCACTGGACCAGCTTTGGGTTGCTGATATTGCAGTGTGGTTTGTAATCATACATTTAAGTTTCAAAACTTGGACAAAATAATTCCAAAGAGACAGGCATAGGACTTGAGCATCAAGGCAAATTATGGGGATAACGGCACAAATAAAGTCTTTTAAAAGGTGCCCTGTGGAGTTTTACATGGTAACAGTCAGTGTTGCTCACTAAAACCCATCGTGTGCATCATTGAGCTCCAACAAATGGGTGGAAAGTATTTCCTCCCTCACAAAACACTTGCTAAGCCGTGTTTTATATTTGAAATCCAGCATTGTTAAATGTTTTACAGCTGGCAGTCTTCTTCTTCCTGCCTTTGCTGGCACATTGCAGCATATCTTGGTCTGTTACAAACACCTATGGATCAGCAGAATAGTGTGAAACTACTGGTAGGAGTGTGTACTGCTTCACCCAAGTGTCCTCGTGCGCATGCATGACAAACTAAACAGTTCCACAGCACCACTAGAGGTCTAAAACTCCACAGGGAACCTTTGATGATGAAACCATTAAAAAGGACAATATCTCAATAATATGTGTTCAATATCTCACAACCTCCCATATACATTCTATACATTATTACCAGTGATTAAATATCCTACAGTACAGCTATTGACACTGACTTCCTGCTGACATTGTGAGCAGAATCTCTCGGTGTATAATGGGTCGAAGAGACAGTCATACCTCTCTCTTTCTTTTTTTTTTTCTTTTTTTTTTTAAGAAAACTTTATTTAATTTATATCAAATCTACAGTTTCCACAAATACATACATGGTTCACGAGTATACAAAGACAAGAACACAAAGACAGATACCATACCTCTCTCCAAGGCGACGAGGAACTCGCGGTTGCGCTGCAGCTCTCTCATGAACTCCTCGTTCTGCAGGAACAGGGCGATGCGCTCGTCTTCCAGGTACTGCTTCAGCTTCTTGTCTTGCTCTGTAGCTCCTGTTGTCAGACCTGGACTTCCAGAGGTCCCCGCGGCTCCAGACTGAGCCGTCCATTGGCTTACTGAAGAAACTGAGGAAGACGATGAAGGCTGGGATAGACTGCTCTGAGAGCTTTGCTGAGGTGAAGACAGGAGAGATTGTTGGTTAATATCAGGACTACTCCTGCCATTAGTACTGTACAGACATTGGTAAACATTTTGGAAAATATAAATTTCTTTCTGAGAGTTAGATGAGGAGACATCAAGACATCATGTCTGTGTGTTAAATACAGAGCTGATCTCAGCACGTAGAGTTAGCCTAGAGTAGGGGGAAAGCACCTCATCACCTGACCAGTAACATGTATACTAATCGCTGAGCTCACGACCGTTTCCTGTCTGGAAACCCTCGCTGTAGCAGAATACTCTGAAGTGTTGGGCGGGTGGATTAACTAGTTCCAGTACGTAGCTCCCCTAAAACCACCGATTCTCATTTAAACACAGCTGACTGTGCATGGATTTAACAAACAAGATCAAACTCATTTCATTTGTTCATTCAGTTTTCAGCATATTTAAACTCAGGCTACACTTGTCCTATCTGCAGTCTGTATGCTAGACCAAGCTAATCAACTGCCGGCTTCAGATGCATACTTCCAACCATTGTTTTCCATATTATTGTGGTTGGAAAATGCTTAAAACCAGGTTTGAGTTGTGTAATCACTCATGTCTAACGGTACATTATTGTTTAATGCAGTGCAGGTAATGCACTTTAGACCTCTCAAACCAACCTGCTCACGCAGTGCATTACCATAATGTAACACGGACAAATATTCATTTGAACTTGATGTTCACTAATGGACTACTTAACTCCAGCATGTTTCCAACTGATCTCTGTAATGTATGGACATTAATGGAAACTGGAATGGTTGAAAAAAAAAAAAAAAAAAAAAGAATGAAAACAAATGAAAGTCATTAGCTTAACTTTGTGGAAACAAAAATAGTCCTTTGACCTCCTACAGCAAAACAGATCATTTAAGTCAATTTAAAGACATCGCTGCAGGATCAGACAGCCAGATCAGTGACCTCATGGCAGTAAATGAGCCAACACAAACTAAAAGTCATCAGTGATTGATAAGGATATCCCTGGCTGTACAGTAGGTACCATTGGCTGGCAGTCACTTGAATAAGCTACTGTGCTTGAGTTAATGTAGCTGCTGAAGCCTGGCAGTTAGAGTGTTGGTCAGTATTGTTCGTGTTTTCTGTTTACAAAGCACTTTATTTATTACAACCAACACTGCCTTCTATACTACATTTCATAATGCATATGTATATTTTATGACAAAATGAAAGTACATTTTGAAGAAGAATTAAACCAAATGCACCCATTTAACATCTACTGTACATGCGGACATTTTTTACCTTTATGCTTTCCAACTGCTGTGGCAGGATCCGCAGAAAATCATCGGGGAGATTTCCAAGTAAAGGAGGGTTCCAGTTGCGGTAACTTCTGACCTGCTGGTGACCTGGTGGGGGCTGGGCTTCAAATCTATTAGAGCCCATGGAGTAACAGGACACATAAGTAATTCTACCAACTACATTAAGTACATACCAACTTACCTCTACCCATGTCATGTGTGGTCTACCCTCTATTTTAGCCACACAAGCCGCATGGCTGTACGGATGGTAATGTCAGCCAGTCGAGCCATTACTTTGATCTGGACTGAAGTATCTGAACAGCTACAGGATGGACTGCCATGAAGCATTGTGTGGTCTCCAGAGGATGAATCCTACACTAAGGACCTTTCCCATTTTGAGTGAAATATCCCAACAGCAATTGGATGCATTGCCATGACATTTGGCTGATGTCCAAAGTCTCTGGAGGATGAAGCCTAATCGCAACATCTACTTGTGATATAAGGCAGGCCACGAGGTTCCAACGGGAGTCAACAGAGGAGTTGCTTCCTCAGGATAGGGGAGACCAGCACCCACAGGCCACCAGTTAGGTATCCACAGAGGCAGAGAAGGCAAGCTCTGGCTCCGGCTAAGAAGGCGGGACAAGACATGGGGAGCTAGCAACTCCTTAAGTAGTTTAGTTGCAGGGGACATCAGAGAGACATCCCGGTTCACCAGGTGATGTACCGGGGTAAGGGCCGAAACCTCTTAGAACGGTGGTCCTAGAGCCTAGCAGGATTAACACCTACCTGTTCAAGTCAAAGGTTCACCACCAAATATTTGCAAAAATGTGTGTTAGCTACTACTTTGTGTTAGCAAAATAACACCATGCTAAACTAAGACTGTGAACATGGTAAACAGTACACCTACAAAACATACACAATGCAGCTGTTACGCTTGGTTTACACTCACACGCCAGAAAGTATACATTTGAGTATTTATATTTTGCAGCCAAATCAAAATTGATTACATGATATTCAACTTTTGTTTCATTATAATGCATTAAATACTTGACTTCTTTCTTTACAGGGCTTGTACAAAGGCAATAAAGTAGTCCATGAATATGAGATTACAGTTTATTACAGTTCCTCCTAGGCATTGTGGCGGTTGGTTTATGGCGTGTTTTGTTTGTTTTGTTTTTTTAATTACACTCGTTGTCTTCTTGCTTCTTCACAGTACACTTTGTTTGGATGCTCTCTGGCGTCTGAGAATACCGCACTGAGCATTGTAATGAGAGTATTGGTAATGTCCTAAACCAGAAGCAACACTATTAAACACAAACTCTCCCACATACAAACTCTCCATCCATTTAATAAAATCAGAGGTACACTTCATTTGTGATACAAAAACCCAAAGAGAACAAAAAAGGTCTCAGCTCCTTATATGTGAACGTTCAGTCCCTCTTCCTTACCTTGGAGGGGGCGTTGGTGGGGCTTCTGGGTATTTCCTGTCATAAATGTGCATATCATACGTTGGTGGGGAGTAGACTGGAGGTGGTTCCTCATCTGAACTGTCGGGTTCCAGTGTTCGCTCCAGGATCTAGAGAGGAACAGACAGCGCAGCACAAGCCTTGTTTCATTAACCCGTCTTCCTCTCAGTTGATGAACATGATATTAGCCTCTCTATATCTACATACATGTCCTGAGACATTGTGATAGGGGGGGGGGAGGGGGGGGGGGGGGGGGGGGGGGGGGGGACGACACACACAAAGGCCATTAGGCAATGCATCGCTGGGATCAAATTCAATCTTCAAATTCAAAATCAATTAGTGCTTGGCTCAGCCTCATGTCATGAAGCCCTGGGTCAATGCCTTGTGACTGAATAGAGTCAGCACATGTATTTATAAGTCAAGGTAATGTATGACATGACATCACGCATGTGATGTGCAACAGGAGAATGCTAGGAACTCCCAAAATAGAACCAGCCTGTCTTAATCTGCAGAAAATAGCAACAGGTCTTTTGTTAGCTCACTGCTTACAGCCACTTCTCCTGTAGCTGGGATGAGCGCCAATCAAAAGGACTAATTGTTCAATCTATGGTTGTAGTTTACATTTGCTGTCAAAAAAGTTATTTATACCAAAGGTTCTTGGGGTCTGTGATCGTATGCTATGAGCCAACAGAGAATTATTAAATAAAACATAAAAGGATTCGGCGTAAACGACCTATAGTGATCACGGTTACAGCACACGCAGACCAATGTGGCTCAAAAGTGGTCAGGTGTATTTTAAATCTTTTCCCCATCATCTCAACATGTCGATCTGTCACAGGCCCGACTGGTAATCATTGAAATACGTTTGGTTTATCAGGCTGGGCCAGCATTAGACTGAGTGGACCGTTCCACTGACCTCTGGTGGAATGCTGTCATCAGAGTCTGAGCTGTCGTCTGAGCCCTGTCCGTCGATGCTCATCTGGAGCAGCTGGTCGATAGTGGCGTCCACCGCTCCGTTGTTGGAGCGCAGCACGCACTCTATCACCTCATAGTCCATGGAGGGGAACATGGTCTTGAAGTCCTCCATGGCCTGGTTGAACTCCAGGCGTCGGACCTGCCGGTTGGGCCTGCTGTTGTTGAGCTGCCCGTGACCACTGGCGCCCCCACCACCGCTTCCGGAGCCTCCATTGCTGCTGCTGCGCTTGAACAGGCTCGTCATCCTCAGGTCCCGCCAACCTACTGAAAGGATGGCTCTTCTTTTCTGTCACCAACACACGCACTCTGGCCCCTTCAGTCTCACTCGCTTTCCACTTCTCCTCTGCTCAATTTCTCATTCTAACACAAACATGGCAGTCTTTAAACTTGAGTTCTCCCCCCCCCCGCCCCAACGCTACTCGTTAATCAGCTGCATCCAGCATGGCTGACTTTAATATAGGGTGTGCAGGGGCTGGAATAGTCCGGTGACAGAAATGAAAAGGTCCAAGGGTCTGTCACCAGGTAGATATTACAGTCAAACTCTGCCAGGGCACACGCATCGCTACATCACAGTCATTAGCACCTACAGAGAGAAGAAAGGCAGTGTGTTAGTACGAGTTAGCAGCACAAACTTTATATACACTTCTATTATTAATCTTATAATGAAACTACATCATTGCTTCATGACTGGGACCCAGACAACTGAGAAGTAGATTCAAATATGTTAGAGGTCTGGAGGGAGAAGCTGGCTGTAGCTTTCTTTAATCTATTTGCAATGGCTGCCTCTCCCTCCCTCCCCCTGCTTCACTGGGGTTCATTGTAGCTGGCGGCTGCCCAGTGCCACATGGCAGTGCCAGGGCCCATCAACAGCCTGTAAACAGAGCCCCTCTCTCAGCCTCCTATTCACCAAGAGGCTGGCTTTGATGTTAACAAGTTGCCCTTCCTAACAGCCATGCCTTCCTGCCACAGTGAAGCTGTGTGTGTGTGTGTGTGCACACAAAGAACAAGAGACACTGTATGACGCAGGAATTGAAAATAGTCCCAGTACATAATTGTGTGCAACTACTCTGCACGCCAAAACTGTTAATGGAAAAGCTCTAATGGTCTTTTATTTGTCCACCTTGTTTTGATCACCAACGGCCATTCTAAGCAACGGGAATGAAGCAAACGTCAAGATCCACATTCAACCTGAGGACACAGCAGCACACGAGGAGCCAGAGCACTTTAAAGGGCCCTTTGTGAATTTGTTTGTCTGGATATATGACACAGGTACAGCACTATATGTCACACACACAGATTGCATCAGCTGGATTTAGACAGACACATGCAGAGTCAGCACTCAGCTCCTGCAGCTGCACATGATAGAAATAACACAGAGGATCCCATCCTGCTGTGGGACAGCCAGATGTTCCATGCGCTTACAACATCGGCTTGAAATAAAGGCTTTAACAATAGTTGAAATATATTATTATTAATACTTACGTGTCAAATGCATTTGTTTAAGTTTTATGTGAGCATGGGCTACTGATCTCTTCTCAACTGATTGCAAGTACTGACTAAATGAATATGACGGATTTGAATAGAAATTACAATGGCTTCTTTTTGAGAAGATTTGGGACAAATTGATTTCCCGAGTGGTGAAAACGACCTCAGTTTAAAGCTAACCTTTATTTCATTTGACAAGAGCCCGTACAGCTGGACACTAAGGTATTTTAGTCAAAGCAGAATCAGACCGACTGTAAAAGACCACTTAAAGAGCACAAATATCTTCTCAAGTCTTTGAGACAAAACAGGCTCTCCATCACAACAGCCATCCTACTTCGGTTTAGGGTACAGTCAACAGGCAAATAGTGGCCTGAACAGCACTTTTCAAAGCACCTGCCTTTACCTTGGGAACACTACAGCCACATATTCTCAAAGCAAGGTGCAAGATGCATCGTGACTCTCTTGAAAGATTATGTCTCAATACAGAAAACTCAATTTTTCTCAAATTTTTTGAGTGTGTGGTGGAATGCGGGTTTTAGCGGCACAGTTCTGCTGGAACGTGCAGAGGCCTGTTGAATCGTGTTATTTGGGTTTAATGTTATTCTACATGCTTTGTTGTCATATAAATATATGAGACTGCTTCTTGTGAGTTTGTTCTTGTCATTGGGTTAATTACATTGATTGTGACTATATGCATTGCCCGTTAATGACGCAGCATCCCATCATGCTGCGTCATAATGAGGTTATTAGGAAGAGGTTCAACTGTAGTAGGACAGCACTGAAGGCCCAGGTATAAAATGCACGGCCCGCCACTGATATGTGGACATCCATTGCGTCACTGTAACCATAATAGGAGGATTTGATTGAAGAGGAGTCTATATTAAATATTTGCTAATAAGGGCAACTTTTTATTTCAAGTGATTCAGAACCTTTATTTTGTTAGTTCTCTTTGCAACGCTGGGAAATATGTTGGAAAATGTAAGCCTCCAGTTGACACATCTCTTCTGTTTGTTACTAATGTTGTATTAATAAAAGATCATGGAAGTAAATTGATCTGTTCTATTCTATTAAATACGAATCATTACAAATATGCTATGTTTCCGAATCAAACCGTGAGGTGCCGAGAGATCCCCCATCCCTAAATATGATAGCTGAGTGAGGTGCGCTCATGCTTTTACGGGCCTACACTGATCTGTCAGCTCTGGCTATCTGACATGAAGGCAGCTATAGCAGGGAGAACTCCCAAACTACGACGCATCACATTCTTAACATTTATGTACTGTATGAAAACATATTGGAAAAAAAAAATCATATAAAATTAATATATTCATTCATTAACAGTGAATCATTTAATATTATGGGATTTTTGGGGTTCTAATGTATGAAAATGCCATTAAGTGCAAGTGTCCCAAGCAAAAGGTTTCATTAGAAAACTATTGTAAAACATGTTCAAAAATATAATACTAATGTTAATTGACACCTTTGAAATGTCTCACTACTAGTACATCTCTTGTCCACCAGAGAGCACTGAACAAATGTAGGGCCTCATCATCAGAAAAGGGATTTTGAGCGTGTAATAATGACAAGGATAATAATAATAATAGCCATTATGAAATTCTTAACTCTCAAACACCAATATTAGTATCAGCCTCAAAAACCCAGTATTTGTCTGGCCCTGGTCCCTCAACAAACAACAGAACCACTGACTTTAGAACCCACATACACTGTGGCCATGGTCACCTAGACGCTGATCTGTGATCCGATTACATGCCATGCACACAAGAGGCAGCTTGATGATCACATTAAGGATACAGAAGTTTATACTGTTGCACCTTTGACTTGTTTATGCATTGCAACCTAAAATGCGTGTGTTACAGTCATCTAGCATAACAGGAGGTCCGTTACCAAAAAGGTGACCCCGTGGAGTTCAAACAGTGTTACGGATTTTAAGAGCAGTTCCCCCAACAGTGTGTCATGAAGTAAGCCAGCGCTACTGTAACAGATCATCAGAAGTACCTACTATACAGTAATGGAGACTCCACGGTGGTTTGCACAAGAGATTAATGTAATCTCTGCTACACTGCCCAGCGCGGTGTATTTTAGGTGGAGGGTATTTTGAGAATAACAGCTGACGAAATAAGAAGTTGATTTTACTTAAATACTTAAGTGCCTCGTGCATCGGATGTACGCTGAATTAATACGTAGATCATAGGGGGTCGTCAAAGCTCAAAACATAATGTACTTGTATGTGTCAACATGCAGGGCCACATTAAAATACCATTGTTTTTTCAACTTGTTTCTTGTGCATGTGCTCGTATCGGGAACAGGTCGCTGCTAACTGGCTAACGGTACTGTTCAGCTATTAGCCAACTCAGTAGTGGTCTAAATGCCGTGAATAACGGTGATGTTACGAACGGAATTCATAAAATATTACAATGTTGACTGAATGCTACAATAGCTAATGTTAGCAGCGAGCTTTAGTTAGCCAACGGTTAGCGGCGATACAGTAGCTCTTCCAGCTAACTAAACACAAGCAGGCTCTTACGGTCCTGCGGACAGAGGCTTGTCGTCGACCGTTAACGTTACAAGGCCTCGGCCAGTGACTCTCGGTTGCAGCATATGAGCTCTGTCTGAATATGTCATCGAATACGAGGCACGAATGCTCCGCTTGGAGTGGAACAAATGCCTGATATTGAAAACGACACTGGCATAGAATATCCACACATAAGCCAGTAACGTCAAACACGGAGCAATGTTAGCGGTACTCACCGAGGCGCACAGGGTCCAATGGGAACCAGAAAGATAGCGTTCCTCAACAACACACCAACAGATATGCCATTAAATTCAGCTGGCAACCGGATGTTTCAGGTCAGCCACAACACACTCAAAGCTTCAAAATAATGGACATTTTTCTGCATCTTATTTGGATAATATTGTTCTATTTTTAATTTAAAAAATAATCATCGCCTATCAAAGATCAATGTCTGCATACATACTTGTAATAATTATGAATGCATTCCAGTAAATATATGCAACATGATAAGCATGTAGCACTGTAGGGAAGCACATGTAGCACTGTAGGGAAGCATCAGGTAGCATCCTGCATGTTGAATGTAGAGTTTGGGTTTATTTAACCATACTGAATGACATTTTGAACACTCATCTGATCATTTGCTGTGATAAGGACTTTGTTTTGCACATATTCAGTGGCATTTCGCCATTATGGATAAATCCAGAATAGAAACACAGATGTACATACATACATGTAATTGTGGTATGCTCGTATATTCATGTTGTGCAGTCAACCATTTTTCAAACCAACAAACCCATTTGTTTTAAATTATTGTACAGGTTCTGCAATTCTAAAACATACCAATGTGACATTTGGGGAAGTTGGTATCATGATGACAAATATATTAAGAATATTATTCTTTTATTTAGAATAGTATAGTATAGCCATAGCATCCTGAGGTTGAATTATTAACTGACTAATTACTAATTGATTATCTAGTGTCACTGGTGTGGAAACGTCTTTGTACACAGTAATCGAGAATTTAAAAGATAAATAGAAACGTTGTAATGTTCACTACATTGACATTCTTTTTGGACACATTTTGAAGTTTATTTTGAAGGCCACATTCTTTTGTATCCGGTCCTATTTTGGTACAGCCTCTGGTCCTCTGGGCCTTTAACCAGCACAGCAGATAAATGAACACTAGTCAGACAACAACACAGGCTCCAAATTAATGGCAACTTGGAAAAACGTACATGGATTTCAGTAGTGATGGCGAGATGAAGCTTTATGAAGCATTGAAGCTTTCCATCCAATTGGTTCACACATGGGTCAAAGCTTCATGGTGCTTAATTTGCTCTACTCTGCCATCAAGTGGACAATAAATGTAAAACAGGCAGAGTGATTAAAATGACACCATGGCTTTGGTGTGTGAAGCATTGAATTGAATAAATGAATGAATGATGTTTGTGATGCCAATACATAACTTATGAACTTATTAATATGGTGTCTATATTTATGATACAATGGCGGGGTCAAAAGGGAAAGTGGAAACAAATTGGGGAGAGGGTTGTGATGTGAAAAGTAAAAAAAAAAGAGTTAAAGTTAGGATTTTATTGTCATATACATATATACGAAATTTGACTTCTGCATTTAACATGTAGCAGCCAAGGATCGAATAGCCGACCTTGCGACTACCGGACAACCATTGAGCAACGGCCGAATGTGCTTGAATCACTTGGTTTGTGACTGTCCAGAGAGGGACAACATGTAACACGTAAAACATTTTATTCATTTTTATTTAAAAATAACAACTTTTCCACAGTGCTGGGCTTCAGGCGGTTTTTTTTTTTTTTTTTTTTTTTGATTATTTCGCCTGCTTTAGAAAACACGCTTTCACAGGGCACAGATGAAGCTGGGGTACAGAGAAAAGCAACAGCAAGTTTATACAAGTTGGGATACACATTTTTATGTCCTTCCCAATACTCCACAGGGTTCTCCAATCTTCCAATGTTTGGTTCACCCAGGTACCTTTGGACCTTCACTGAAGCTCGAATAGTTTGCAAACAAACGCGCAATAAAGTCCGAAGTACACAAAATGTGAGTGTTTTCTCTCTGTAGTCTGTTAACAAATTGTGTCCTGTGTTCTGTTTATAAGCGCAGGATTGATTTCTACTGGCAGAATGCGATCGTCTTATTTATGAATTATTTGCGTCTGTACGTTTTGAAATTCAGATTGTTACGTCATTATTAAATAACCCAGAATATGATTATTGTTTCTCTGAAATTTTTAAACTCATCAAACCCGACAATCAGGAATGAACAGCCTCTGGGATGAGCAGCAGAGCTGATGTGGGTTGCGCCCATGAAAAATTTGCCAAATCTTCTCTGTTGCCAAACAGCTTATTCTGCTGTTGCTATTGACCGTCAGGCCCGTTTGCGCTGGTGTCGGCAACACCTGCACTGGAACCTGAACATGTGGAGGAACGTTATGTTCAGCGATGAGTCCAGATTCTGTCTAAGGAAGTTGGATCGTAGGGTCAAAGTGTGGAGAAGACGGGGAGAACACTATGCTGATTGCTGCACCGATAGAGTAACACCTTTTGGTGGAGGCAGTGTGATGGTGTGGGGCGGCATCTCCATCACTGGAAAAAACGAGGCTCGTCTTCATTGGAGGCAATCTCCATGCAGAGAGATATCGAGATGAGATTCTGCAACCAGTGGCGATCCCATTTCTCCACAGTCTGGGACCGAACTCCATCCTCCAAGATGAAGACGCTCGCCCCCACAGAGCGGTTTATCAGAGACGACCTCCAGAATTTGGGATGGAATGGCCTGCCAACAGTCCTGACCTCAACCTAATTGAACACTTGTGGGATCAGCTTGGGCGTGGTGTTCGTGCTAGAGTGACCAACACAACCACGTTGGCTGACTTGCGACAAATCCTGCTTGAGGAGTGGAATGCGATCCCACAGCAGTGTGTGAGCAGGCTGGTGACCAGCATGAGGAGGAGGTGCCAGGCTGTTGTGGCTGTGTATGGTTCTTCCACAGCTACTGAGGCTCTTAAATAAATAAATTGTAAAATTGCCATTATGTCTTGTTTCTTCCTTGTTACTGATAGACTTCAATCATCCAATCCACCAAACAAGACACAAGAGTCAATAGCAACAGCAGAATAAGCTGTTGGCAGGCAGAGAAGCATTGGCAGAGAAGATTTGGCAAATTTTTCATGGGCGCAACCCACATACTCAGCTCTGCTGCTCATCCCAGAAATGCATGTTCCTTACAATTGGGGCACCGTTTGAAAGGTAATTAAACAGGCTTTCCAATGGTATAAGATGTATTGCCAAGAAGCAGGGGCGTTTCTAGGATTCAAAGAAAGGGGGGCTTAGCCCCAAGGGGAGTGGCAATTTTTTTTGGGGCCCATTTGGGGCCGTGGATATAGACAGTTCATAGATTGGTTCAATCAGAAAGAGTGTGATTTTGCTGTAGTTTTGCTTGTATTCAGTATATGATAACACAAGAGACAGCATTTGAGGGTCATAGTGAAATTTGACAACACAAATATGAACTTTTCTCAAATAAAGAGAGAAATAACTTTCCTGCTTGTAAAGGAAAGACGGATAAACTAGCTTTGATATCCGCGTCACTCCCAAATCCTAATTCTTAAAGGGACTGCACACAATGGATGGAGAATGGACCTGACAGTGTCAACTTTATATCGTTAAGTATGATGATGGCTATTGGATTGCAATTTGAAGGGGGAGAAAACATACAAACCAGAACGCACGCACATATGTAGCATGTTAGACTTATAAATAACTTGTCCATGTGAGAAACAATAGTTTAATTTAATGACATCACCAAAATTTTTAATTTCTTTTAAATTTTTAAATCCAATAATGCCAAATTATTTGGGGGGGCTGAAGAACATTTTAGGGCCCCCCTAAAATACTTTAATTGTATCCATAATAAAAGTTATTGAAGGAAACATCAGATTATGAAAACACAAATCTTTCTAATAAATGAAGAAAGTTGTTTGTGGTTTGTTGTTCAGACTACAATGAACATTTATTTAAACCAGATGTTGAATCAGAAAACGAATCAAATATAAAGCTTGAGTTTAATCTGTGATCCGTCTTCACTGTTTACATGTTGAACAAAATGTCATCAGTCCGATCGGCTGCAGCGTCCAATCACATGACAGATGAACAATGAGGGGGCGTGTCGGCCGTTAAAATACTTCCTGGAAGACTATTCTCGTGGGTCCTCGCTCATGGCTCCTCAGAGATCCCTCCTCTCTCCACCATCCAGCAGAAAATAAGAGCTTTGGGACGGCCGTCAATATGGCGGCGCAGAACAACTTCCGGTTTCGAGCGAGGATCGAGGAGCGAGGAAATGACAATTAAGAGACTTGGGATGGACCCACAGACTTCGAAGCCTCGACACGAAAGGTCACATCACTAGATTTCAGTGTGAAATTGTTCCCACTATGAGGTTAGACTTCTCTCATCATGCATTTCAACATGTCTGTAACAATAAGCTTTCTCAGATGGGTGAAAACACGTAATCTAACGTAATACATTCTAATACCAATAATTCAGTGTCAATTACAGTCGCATTTAGATATTGATGAAAGTATTATTACTGTTTTCAACATGGTGGCCAGGTCACAAATCTTCTCATTTTACAGCTACATACAGTAACATTTGTTTCAGAAAACTTTTGAGGCGAGAAATAGGCAACACTGTAACAACATCTTGATTTATATTTGATCAGCTCTGCCTAGTTTAACAGTTGGATCAGAGCTTCTCGTGCAGTGATTGACAGCTGCGTTACAGACCCATTGGCACTGATTGGATGGTTTCCTGCCGTTGCTGCAGAATCTTGCAAATGCCATTAGGAGCACTAAAAGGACGCAGAGGAACCAGATTCATATATTATCTGTCTCAGGATACAGTGACGGTTTGAGTACATGTGACAAAAAGTTATTTTCATCAGATCAGTTCATCCTAGAGTCCAAGTGGACGCTTGCGCCAACTTTAAAGAATTTCTCTCAAGGAGTTCCTGAGATATCGTGTTTAGAATGAAGCGGAGGGACAACCCGTGAACATAAGGCCTCCGAACACGACTGTCGCCAGCAAAAAACTGTTCTTTGGCCAACAAAACTATGTGACCAAGACTTGACATGAATCCTTTCATTTTAATGAACATGTGGGGGGAAAAAGTACCATAAACACTTTCAATAACTTTATTTTTTTTCCCTTAATAGATCTGTACAATCAACAAATCAAACTTAAGAAGAGCCTAGCAAAACTGGTCTGTACATGTTAAATGCTTTTGGGCAGACGACCTTAACACCCATTTAAATAATCAAATGATGACTTGTCTAGCTATGCAAACACTTATCTCACAGCTTGAGAACATTGATTGAAAAAGGGGAGGCAGGATGAACCAGAACAAACCAAACAGAAAAAAATACCAATAATGTTCCCTTTATACCTCTTTCTCTCCAGTGTTATAGAAAAGTACAGTCAAACATCTTATTTACAGAGAAATGAACAAAACTCTAGTTCGATTAAAACAATGTTTTAAGGTGTGGTGAGGGTTATTTATCTGGATTTAAAAAAGGGGGACAGACGGGATTAGACAGTTTGTATGGAACAGAGAGGAAGTATGCACACAAGCCAACAAAAGACAATATGGCTACTGCTCCGATTCCAGCACCAACATAAGGACACCTTCTTCAAGAACTCATAAATGTCTTTTATGTTATTCTTCGTCAAAATGCCTAATTTCCTTTACATCGGAATTCTCTCTGTTCAAGCACAATCATGCCCCTTTCCTCCATCAGCTGCCCTCAGGCCTGTTGAGTCCCTAACCAACCATTCCTGAGATACATTATTGACAAGATGTATTATTGAGGAGTTTTTAAAGTGTCATTTACATGTGTTATGTTATGCAGAGAACGTGCTCCGTTTGTAGTAGTGTTATATGGAGCACTTAAAGCCCACCCCTTTCCACATTCTGTCCTTCAATTTCAAAATAAAGCTGCCTTATTGCTTGGGTAACAGTGATTTCATTTTTCATTGAAAAGAGACTTAATAGAAAATAAGAAATAGACAGAGTTTATGTTATTTAGAATTACATTATTGTTATTATTTAGAACATTATGATTCAATGTCTGAAAAATAATGTAATCTATACTACAGTAGCAAGACTGGACTGAAAAGAAACTTGCAGGACTGTGGGTCTCCCTGCTCAGCAGGACCGTGTTCTGCGTAGTTGAGCTAATCCAGAGGGGTGTTTCATCAAAACATTACAAGGACGGCTGAAATAGATCAAGCTCATTTACAGTTTCATAAAGTCATAATTTTCTCTTAGGCGTGTTGAATTGAGGTGATCCGTCCTTCATGTCTGTGTTCTATCACCATGTTTCTATTAATCTGGCCACATTCATTTTGGGTTGTTTAGAAGAAAATTCAACCCTGGTTTGTCAGGCTCACTCAAGCCAAGCTTTTCATAATAAACAGCACTCAGGCTAACGTGACGATAGACCGCTATAATGGTCTCATCCAGAAGACTCGGTTTGTCAAACACAGTAAAATAATTGATTTGTTAAACTTGGATTACATTATGAGTGACACCATGCTCTTATTTTGCAATGAAGACATGCTTTTGAAGAAATGTAGAATTACACCCACACTGTGATCATTCTCAAAAACTAGAAAGGTTTCCATCAGGGGCCTGTATCACAAAGTGAGATTAGTGGCTGACTGGCTCATGTCTAAAGAGGCAGAGATTACCATGGTAACATATGCTGCACTGCTACTTCAGGAGATCCAATCACAATCTGTCAACTGCCCTTCAAACCAACCAGATCACTAGAAAAGGAGTCATCCCTCCCCCAGGATCCTGACTGTGATTCTCCTGGCCTATAGAAACATGACGCTCTTATTACTGTAGCCTTTTGAATCACTGTGGGTTAGAACAGGGCTTCTAACAAACAGCAGTGTCTATCTCACTACATAGTAATTAACTGTGACTTCATCTGCACTTTCATTGTTTCCAGACAGCGTTGATGCATTTACACTTATTCCATCACTTCAGAGCACATTAACATGACTTATACATTGCTGTCTTTTATTAGAAAATAGAACCAAACACTGTTAACTAGCTCCCATTCAATTATAAATGTTTTGGTCAGATAGACCTGATCAGCTATTATTACTTTTCATGTGCATCACACATCAGATTTGAGGTTTATTTTGGGAGAACTACATGTTAAAAGCCAAACATAATTTAGAAAGCCATCATTCCAACACGTATTTATATCCTTACTTTTAATACTTAAATCGTGTTTTCTTCAAGTTGTGCATTTCTACTATCAACATTTCTTTTGCTGCCTCAATAAGCCGCTATCCTCACCCGTGTCACCGTTACAGCTGTAAAGTGTTTTCTTAATACTTCAGTGTGATGAGCCAGCTTCATGAGACCAGTCATCCTGCATCACCAACGCCAGGCTCAGTGAAGCCACTGCTCCCAAAGAAAGCCAGTGGAAGTTGAATTAGCTTGTTGATACAGGCCCCTAAAATCTAAATTATGTCAACTTTCAGGTTTGGGTTGAGGACTTGTTGCTATGACAACTGATTCATATCATATTTAAGCCAAAGAAGTGATGAATCACCTCATCCACACGAAGAACAAGGCCCTGCTGTCTGTGGCGACACACACAGGTGGACAGTGAAGCTGCTTTACCATGTGCTCTAATGACACAAACCGGATTTAGACCAACAGTTAATATTAGGTCCATACTGACAAGCAGCACTGGAAACTAACTCTTGTGTAGTGCTTCCTTCAGTCAGTTTGGTGGTTCCCTCACTAACCATATGATTGTGGCATCCTGTTCTTTGGAATTATGAAACCAGAGGACAACCATGAGACATTGACCAACATGTGAAAATGAGTCGACAGACCTCTAGCCGCTTCGCTGTCCTTCAGATTGAAATGTTTGATCATTTGTTAGTTTTGATAGATAAAAAAAAAGAGCCAACTCAGTAATGGTGCTGTTAATTAGCAACATTTTCCAAGGAGTTGTCGTCGTACAGAATTGTCTTTTAACTGATTTTTTATCTCAACTGTGGGGATACTTAATTTAGAGGTGCCATCACACAATGGGAGTGGATCTTTACAGTTCTGTCAGTCTTTAACAAACAGCCCATCCGTAATGATCTGCATCGTCAGCCGTACGTTGCCTTGCTGACATGCTGTCTGAAAATTGCATTTTGGAAATGTTGAGTTAAGGAAATCTTGCCCAACTTTGAGCTCAAATATGAAAAACTGGTCAACTGCATTTTGTCTAGTACGTTGAAATCCCTGGCTCCTCGATAACGCAGTGCAAGTTGGTGGCGAAAGGCAGAGCAAAGGGAACCCGCTCTGTCCTCCGTCCTGGTTGGAGGTGGAGCAGCAGCAGCTCTGGACGTACACCCCAGAGAAGTCCATGTCTCTTAATGCACCACTGCTGGGCAGACCAGCTGGGTGCTCCACCAGGGACCAGCCTCTGGCCTTGTCTCCTCTGTGCTATGCTGTCACTCATCAGTCTCTACAGACTTTCTGCCCCCCCCCCACCACCACCACATTCTATCCAGACAAGAACCCCAAAATATCAGATAAATCTTCTTTGAAATGTAGTGAGCTACAGACGACGATAACCGAGGCATCAATGAAAGTCAAAACTGTTCACAAGTGTCGACAAGTCTGATGGAGGCATTTGTCCTTCCACACAGCACGATGATCCACAGTCAGAGAGCAAAGGCCCGGAGTAAAAATTAAGTTGGGATGTGGGAGGAAAAAAAATATTGGTTGAACCTTTATTTAGTTACAATATAGATTTAAAAATGTTTGTTTTTTTGAATTTATTTTTTAACAAGTACCTGTTCCTTTCCTTCTTTAAGTTATTTTTGTGGACAAGAACAAGAGGGGAGGTCATCTTATTTTGAAGCAGTGCTGTTCTTGTAGATTTTGCCTGAAAACAATTTTTAATTTCTTTTCAAAGAAATGGGGGTCAGGAAAAAAAAAAAAATAGGACAAAAAAGAGCAATGAAAGAAAAAACAATCTTCTTAGATCCACCGGCGTGTCTGGTGGGGCTGGGACCTCAGGATGACCCGGGTCCAAGACAGCTGTTCACAAGAGAATAAGGGGGTGGAGCTCAGAGCATGAGGGAGTTCAAAATCCATCCACCCAAACACCCAGGGCCCTCTCTGCTAGCGTACGGTTCACTGAAATCACCTGAAATGAGAAGAAATGCAATTGGTCAGGGCTCGACATTAAGGCTCGGTAATCAGCAAGCCGCTTAGGCAACAGAAAAATTAATGTGATCTTTATTCGGGACCAATATTCAGTAAAAATATGCCATTGGGAGATCGTCATGAATGCTTAAAATCACACTGTGAGCTTAAAATCCGTGTCGAAATCAGCAGAACTAGTTAACATTAACTGTTAGCAGCACAGTCCTACATAAGGCTACATAACGGAGCTAACGGCTAACGTTAACAGAGGATGCATTGAAGTGCATTATTATGTGTTCAAGCTCTATTCAGTAAATGAGTGTTGAATGAAGTAAATTATAAAGCGTGAAGATGTTTTTTCACTGCAACATAAAATAGATATTAGAGATGAATGATGACCTGTATAACTTCCTAACAGATTATTATACACAATAGAAACTACTAATGTCAAGAATGTAATCATAGCAAACAGTAGAGAGCAGAGAGCTAAAAGAAATAAAAAGCTCAACATTTTTCCCCCAGAGGAGATATTGTAGTAAAGGAACTACTACCGTCACTTTCACTGGTTGAAATGACAAATGTCACCAGCAGTAGGTCACATCAGCGGTCAATACTTCCCGTAAACTGTAACCTGATGGCTGGTTTGTGTGCTCTCTGCAGGACTCCGTCTGTACTCAAAGACTGTTTATGAGGTGACAGCAGCTTCACTCTGTGGCACCACCATACAACAGCCAGTGGACAGAGTGGTTTTTTGAGTCCCAACAACTCCAACAGAGCGATACATCTTTCGTCTAGTGGATCGTGCAATGCCAATTTCACATTATCTAGCTAAACTTTCTTTATCATATCAATAACTGAAAAGAAAAGGTGTTGAGGGCTATCTGTATTACAAAACAATGTTGCCTGAATAGCGACCTTTTCCACAGCTTGTTCTTTGGTGTTGGCATGTTGAGTCCGTAGGAGCTTCAGTTGATGCATGTCCAATGAGGCGAGTCATGCCTCGGGATAACATTTAGAGTTGTTGGCTTTTTTTGGTCCAATTGTTCAGATCCCTGTTGATTTGCATTGATTTTTCAATGTGCCTACATTTTCCATTCATGAGATAGTACGATTCTATTGTACGGACACAATTAGGGACCGTTTGTTTTTTCTCCAGCGGAAAAAGTCAGACTCTTTTGAAAATGCACTTTGGAGGTGCAACTTCTTTCAGCTGAGACGCTTTGGTTGCTATGATATGTGAAAACGTCGGCTCTGGATGAAGCACGCAGGGAGAGAGGACAGGCCTGACAGTCTATGGCTAATGAGATGTGCTGGGTGAGGAAACATCGAATAAAACACATTTGATCACGTCTCCATGCTAGGCTATCTGTCCCTCCTCCACTGTGATTGGATGGCTGGGTAAAAAGCAAAAGAGACAAGCGGAGCGTTTCACCCAAAGTTGAACATGAAAAAAAGAAAGACGGTGCAGCACTCAGCTCCTCGTCACGCTGCTGCCGTTTGTAGCATGGCGTCAATATGATAATATGTTTCAGAACTTACAGTATGCAACTTTATCAAGAGGAACACAAGTGCATTTCCTGATTACTATGCTTGGTGAAATAGTGCACCCTCTTTACAAATATGCAGATGTAACACGATCCCATTCATTCGTTATTTTCTGTTTATTGGATGTATTGATGCCAGCTTTCCAGAGACAGCTGTGGTGTAGAAATGTGTATGTAAGTGGTCATTTCAAAAAGGTATTTTGTGTGGCGGCAGGGCTTTACACCGCGGGGGAAGACGATGATATTTAGGGCACAATGGGGTTGGTTCAGGCCTTTATTCGCTGTGCGAAAGCTCAGAAAAAGGTGAAAAGGTGGGCTTTTCACAGCGGAACATTAACGTTCTGTGTACAGAAACATCTATTGACGTGTGAATTAATCGGACAAAGTAAAACCTCCCTCTGTGTGTTAAGGCCTTGCCACTGACACCCTCAACTTTAAAACTACCAGTACAGTTATACAACATAAATACCCGTAAAACTACAAGTACATGTCTAAGACGGGTGCATTGAAGCATCGTACCTCTTCTCCGACCATGTTCCACAGGTGGACCAGAGGGAGGCCTGTGTTGTTGTCGTAGTTTGACACCTTCACAGAGAGAGAGCGAGAGAGAGAGAGAGAGACATGGTGAGTCAGTTACAGTAGACCGACCCTCTGGAGTTCAGCTCAGCGAGGAAGGTGGTCTAACCTGTGCAAGCAATGCCACTCCTCTGGTCATCTCCTCCAGCGCTGCTGTGGCCTCTGGTGAAAAACGATCCTCTCCTGGTAACAGGGCATTTTAAACACATGTGAGAACCACCACACAGGAACAATAGTTGCAGCTATACACGACCTGCAGCTTTCAGATCGCAACATTAAGACACTAGAACTACTAGCATTGCTGTTGCAGCCGTAAGTTTGAAAATGGTGTCTTAAACAATGTTGTACCTGGAAGTGGGGCGATGTTGTCAAGCAATACTTCAGCCCCTTGAAATGGTAGTGTTACAAAATCAGACCTGGAAAATAAAACGGAGGAATCAGTAAAATAAAATCTTCCACAAATCTCATCCACAATGTCCCTTAGTCAGCACTTTGTTGAACCACCAGAACGACTGCTTTGGCTCTGCCTTCACCAGCTCCACAGTGCATCTCCTCCACACTTAGTAGTGAGAAGGTCAGGGTACACTGATCAATGCTGCAACAATCACATATAGTTAGAGAAGATGTTTGGAAGTGTGATATATAGCAATTTGCATTTGAAATTCCAAAATGAAAACATTTCGGTATGATTGCACCTCAGGAAACACTGCTATTTATTGACTTTGTGGAAATAAAGCGACTTAGACACTAAAGTTCTGAGTCTGACAGAGCACAACCACAGCTACACAGCCCGCTGCCAGGGACAAGACAGAATGCAGACACACCGGAGCTGTACAGGGAGAGGATGAGACCAGGGAGCAGCACAAAGTGTGTGCAGCTCTCAGTCTCTGGAATATTACCAGCACGATAGTGAATTGGCTCAAAATGCAGGAGGACCAACAACAACAACCAACAATCCCGGGGTCTCAAACTTCTCTCTTTAAAACTTGATGTTTTAAGTGAGAGATATTACAATATGTGTGATGAAGTTAATTTACTCAAAGTTGTGTGAATACACACACACAGCACAGTAGTTACCTGGACAAAGATTAGACTTGGTCCTGAACTGAAACTAAATTCCATAGACATATTTATTTGAAACGTATCTGGTCTAGAACTAGTCTTAATTCCAGAGAAGGCCCCTGGTGGAAGAATTTGGAATACTTCTCCCACAGCGAGTGCCACAAAGCAGAAGGAAACCATTTCCAGAGAAGCACTTGCATCCTGTTTGTTTGCATTGTAAATGGCGAGACCTCCGACACTCACCGTATTTGCCGTAGTGAGTCGATCTTAACTCGGTCGTAGCCTCCATAGTCGACGTATCTGATCTCCACTTCATTAGTTTCTTTATAGAAGGTGATGACCTGAGCTCTCCACCAGGCTTCCTCTGCCGCAGGAGCTGCACAGATCACACCCACTGGAGGACAAACGGACGATTTAAATTCAAAAATAATTCAAAAACATATTAAAATGATAAAGTTGAACTGGGATTAAGATTCCTATTTCAGTGATATTTTTTTCTACTTTTGTATTGGTTGATTGTTAAAATATTCACACTGAAGACAAATTTTCCTTTGTTGCTGCATTTCATGTCCAAAATAGAATTAGCAATTGTCCCTTGGCTGAGATTAGTTTTGTTTCGCTGACCTTCTTTATGGGGCCACAACTTGTTGCATATTTTAGACATTTTTCCTCAGCATTTGGTGAACCGAACCTATATCAAAACATCCGTTTACAAACTCTTACACAACTCTGCAGTATAACCCACATGTCATTTATCCATCATGTGCTCATTACTTCACAAACAACCTATAGTTTTACCGTTGTTCATTTACTTCAATCCAAAAACTTTTGATGTATTCATTGAGATTTCTGAAGAAGCTCTGGCGCATCAACCATACTGCCTTTAGCTGTAGTGTGGATAACATAGATATGACTATGGTGTTAGCTAGGACTCAAACGCTGGTTCCTTAAAAATATAATATATCGGTGCAATTTCATTTTTTTCTCTCGAATTTTCACGATTCGCTAGAAGAAAAATGCTGCTTGGCATGTTTACGGTGGCTGAAGATGCCGTTGTAGCTGCCCGTGGAGTGTAAGGTTTACTGAACTGCAGACACATCAGTGTGGCCATGGTTACCTTCAGCAGGGGAGGGCAGGGCAGGGGTGCCCGGCTGCGAGTAGCAGAGGAACATCTGCTGGTCAAGGCTGCGCAGAGCGTGGTAGGTGGGATGGGTGTGCTGCTGGACAAAGACGTGACCGGCTGACACGATGTTCACCACGATCACTTCAACGGTCACTCCACTGGGGAGCAGGAGCTGAAGACACAAATGACACCAGAGGAAGTGTTACTCTTCCATGATCCAGTGTGCATTCCCTTTGGCTAAAACCTACACTTCATCACTGAGAAGTAATACTGCATCCTAAATTATTATTAATGAGACCAGTGCAGTGCCAGAGTGCACAAAACAAGCTGAACCTTTTCTGCCGTGAAATGCACCGTTATCCAGGCAGAACACCTTGTAGGATGTAGCTTGTTATGCTGTGGTCATTTCACTGTCAGTGGTTGTAGAGTCCTGCCTAAAATGAGACTAAAGCCATGTGCAGTGTGTTCGTGTCTAATGAGCCTTGGAACTGGACGTTGTGGGTTGTACCGACTCTTCTCACCACGGCCCTGTAGCAGACTCCTGTGGTGTTTTGCCATGTGTCTACTGAGACGTCAGAGTCCGCTTACCGAATCAAAATACTGTTGAATCCCATAATCAAATCGTTTTAGGTTTGTTTGGTGAGGAAGGAAGACAAGTAATGAAGACAAATATGAACTATTTATTTCTCGGGGCATCCGACATAAACCGGATGGATTCCAACGGGATGAGGGGATATAGCTGCTTTCATTAACCTTATCCCGACTCATTCCTCCTTTGGCTGCTCCCTTTAAATGACTGTGGTTGTGCGTGGTGCCACAACATACAGCATCATGTTCTGTTTAACATTATCTGTTCGAGCCATTTCAATCCGGTTTCCGCTCACAGCACAGCACTGAAACAGCCCTCCTCAAAGTCACCAACGACCTCCTCCTCTCCTCAGACGCTGGTCACCTCAACATTCTCATCCTCCTCGACCTCACTGCAGCTTTTGACACTATCAACCATAACATCCTTCTCTCCCGCCTCGAATCCTCCCTCAACATCACCGGGACTGCTCTCTCCTGGATTAAATCATATCTCAAACAGACAACAGTTCATCAGCACCTCCTCCACTGCTCCTCTGTCTCAAGGCGTCCCCCAGGGTTTGGTGCTTGGTCCTCTTCTGTTCATCCTCTACTTGCTCCCTCTTGGTAACATCATCCGTCAACATGGTCTTCACTTTCACTGTTACGCCGATGATGTCCAGCTCTACATCTCCACAAAGGCCATTACCACTGCCACTCACTCCACTCTGACCAACTGCCTCACTGACATTAAATCATGGATGCAAACCAACTTCCTCAAACTGAACTGTGATAAATCTGACATGATCATCATCGGTCCCAAATCCCTCAACAAAACCAGTCACAACTTCTGCCTCACCATCGACAACTCCACTCTGTCTCCCTCCCCACACATCCGCAACCTCGGAGTCATGTTCGACAGCAACCTCTCCTTTGAACACCACGTCAAACAAATCACCAGAACTGCCTTTTTCCACTTAAAAAACATAGCCCGTCTCCGCCCATCACTCTCCTCATCTGCTGCTGAAACTCTGATCCACGCCTTCATCACCTCCAGAATCGACTACTGCAACAGCATTCTTCACGGCACATCATCCAAAATCCTAAATAAACTCCAGTACATTCAGAACTCTGCTGCTCACCCACACCTGTGACCACATCACCCCTGTTCTCCAGAACCTCCACTGGCTCCCCGTCCCACAACGGAGTGAATACAAAATCCTTCTCCTCACTCACAAAGCCCTCCATAATCAGGCCCCCTCCTACCTCACCGACCTGCTTCACCACCACACTCCATCCCGTCGGCTCCGCTCCTCTGATGCCAACCTCCTGTCCCTTCCACTCAGGACCAAGCACCGGACATGGGGTGACAGAGCCTTCTCCATATCTGCCCCCTCCCTCTGGAACTCTCTCCCCAAACATATCCGAGACTGCACTGACCTTTCCACATTCAAATCTCAAATCAAAACCCACCTGTTCAAAATTGCTTTTAATGTGTGACCTATATTGTGTATTTTATGTTTTTAGTGTATTGCTTTTATATATAATGATTTTAATGCAAAGTGTCTTTGAGTACTCTGAAAAGCACTATATAAATAAAATTTATTATTATCTTATCACAATCACTAGGACTGTACTGAATAGCTCAAAGCTTCATTCATAACGTTGACAACCTCAAAGCTTTGAATGTAGAAATACAAAGACTTTGGGTACATTTCCATAACGTTAACTCCTCTTACCAAGTTTTGGTGAGCAGACATATGGAGAACAGAGATGTGGGGGTCACCTCCATGGAAAAGAGACGGAAAACTGGTTTGTAATAAAGGATTCAAGATTCACTGGTGCTGATTTGGGGCTCAGCAGGGGGGGGGGGACCACTCCACCAGAAACAGAAACTCTGAATCATTCTAGAGACTGTTTTGAAAACATCTTAGTTCTGATAGTCTGTTAAGATTCCATTTGAATCAGTGTAGGGAAAAACCAGTCGATCATCCTTCAATCGTGGATAAATGATTCAAAAGCCAGTCGTCACGAGACTACCACATAACCGAGACTATTATAGAAGTTAAGGAACTAAAGGCATGGTTAACACTTCCCACTAGTTGTTCATAGCTTCTTATCACATTTGAGTGTTTGACAAGTTCACTCTGCAGGAGGACAAATAAAGAGATGCAAAAAAGCTAACTGCTGAGAAACTAGTACGTGATAAACTCCAACTAGCACTGTGATGTGGCTATAACGTCTTTGAAGCCTGGGTGGACATACGCCCTGATCTTTAGCCTCACTCTTCTGCCAATATATCGTAGGCTAAAAATCTGTCCACTTCAGTATTGGTGGCACAGAGCAGCCAGAGAGCCCACCCTTACCCAGGAGGTCATGGGAAGCGATGGCAATGTTAGTGGGGGCGGCGGCGGTGCATATAGGTTGGTCATGTCCAGATCTTTAAACTTCTTCCCAATCAAGGACAGGGCTTTGTCAACCTGCTGCTGTGTACCTGGAGAGAAACACAAGTGGTTCAGAACAGCACTGATAAAAAAACATGGAGGTCAACAGCTCCTTTGAAATACATCAAGATTTTTACCCCCCCCCCCCCCACAAATGGGATGTGGGGATCTAAACCCCCTAACTCACCCTCTATGTGGCAGATCTGGAACTCCTGTGTATAAGGCAGGGTGGAGATGTAGATCTTTGCGCCAGAGTTCTGCTTCAGGAAACTCACATATCTTCCCTGCTTCCCTATTAACCGCCCCACAAGATGCTGGTACAGGAAGACAGGTAGGAATGACAGGAACATGTTAAAATAACAGTTGATTCATACAAAACTGGAGTGGTAACATTTTATAAGAATGTGAAAGAAAATCTAAATCCTGTGTTTGAGAGGAAAACACGGAGGCCGAACGGCTACTTTAAAGGTTACTCTGAGAGACTCCAGAGTTCAGTATGGATACACCTGCATACTCCCACAAACAGCCCTGGCTCTACATACCCCATAATGCTGTCAACTCTGGAAAACTATTAGTTCCGGGTATATTTCTAGCAAGAGTCAGCATATGCATGAACAACTTTCCACCTTTCAGAGACAGATTCTAGGCTATTACATTCTATTAAAATGGATGAGGCTGGCGTTACTTTAGATCAGGGGTCACTGATTGGTGGACTGCGGTCCAGATCTGAACCCAGATGCCGTTGTATCCGGACCTGGACCTCAAACCAATCGATAATTGAGAATCATTACATTTTGACAGAGAGCTTCCATTTTAACCTGCGCAGCTTTTCCAAAAAGAGAAACGTGGACAGAGAGACCAGAGTCTTTAATAGACTCTTCAATGTAATTCTTCCCACAACCAGTTTAAATCCAGTGTTCCCACACATGAATCCACTGCCCAACAAAGATGTTAACGGAGAGGAAACAAGCGGTTTAATAACCACAGATGAGGTCCCTGCACACTAATTTCTCTTATTAGAACATAATATTATGTTTTTTTTGATTGACATCACTTCACCCTGAATGAACGGAATTTAAAGCTGCAGGGCAATTCAGTGAAATTCATTTTTTCTAAAATGTACTTTATTTTAAGCTGTTATGTAATTTATTCTTGAATGCATCCCTGATTTTACTTAAAATTAGACATTTATTTAACATTTATTGATTATTAGAGTATGTATTATTTATAATTCATCCAGTTCAATTTGAAAACTGACAATAATTATTATTGAGATATTACTCAATTGAACTTTATTTGAGTGGTTGACTACATACAGACGTTAATACAGATGTTAGGCTACTTCATCAAACGCCAGTTAGACATTACCGCGATGTTCTGGACCTTTGTGTGACGAAATTCTCTGTAAACGGACCTCGCTGAAGTTGGAGAATAACCCTGCTTTAAATTATTCATCTTAACAAACCAACAACGTGTTAGTCAGTCTCTCAATGGGAAAAGTGTCTGTGCCACAAATCCACTGGTTCATACATCTTAAGAAAAAAACCGGCCGATTTCCTAAAACAGCTGGTCAATGTACCATTTAGTAAACGTAAAAAGGTGAAAGAAGAGCATGTCAAGTTATTTGGGGCCCAGATGATGGAGTCTAAACTCAGTCAAAGTGACAATCTTTGCCCTTGGACCTGGCCATGCTTGCCACCTTATACCGTAAATCATTAACTGGTTGACTGTGTGACCATCAAAAAGGAGGAAAGCACCATTGACCCGACTGGAGTAGCATGAGTGCTGTGTGTTGTCTGCTCTGATTCTACCAGTCAAACATGTTCAAACCCACACATGCAATACAACCCCAACATTGGAGACAGATACCAATATTGACATTCTTTTTGGATTAAAACTGAAATTAGCCAAAAGTTTGTGCCTATATTCCATTTCATGAAACATGATCAACATCAAATATGAACTTGTTTATACCAAACTTTAGTATTTTGTTAGAATGTAAAAGCCTTTGTTATTTTTAAACATTCCACTGACACAGGTACAGAGGAAGCTGCTTGGTTCCAGTTCACACTGACAGGACTTCTCCGGTGAACTGGTGCACGCCGTGAAAGGAGTTGATATCATGTCACACTGATAACTTATGGTTTTACTTCGCATGCCCTTTGTACTGACTCACCTTCGGCACCTCAATCTCCCAGATGACCAGCTCAGAGCTCGAGGAGGCAGCGTGGTTGGTCTGGCTTTCCCCAGCACCCATAGTGCAGCCGCTGTCCACCGAGTCCATACTGTTCACATCAGATCCTAGACACAGAATCATCACCACCTTTAATATTTACAACATTAGACGTTTTCTACAGCGCGTCTGGTGCATCATTGACAGAAATCATCGCTTCAGTTGAGAAACATCAGCATGATACTGGAAAGAACAATATCTACAATTTTACATCACATGAAATCATTTCATTCAATCTGTGTGACTGCGTCACAATCGAAGCTTTCCATCCCCTAACAACTGCTTTAGATTAGAGATGCACCGCTATCGATACTGTTATCGGTTGATACTGTGTTCATGTACTCTTAAACTACTCCTGTATGCATTGTTGTGGAAACATGCAGCCACCTTCCCAGTAAGTCTCCCCTGCATTAACTAGATTAGCTGTGAGGTTGTCAGCTGTGTGTCTGCCTGGTGTACTCCGTCACGGTTTCAGCTAGTGTGTTGCAAGCTCCGCATAACTAATGGTAGTAGTATTATTATTAACAGTAACGTTATAGCTGTGAATGTAGCAGTGCAGCGCATGTACAGTTTATTGGTCAGTAAATTAATGCTGCAACTTCTCAAGATTCAAGGTCAGTCCCCATGTCTTGCTTGTCAGCCACCTGCTTTGTCTCAGCCAGCAGAGAAGTTTACAACAAAAAACATTTGGCCAATCATGCGTGCTTTGCTGATAAATGGACTGTACTTGCATAGCGCTTTTCTAGTCTTCTGACTTTAACACTACATGTCATTCACCCATTCATACACTGATGGCATGGGCTACCATGCAAGGTGCCACCTGCCCATCAGGATTTCCTAAGCATTCAGGGTTAAGTGTCTTACCCAAGGAGGAGCCGGGGATCGAACCACCGATCTTCTAATTGAGGGACGACACCTTCTACCTTCTGAGCCACAGTCACTTGTGTAAACATATCGGCGGTGGGTAGGTTTCACCCTTATTTACATGTTCACAGATGTATTGATAAAGTATTGGCTTTGTACTATTTTATTGCACACACAGTAACAAGTGTAGTTACCGTCAACTCAAGTATACTTCACCACAGCGGTGTCTCTGCTCATGCCTGTCTGTGTCTATGTGTGTATGTTTGTGTCTGTGTGTCCGTGTCTATGTGTGTATGTTTGTGTCTGTGTGTCCGTGTCTATGTGTGTATGTTTGTGTCTGTCCGTGTCTATGTGTGTATGTTTGTGTCTGTGTCCATGTGTGTATGTTTGTGTCTGTGTCTATCTGTGTATGTTTGTGTCTGTGTGTCCGTGTCTATGTGTGTATGTCTGTGTCTATCGGTGTGTGTGAATGTCTGTGTCTATCGGTGTGTGAGTGTCTGTGTCTATCGGTGTGTGAGTGAGTGTCTATCGGTGTGTGAGTGAGTGTCTGTGTCTATTGGTGTGTGTGAGTGTCTGTGTCTATTGGTGTGTGTGAGTGTCTGTGTGTCTATCTGTGAGTGAGAGTGTCTACGTGTACGTTTGTGTACGTTTGTGTCTGTGTGTGTATGTTTGTGTCTATGTGTGTGTGAATGTAGGGCTGGGCGGTATACCGGTTTTAATTTCCAGTATGATATGAATTTTTCATATACCTGTCATACATGCACAGCCGAAACAACTTCTGTCGCTCTTCTACGGGCAGCAAAATATATTGCTCGCGGCTGAGAGCGCTACAGTCGGAGCTAGTTGTCTTAAGTGTATTGAGAGGGAACCCTAGTCATGGTTATAACTTTATAATAACAATTAACAACCCACAACTAATGCTCTTTAACAGGGCAAAACACCATGACACAACAGTTTGTGACACAAACAATTTGTAACACTAATAATTGTACATTTATAAAATTTCCCCGCCGAACTGCATGCTGGGTACATCTCGCTAACAACAGTCTGCTAACAGCTGGGAGAGGCTCTGTCGCTCCAGTAACGTTACATTAAAGAACAGAAAAGAGCGATGCAGGATGAACAAAGACTGAACAACAAAAGGTATTTAGGTCAGACACATATGCAACGCTGATTACCGTAATATGTGTGGTATTTGTTATAAATGTACATTGGTACATAGAGGGTGATAAGAAGCTGTATTTGGAGGGGCTTAGGACCCAGGGGAATGTAGGTGAAGGAAACAGGAAGTGATGGAACGGAAGACACGCCACACAAACAGCTGTTCAGCGCTCACTGGCCGGTTCTTTTCTGCGTTAATTAATTAACGCTTTAACGCGGAAAAAAAAAATACTGCGATATACCGTGAAACCGCCAGAATCTTACAAAATACCGTGATATGCAGTTTTGGTCATACCGCCCAGCCCTATGTGAATGTCTGTGTGTATCAGTCTGTGTTTGTGTCTGCGTGTGTGTGAATGTCTATGTGTTTGTGTGCGTGTCTATGTGTCTGTGCTTGTGTCTATGGATGTGTGTGTCGGTGTGTCTGTGTGTGTGTTTATGTATACGAGTCTGTGTGTGTTTGTGTCTATGTGTGTGTGTAGTTGGAGGAGCTCAGCCCGACAGAGAGCAGAGCAGATGTGTGCTGCAGCTTGATAATAAATTACATCAAAACATAATAAAAAGCACCAGTAACGTCTGGGCGTATCAATACTACGATCTTCAACAATTTAGCAGGGGGGCCCATTTGAGGCCTAAACAATTGGGCGATATGTCGATGTCCGATTTATAAAACGCTCTAATAGCAGTATCGGCCTAAGTAAATGCAGTATCAGTGTGGCTGTACTCTGCAACACCAATACAGAGAATCAACAGATTGATGTCTCACCTCCAGACTGGTCCGTCTCCAACTCGCATGTCCCGTGAGCTCCATTCCTGAGGCCCATTCCATTGAGTCTCTTTCTCATCTCGCACACAGCCACCAGGGAGTTTTCTTCAGTTGCCTCCGTGGCAGTCTCCAGAGATTGAGGCTGTGTGGCTTCTTTTTCTGACAAGTCTGTAAGCTGGATCACATCAATTTGGTTTTTGAACATGCTGTTCTGGAGGTCCTCATTGCTGATGCCATCCTCAGAGTGGCATGTGCTGCAGGCCGAGTCGTCGGCCAGCACTGCTGCTTCATCACTTTTCAGTTTCATGTTTAGCAAAACGGTACTTTGTGCTGCTTGATGTGAGGGTGTTAGCCAATGGTCTCTCTGTGCATGGTTTGTCTGATGAGCCCTGTGACTGACCTCAATCGGCTCCCATACTGGAGCCGAGGAGCATCCGTTCGGCATCCCTTGCTCTCTGGCCTCTCTAGACTCATTGCCTATCTGAGAGGGGCTAGTCAGTAGATGGTGGTGCTGCTGTGCTGCTGCGATTGGCTCCTGTTGGGAGCACAGTCTGCCGGTAACCAGTGGTGTTCTGTTACTGCAGCTGGGCTGTGTGACTTGGCAGCTGGTGACACCAAGGATCTCCAGGGTAGCTGCTGAGATGACCTCAGTTATGAGTCCAGCCGCTAATCGTTCCAGATCCTGCTCCTCTCCATGGCCGCTGTGTACCTGGATGTCCTCTTGGGTCTCTGATATGGTGGTGATGTCTTGGACCGTTGTCAGGGCTGTGGAGGTCGGGGTCAGGGAGGTAGGTGTGCTGGTTAGAATGTGTTGGTGGAACTCCCGCGCTGAAGGGGGTGTCTCTAGAGAGTCTCCCTCTGATGGGATCACTCTCTGCACTTTGGCTGGGGTGGCTGCACAAACAACCAGCTCATCTTGCATATTAACAGTGCTGTAGTGCTTTGCAACTTCCCCTTCTGGCTCCGGCCTCTCTGCATCAGAAAGGTGTGTTGTTGTGGGGGAGGAGCTGGTGACTTTGGTAGGCAAGATGACCTCTTCTACTGTGGCTTCTGGAGCACAGGCTGGATCTTTGACTAGGTGCTTCTCCAGCTCTTTTACCAAGACAGGCATTGAGCTTTTATCTGGGTCCGTGTGGTCTGTCAATGACACCTGCAGACTGTCTTCTTTGCCAGGTGATAGCAGAATCGAGACTGAGGGTTTATAGACTTCCTCTTGTTTTATTCTGTCAAGCTGAGGGGCAGCTTCTTCAGAATTGGGTTTCATTGAAGGTGCTGCTTCAGTGCCATGGATTTGGGAAATATTCTCATGTTCTGTTCTCAGGTTACTGACCTTTGGGGGTCTGTGGGTGGGGCTTTCTGTGTCATTTGTGGGGGATACAGTGCCTTTCTCAACCAAACCGTTGCTACCCTCTGCTGGAGATGCTCTAAGACCCGGAGCTGTTGGAGCCCCGTCTGGGCTGTCATGGCTGATGAGCCGCTCTTTCTTCCGCGAGATGTACCACCACCAGCCGATCAGTGCAAGGACTCCGGGCAGTGTGTAGGGCACAACAGAGCGTAACCTCAGCGGCATTTCCTCAGGACACTAACAGCTACACCTGAAAGACACACATATTTGTATTAGTGAGGGAAAAGTGGTCTGGATCTGCCCGTTGATTGCATGCTGATGGAAGGGTTAAGCTTTAGTCTTTCACTACGGCTGGACCTGAATATTTTATTATTTAAATACTCTTTGTGAAAGGTATTCCGTTTTCAATTTTGGTAATCAGATATTCTTTTTTACATATATGGATTAGAAACGCGCTTAAAAACCTTTTAAATAACAAAAACAAAGTATACAAACAACGATACTATAGAATAACAATCCTTAAAAATGAATGCATTTAATTAAATTGAAAGACAGGTGTAACGCTATGCCGTCCATCTCAGCTGGGAAATGTCTGGCAGAATCCTAACAGAGTCACGTCATGAGATGAGCTGAGCCAGAGCGCTCGTCACCGTGCTGCAGCGACCGACAAGTAAAACAAGTCCTCCGCTCACTGGGTCCTGCTGGTGCTGCAGGTCGAGTCGATAACACCTCTCTTCCATCATTACGAAAATACTGAAACGCAAATGCCGTTTGGAAGTGCCGCTCTGGGGCTCCCTGTGGCTTTGGGTTAAGATGGCGACCATGAACCAGGGCATCCCCACTTTACGTCTGACCAGGAGCCATTGGCTTGGGATATCCCGACTAACAAAAAGGTACAACTCGTCTCTCCCTGAAGATGGCAAAGAAAGTAACAGGCGAATCAAGGAATGTCAATCTAACCCAGCCAGAACTTCCTACAATCAGTCTAAGGCAGTGTTCAGACTGCAGCACGGGTGCCACAGCAGAGGGCTTTAGCGTCGCTAAAAAGTGGAACCAGTCACAACGTTTGCTGCAACATGTCATTCAGCAAGACGCAGCATTGGCCAATCAAATACATCACCACATTCCCGATTGATTCCTCTGTAACATGAACGTCACATTTCTACTGTTCATCTTGCTACCTTCGCAACGAATGATAAAATAATTGCCATGTGTAAAATTTTGTTTCTGCATATTATCAATTCCAGCTGAGCAGTTCTATATCTCTCTCCCTCTCTCTCATATGCATATGTCTTACTAATGAAAGGATGGCAAGAGAGAGAGAGAGAGAGAGAGAGAGATAGATAGATAGAGAGATATATATATATATAGAGAGATATATGGACTTTTGACCTCTATGGATGCTGGCACTCCCACCTGCTCTTTAGAATCAACTGTTGGCCCTCTGCAGAATCCAGGGATATACTTTCAACATTAAATAGGCAATCTCAAAGATTTTCATTTAAATAAATGTCTGTTAAGTTCCTATCACCAAAGGAGGCAACACAATGGTGATTGAGCATATGTCTTACTAATGAAAGGATGGCAATATTTTTATGTTTGCAGTATAACAAACTGGGAGTCTGTGGCGACACTCGCATAAAACCCCCGCCGTATTACAGTTTTACTCCATTGTATACACACAAAAAAAAATGTAACTATGCACACAATTCTGAAAAATGCCCAAGACTCCAGACTGCTAAGTGTAGCGGACCCCAGCCGGACAATGGTGAAGCGTACTGATGTTTCCAGAGGCCTCTATTCATGTTCAACCGTTGACCTTACTTTGATGAACACAAATTTACTTTTCTCTCCTTATGACCTTTCTCCAGAAAACACCGTAAGAGCTACAGAACAGAAAACATAAATGAGCTCTTACGAGTTTAAACATTCCTTAAATGACATTTAAATATACATGTGAGCATTAATCAAACATTTTCTCTCTCTGTATATGCTTCTCAAAAGCAGACGTTAAAACCGAAATCCAGCATTAGCTTAAAATTACAGTTTAGTCATTTAGCTATATCTGTTAAGCTAACATTAGCATCTAGTTGAAACAGTAATATATCAAACACACAAAGCATATGACAAGAAAAGCAAGCGGTGGAGCGACATTACGAACACAATAACGATCCAGCTATGCAAGGACATGGTCCCGCTACAGACAGTGGAGAAAGACGGGCTCAGAGCAATGATTAAAACACTGGATTCAAGGTACGTCTTACCGGGGCGACAATACTTCAGCCAAACTGCTGTCCCAACATTATAGGAACAAACGAGCACACCCTATAGTAATCCCTATAAACCCTATACGTTTGACTAAATACCTCAATACCGATATTGCAACAATATTCTACAGTTGACCATTGGTGCTTTCACAAAAATATTTATGAGATTTTTGATAATCATCAGTAATGTGGAATAATAAATGGTTAAAGGCAAACAATAAAACAGCTAACAGAGTCTGGTAAGTTCAGAAAATGACATCACGTTACTGTAATGCAGCCTTTAAAACCAGGAAAAGAGAACACTTCTGCCATATTACAATATAATGATGGCCAAAAGCTAAGGCAACATTCAGTCTCATATGCCCAGCCCTAGCTTTGGTATCAGCTGATACAAAGTACTGATCTGATACCAGTGTTTAATTAATAAGCCTCACTCTGTGGAAGTGACCGTTCTTTACGTGTAAGTCAACATCATGCTTGACTTGGGCATTGCTTTCCTTACTTTCTAAAACAAAATGTTCAAAGATATTAGGGATTGATATTTCTCCCAAAATGAGACTCTGTCCCCGGGAGCAGAAGCACACGATCCCGATCAATCCTGGGAAATTTAAGGTTCAACTTCAGCTACAGTCAAAAACACATCGGGTATCTTTCAAGCAACACTAAATGCAACAAGGAGAAATTTGCATAAAGCTATGGATTCCCAACCTGACAGCATAAACTTGACACAGGAAACTAAACTTTTAACTTCTGAAATAATCATTGAAGTTGTGCTGATTTTCCTCGTGTGAAAATATGTACAGTGCAAAAAAAAAAAAAAATGCATTAAAAAATATTCCAGAACTGAATCAAAATTTATATTCAACCCAAAAAAACTTTTCATTCACTTATTTTTATTTTGAATACATTGCTGTATTTTTCAATGTTGAAGACCACAACTTGAACTTCAGGTTCAATTTTTCTTTTCAAATGAACAAAACTTTTGACCTGGATTTAGCTCCATATAAACCCTAATAGATGTAAATGTACTGAATTGTTCTTTATTATTAAAATACTAAATCCTGCAACTTGATAAGAAATCTTCACATTTAACATTGAAGTATAAACCTTTTTAATGCTTTTAATAGACCGGTCCCATTGTCACTGATGCCCAATTTAGCTATGATATCAGTACATCCACTAATCAATAATTGATTAATCATTAAAAATACATTTGAAATATATATTTACACTATATTTATAATTGACCTTGGTTATTTTACAGCACAACCCAATTTAACTAGGTCATTAATCACAAATCAAAGACTGAACAAAAAATGATTGTATTTAAAAATCACATTCACTCAAAATTGCTGCTCAAATGTCCTGCAATATGAATTCAGATAAGACTTGCAGGGCACTTTAAACAAAGCCTAAGCAAACAATTGATAGAACTGTAGCCTGCAAATATCTTTATCAAGTAAAAAAATATAATGGACTTTCCCTGAGCTCCAAGAATATAATCATATCCATGTGAGACAGGTGAGTTGTATGTGCAGCATGTTCAGTGTAATGCCATTCTGACAAGTCAGCAGTTCAGTCCTGCAATGATTAATATCATCTGCGATGTTAAATGTACCAAACGTAACACAATTCAATATTAAATCAGCAACTGAACGGTCCATGTGGACACCTAAAGGTCAACAGAGAGGTCCTGATGAGCCTGTATACTGTACATGTGCCTATGCAATGGTGGCCCACACTCCGTTCACCTTGTCAAGGTTACTAGAGCAGTCCAGCAGTCAAACTAATCTTGAGCTCTCTCCACAGGTCACACCGTGTTCATTGGTGCTTTCCTTCATGATTCAGCTGACCTCTGCTTCACAGAGGGAGTGGTCAGGCTGTATTTACATGTCACAAACCATATGACTGCTGAGCAAAGGCAACCAAAGCAGCTCGCACAATGGATACGGAGCAGCGGTGGTATACATTTCACACTAACACGCTGCACTAGTTAAATGTGACATCTTAACAGTCCAGCAGACGTAAATTGTACAGTGGCCCTGATTACCGCACAGTTACACTTCAGGAGACTTCAAGGAGCCTGTGTGTGTCAGTCCGCCGTCTAATGTTGCATGCAGTCTGGACAACGATAGGACCGAACGTACAGGGGCTCCACTGCAAGAGCCAAGTTTGAATCAACCAGCGTTGATGTTAGCCACAACTAGCTACAGGCTAATCCTTCAATTTAGTTGACCGAACCAAAGCTCAGCGAGAGTCGTATGAATGCATTTTACAATCCCATGACACGAAGATCATTTTCACTTTAACTGACGATGTTGTCTTATGTTCACGAGGGCCATAACACCAACTATAAACTACCTAATGTAAAAACATTTAGTGTTAGCTAACGTTACGTGATAATAACCCACAATGAGACGCACAATGTGGCTCACAACACGTGCCGTGTTAAAATTATTAACGTTATTTTACAAGACCGCGTCGTGTAACGTTCCGACCATTTCATCACAACATAGACCGGGTCATGGGATGAGCTAGTTGGTTAGCAAGTTCCGTTACACAGACCCCAACGTGAAACTACACTTAGCATTCTGGTATTTTAATGCTTCCTCACAGTGAGGTAACGTTAGCGGAGGGTACGTTATGCTATTACACTATGCGTATCCAATACGACTCGAGGCTTTTTATTCATAATTCACGCGAGGCCATTTACATTTGTATACCTCAACAAACAAGCACTGCTGTTGCTAACATAATATAATATACAGTCTATGAGTACAACCCATCTTTGAGAGAAAATAAGCGGCGGTGCGATAAGTTTGCAAACAATGACAACAATTCACAGAAACTAACTTGATATTTGCCGCTAGGTGCCTCAATTGAATGGCGAACTTGTCAGAACACCCACAGCAAAACGTATGTCCAGTACTAAAGCGCACAACGTTTAGCCTGTAGAATTGGACGTGTGGACCGAAAGATGTACACTGGGAGTTTGGCTCAACATGGACTGGAAAACAATCCAGTAACTCACCAGAGGTGGTTGTGACCTAACGCTAACGTTACACTACTGGGAATAAAGCATGGCTGGTTGGGAGGCCGCAGTGCATGATACAAAGTATGAAGTTAGCAGGCTAGCCCCGCACAGTGGTTACAATGCTAAACCGTCTATGAAGATAAACACGCACATTACACTATGATGAGTCGATTACACAATTAAATCCTCGTGTATATCGCCACTTTAGAGTTTCATTTCACCGACTGACCATCGCATTAGGCCACCACATAAAGGCAATGCATCACACAGCTTCAAACGCAACCAAATACACCAGTGAGGGCTTGTCCCAGACTGACGCAGGGTTTAAGGACGCTTCGGGAGTGCTTCTGTCCTACATGGGCCTCAGACCTTCGTGTTAGCTTACTAGCCGACCTGGCGAAAATTATAGATAACTACCTTACATTCCTACTACTGCCAACCTATAAGCATTTGTTACTTTTCAAGGCACATGACCCTGTTAGTGCATGGAGACCGCACGAGAAAAGGAATTATGGTAATCTAAATTACACAACAGGGAGAGAAGCTAGCTTGAGTGTGCCGACTGTTAAATTACAGAAAGATGTGCAGGCTAGTTGTTCAATGACAAGGGATTACTGCGATCAGTTGATCAAACAGTAAACCATAGACAGCTTGCAGATATGAGTGGAAATATCAACGAATGGGATTTTGTACACAGTGCGTGTGTTGCACCCCTGTGAGTTCATTTGAACTAAGTCACGCTGTGTGACCATGATGCAGATGGCTATAGGCTTGCATGGTCTTTCCCCTTCATTGCTGCATGCCCCTGCAGAGTTTTTTAATTTACTTACAGTGTTTTAGGGTCCTCGGTGCCGCCACGATGAGAGCGATAGTGATAATGTGAGTTTTTCAAACGTGTCCCTGAAGAAAGTCAGTCTCTCTTCCCCACGTGTAGACCGACGAGCACCAGTCTAAAAAAACAGACTAAACAGCTGGTCAAGTCTCGCGATACTCAGGCGTTGAAGTCGTTTGTAGTCTCGCGTTAACTAAGAATGCAGTAAAGTCACCTTTTTCAGACATGCGTCCCTTTACGTTGATCTGATGGCTATAAAACATGATGTCTAAATCAGCGCCATGGGCACTTCTACGTCAGAAACGAGTAGGCAATATTACTAAGTCCACATCACTTCCGTCACGACGCAAACGCCCTGAGATCAACATCAAGGCTGCAACAGCACAAGGTTAAACAGAGAGAGAGAGAGAGAGAGAGAGAGAGAGAGAGAGAGAGATATGCACCTTCTAAGATCACTGTAATATATATATATATATATGTATATATATTATTTCAGTAATCATGTCACAAAATGAGGACACTAGGAAACACCGTGAAAGAGCCAAATTAAGGTTGGTGAGTAGATCTCGTAGAAGTTATTAGAAAACGTTTTTTATGGACCTATATGACATGAAAAATAGTTACCGGACATAACTCCAGTTCTATGAGTAAGTGTGGCGTCAGACCCGGAGGCAAACATAAATCATTAGATTTCCGTGAGCGGGCCCAACTGCTGCCCAATAGATGCAATCTTGAACGAGCAGGGCGATGCAAGTAAACACAATACAAACATTGGGGCTGAGCCGACTTTATGGGGGTCAAGTCTTTGATAAACTATCTCTATTTTGATGCTTTTTTATGCACTCAGGCACGTTAGTCTCATGCAAAGTAGCCTATATGTCCAATGTCAGATTAATTGTAAATTGTGATGTCAAAAATATGTACGCTCTGCCATTTCTCTACTGTAACGTTTGTCTCTCATTGCTGACCAAATGCCAGCCGTGACGCTTTCATCCTTTTATCCAAGGTGCTTGGGGGTTGGGCTACTGTTGAACCTGCCGTTACTTAGCAACCAAAATCTGCATGCTGCAATGACGATGATGATTCAGTTGAGGTAATTTAGCAGTGAGCCTCACTGACTAAATTAAACAAAGTCAAAACAAAGATAAATTAACTTTACATCCCGAACTGTAGCTTTACGGCTTGCTTTGTCTGTGTCAGTTTGGCTGACCTTTCATCCTGAAGTAAGTCAAATAGTCTGTGGGACAGTTGGTAAAACTTTGGGTAATCCTGCCCTATAAGAATTAACTTCTCCCCCATATATTCTTCATAGACTGAAATTTACAGAAAGAAAATATATTTGCCAGCTGTAATTGGTTGTTCCATGTCACATGACATGTGGTGCATTCCAAAAGTGGAACTATTTTTATCTCTGGATGCAGCTGTCGCGTCCTGAAAAATTAACGCATGGGAACTCTTGCCCATTGCAACAGCATAGCTCTTGCTTTTGAGAGCGCATTCTACATGTCTATATTGACAGCAATGGACTTCAGGGCACAAAAACATTACATGTGAACGGCCCCCTTACACTAATCTGACATTCAAACATATTACGGTTGTTCTTTTGAGTTTCACATTGATTTCTGTGAGCAGGCCCAATGTTACCATAATAGGTGGCACTGGCACATGAGTATTTTTGTCGGTCAAAACAAATGCAAAGAATTTGATTTAAATCCCTCTTGTAATCGTACACCACTGAAATATTCAATTTCACTGTGAAATACAACATAGTACAGAAGTTAAAGAAGCTAATGTTGTGATGTCAGCATGTGTGAAAATGTCTGGCGCAAACAAAACGGAACAGCGGCTGTGTCAGCCAAAGAAGAGACCGTCTACGAATCTTTATACCCGGAACCACCCCAGGCTCAGGTGTGGTTCATCAGCTGACGATCAGCATCCTGAAAGACATGGGAGGGCGGGCAGACAGGAACAGTCAGTGGAGAGGAGGGGTCGTCACGCATTAAATAAAAAAACATCAGGACGTCTTAGTTTGGTCACCCACACAGGCAAGTTCAGTGTAACATAAAACATGTAATAGAAAATGTGTATTTCTTGAGATGCCTCTGGACCTTGTTTTGTTGAGTAAACTAATAGTGAGGTAAAGATCAAGATGAGTCACCTTGCAATTTGGAATAAGGTTAACTTCAGTATTTTTCAGTTTGGACCCTTTCGCATGCTTTTGTGTCTAAGTGACTAATGGGGACAATCATTTTTTAAATTGGTCCAGTATTGAGAGATGAAGCTGAAACAAGCAGCAAGGGCCACTGCACAGTGTGAATGTAACACTGCATTCACTGAGTGCTTGTTTTTCCCACAGACAGGCTCAGATCGTTATTTTAAGGGTCTGACAACATAATAACAAAGCAAAGTACAGAGAAATAAAACATTTCTTTCTTAATCCGGTCTGTTTGCTTTTGTGTCCAAGTCTGGCTCAAGGAGAGGCCTCGTTGTGAAATGTGACTATCGGGCAGCAACAGGTCCCACTTTTTACAGCGTTCTTCCTCTGTGGTCATGGGTCACAGCACCCACAGGAACACCGTTAGTCTCCTGAGCTTTGCGGCCTTGCAACAGCTGGTTCTCCCTCCTCTGCCCCCTCTGTCTCTTTTACTAAATACAGGTGGCCATCAGATTGAAAGACCTCATCTAGATTCTTGAAATCATGTAAATATTTAGCCATGACTTTAAAAGTCTTTATAGATAACACTAAGTAACTCTTTCTGTTCTCCAACACAAAATTCTATCTGGCCGGCACTTGCGTTTGCACCGTTGTCTTTGGCAACATGTCACCGCAAATTTCAGAACGAGACTTCTCCTCCAGCAGGACTCTTTCCATAATGTCAGATACTTATAATAACAATCGAGGGGATGCCTACTCAAAGGCACAACCTGGTGGTGGAAGCCATACAAGTAACACATACACAAACATGTAGGTAATGTTTATATTCTTGGAATATAAACATTACCTACATATAAATGAATTTCAAATCGACCTGTTAAGTGAATTAAATGAAATTATACTTCAAATAAATTGTGGGTACCCTGATAACCAATAAAAAACAGTTAACAGGAGGAATACTCCCCAAAAAATAAACTCAAATCATCTTCTAAATATCAATTGACCTCTCTCATATGGAATTATGGTGCTCTCATCCTTCCTAACTTTGTCAGGTGTTAGCCAGTTTTTCTTCAAAAACCTTTAGATAAGAAGAAGAAACATTCCTTTATTAGTCCCACAGTGGGGAAATTATTCTCTGCATTTGACCCATCCCTGTATATATAGGGAGCAGTGGGCTGCCAATGACAGGCACCCGGGGAGCAGTTAGGGGTACTGTGTCTTGCTCAGGGACACTTCGACACAGGACACGGTGTAGCCGAGGATCAAACCGGTGACCTTTCGGTTAGCGGACAACCCTCTCTACCCAGTAAGCCACAGTCGCCCCCACGGGACCGGAGTATAACCAAACGGGAATGTTTATGGAATATTCCAGGAGCATTAGCTGTTTTCTGCGCAAGTGGTGTACAATATACTATATACCAAAACTTAAAAAAATTCCATATCATGTTAAAAGCCCCATCATCCCAACATCCACAGTTTATTTGTAGTAATTTTTCTGTCCATGCGTGATCCGTGTCAGTCCATTATTTGCTCTCCTTTTTGGTCTACACCAACTTCTGAGAAATAAATATCCAGCTCTTTAGTTGGTAAATGCTCCACAATGGTCACCATGTAGCTAAATGTGTCTGTCTGCTGTTTGTTTTTTTGTCCTGAAAACATGATTGAGCAAAGCGATGAGAGTCAATCAACGTTTGTGTCATATTATCCAAAATCAAACTGTTGATTAGTGCAGCTTTAAGTTTTACTGAGATTTCTTATGGATATTGATATACTTATCCCCCATCCTGCTGCATATGCCATCAGAATTATTTGAAAGATCCTACAATCAAATAGAGTCACATAGATGCATATAAAGTAATTAAATATAAAATAAAATAAGAAGCAGTGAAAATAGCAGATTCACATTTGCAGGTCTGAAACTGCAGGTGGTGCTGCTTTCCTGTTAGATGGTACTGGGTGAGGGAGAGGAGCTTAACTCTTTTGCAAGACATTGTGATTTCACAGCACATATATTTGCTAATGGCCATGATGACAAACCACCATATGGGGTGTATTATTTGATTGAATTCTGAGCTTTCCTTTATGTAGAGAAAAGTTGAAATACGTTATCCTAACTTGCTCAAACGTATCTGTCGCCTGATAACAGAGAGCACATTGTCCCGCCCAGGCAGGAAATGGGTGTGATTGTTTGAGGAAGTTTCTCTCAAAGCACAAATTCACTCTGACTTTCACTTGGCAGCCAGTCTGGTGTGAGAAACTGGGGCTTAACAATGTCTACCCTTCTGCTGGTCGTGGGTGTTATCTTAGGAGTTGTTTACATTTACCGTCATGTGGTGGTGAAGGGAAAGCGGTGCACAAGTAAAACAAAGCTGCATGGGAAAACTGTGATTGTGACCGGTAAGTACAGGCTCTTTTTTTTATAGACTGCTGTGGGTCATCAGGGTGGCAGTAGTCATATCCGCTGACTTTTTTTCTAAAGACAATTGCTTGGATGTGTGTACTACTTCCAACAAATTGTGTATTAAGAAACAACACATTTTATAGCTTGATATAGACTGCAACTCTGTATGAAAACAAGACTTTATGAATATATAATAAAGAATGTACAAGCGTAAATTAGGAGTAAGGAGATGGCACAAAGTACCAGGTCAGGTTCATAACAAAGTCATTATATCCTTGATTAAAAATCTGACAGTTACACTCTAATATGAAGGAGTTTTAATCACCAACTTTAACATGAGTGACAAAAGTACAGCCTAGAAAAGCTTTTTTAAAGATATATTTTAATCCATCCATCCATCCATTTTCCACCGCTTATCCGGGGTCGGGTCGCGGTGGCAGCAGGCCAAGCAGGCCGACCCAGACCTCCCTCTCACCGGCAACATGTTCCAGCTCATTCTGGGTCTTCCCCGGGGTCTCTTCCCAGTTGGACGTGCCTGGAAAACCTCCATGGCGTCCAGGAGGCATCCTAATTAGATGCCCGAACCACGTCAGCTGACTCCTTTCGACGCGAAGGAGTAGTGGCTCGACTCCAAGTTCCCTCCTGATGACCGAGCTCCTTACCCTATCTCTAAGGCTGAGCCCGGCCACCCTACGGAGGAAACTCATTTCGGGCGCTTGTAGCCGCGACCTTGTCCTTTCGGTCACGACCCAGAGTTCGTGACCATAGGTGAGGGTAGGAACGTAGACCGAGTGGTAAATTGAGAGCTTTGCCTTCCGGCTCAGCTCCCTCTTCACCAAGACGGTCCGGTGCAGCGCCTGCTTTACTGCTGCAGCCACACCGATCCGCCTGTCGATCTCCCGCTCCATCTTACCCTCACTCGTGAACAAGACCCCGAGATACTTAAACTCCTTCGCTTGAGGTAGGCACTCCGTCCCCACCTGGAGGGAGAAATCCACCGGTTTCCGGCAGAGAACCATGGCCTCAGATTTGGAGGTGCTAACTCTCATCCCCGCCGCTTCACACTCGGCTGCAAACCGCCCCAGTGAATGCTGGAGGTCATGATCCGAGGAGGCTAACAGGACCACATCATCTGCAAATAGCAGAGAGGCGATCCCGAGACCCCCGAAACTGACGTTCTCCGCCCCCAGGCTGCGCCTAGATATCCTGTCCATGAAGATCACGAACAGGACCGGTGACAAAGGGCAGCCCTGGCGGAGGCCAACACCCACCGGGAACGTGTCTGACTTATTGCCGAGAATGCGGACACAGCTCCTACTGCAGTCGTACAGAGACCGGATCGCCTGTTGTAACGGGTCCGGCACACCATACTCCCGCAGCACCCCCCACAAGACCCCCCGAGGAACCCGGTCGAAAGCCTTCTCCAAGTCCACAAAGCACATGTAGACTGGTTGGGCAAACTCCCAGAGCCCCTCCAGTATTCTTGCGAGGGTAAAGAGCTGGTCCACTGTTCCACGGCCGGGACGGAATCCGCACTGCTCCTCTTGAATCTGAGGTTCGACAAGCGGTCGGAGCCTCCTTTCCAGCACCCTGGCATAAGCCTTCCCCGGGAGGCTGAGTAGTGTGATACCCCGGTAATTCGAGCACACTCTCCGGTCCCACTTTTTGGGACCGGAGAGTGTGAACCACCACCCCGAGATGGGAACCACCACCCCGGTCTGCCATTCCATGGGCACTGATCCCGACCCCCATGCGACATTGAAGAGGCGTGTCAGCCAGGACAGCCCAACTATGTCCAGCGCCTTCAGCATCTCAGGGTGGATCTCATCCACCCCTGGCGCCTTGCCACCAAGGAGCTTTTTAACTACCTCAGCGACCTCTGCCAGGGATATGGGTGAGCCTCCCCCTAGGTCCTCAGGCGCTGCCTCCTCTGCAGAGGACATGTTGGTCGGGTTTAGGAGTTCCTCAAAGTGCTCTTTCCACCGCCCGACGATGTCCTCCGTCCGGGTTAGCAGTCCCCCCCCCCTGCTGAGAACAGCCTGGGGTAAGCCCTGCTTTCCCTTCCTGAGCCGTCGGATGGTGTGCCAGAACCTCCTTGAGGCCAACCGAAAGTCCTTCTCCATGGCCTCCCCGAACTCGTCCCATGCCCGAGTTTTAGCATTCGCGACCATCGCAGCTGCAGCCCTTCTGGCCTGCCGGTACCTGTCAGCTGCTTCAGGAGACCCCTGGGCCAACCAGGCCTTGAAGGTCTCCTTCTTCAGCTTGACGGCTTCCCTCACCTCCGGTGTCCACCACCGGGTTCTCGGGTTGCCGCCACGACAGGCACCGATGACCTTCCGGCCACAGCTCCTAGCGGCCGCGTCCACAATAGAGGCTTTGAACATGGTCCACTCGGATTCCGTGTCCCCAACCTCCCTCGGGATGTGTGAGAAGTTCTTCCGGAGTTAAAGACCTCCCGGACAGGGTCCTCCTCCAGACGTTCCCAGTTTACCCTCACTACACGTTTGGGTTTGCCGGGTCTTTCTAACCGGTTCCCCTGCCATCTGATCCAACTCACCACCAGGTGGTGATCAGTTGACAGCTCTGCTCCTCTCTTCACCCGAGTGTCCAAGACATACGGCCGCAAATCAGATGATACGATTACAAAGTCGATCATTGATCTCCGGCCTAAGGTGTTCTGGTACCAGGTACACTTATGAGCCACCAACTCACATGTTTGAACATAGTGTTCGTTATGGCCAAACCGTGGCAAGCACAGAAGTCCAATAACGAAACACCATTCGGGTTCAGATCGGGCAAGCCGTTCCTCCCAATCACCCCCCGCCAGGTTTCTCCGTCATTGCCCACGTGAGCGTTGAAGTCCCCCAGGAGAACTATGGAGTCGGTAGGCGGCGCCCTTTCCAGGACCCCTCCCACCGACTCCAAGAAGGCCGGATACTCCGAACTGCTGTTTGGTGCATAAGCACAAACAACAGTCAGAGCCTTGCTCCCCACAACCCGTAGGCGCATGGAGGCGACCCTCTCGCTCTCCGGGGAGAACTCCAACACAACGGCGCTCAGCCGGGGGCTCGTGAGTATCCCCACTCCCGCCCGGCGCCTCTCACCCTGGGCAACTCCAGAAAAGGACAAAGTCCAACCCCTCTCCAGGAGCTTGGTTCCAGAGCCAACGCTGTGTGTGGAGGTGAGTCCAACTATTTCTAGCTGGTATCACTCCACCTCCTGCACCAGCTCCGGCTCTTTCCCCGCTAGCGAGGTGACGTTCCACGTCCCTAGAGCTAGTCTATGCCGCCGGCGATCGGCATGGCCGGGCCTCCCGCCCGACCCGCCGCCCGGTCTGCATAGCACCCGACCCCGATGCTTGTCCCTGCGGGTGGTGGGTCCACAGGGTGGCTGCTCCATGGTGTTTATTCGGGCTGAGCCCGACCGGGCCCCATGGGCAAAGGCCCGGCCACCAGACGCTCGCCTACGAGCTCCCCTCCTGGGTCTGGCTCCAGGAGGGTACCCCGGTTTCCCTGGTCTGGGTGAGGTGGCTATAGTCCGTGGGCTAACTATCATAGGGGTCATTTTGAACCGCTCTTAGTCTGGGCTCTCCCCTGAAACCTGTTTGCCTTGGGAGACCCTACCAGGGGCTAATGCCCCGGACAACATAGCTCCCAGGATCACTGAGCCACTCAAACTCCTCTACCACGATAAGGTGGCGATTCACGGAGGAGCGAAGTCTTTATTTAAACACAATAATGACAATGAAAACAAAGACAAGAGTTTTGGTTCATCCATTGGTGACACTTTTCTGTGGCTTCATCATTATGAGTGACTTATTCATTACACTTAGTCATTTAGTTTGTTATACTTAAAACATTTGATAAATGCAGCTTTCACACATTTTGCAGCTCAAACATGACCCCCTTGAGGGACCCTGTGTTATGGTTTCAGAGTTTAGAGGTGGACCCAAATGCAAGACACCAGGCAGGCAGGTATAATGAACAAAAGGCCAGCTTTCATAACTAAAAGCTGGTGGCAAAACAAAGTGCAACGGAAAAAGAGCAAACAACTAAATTGAGGACAAACTAGAATGACACGAGAAACACGAGCAGCGTGGCATTAAGGAGCACCAGTAATTAACACAGACCACCTGACACTGACAGAGGGAACGCATACTGAATAAATGAATGAATAAATAAACACAAGGAGAGCAGGGTGATTACACCTATAGACAGGTTGAACAGATCAGGACGGGGCTGACAATCACAAAGGCAGAAAAACACAAAGACAGCAAGTGAAGTTAGACATGAAACATCGGTAGAGGGAATTTTCTAAATAAAATAGGAAACAGACTAAGCGCAAACCCAAACCTGGAAATCCTGGACTAAGAATTGCCATGGGTCCTTTAGACATCCTGTCCCACCTTCACCATCTCTCTGTGTATAATATGCAACAATTTCTTAAAAAAACAATGTATGGACTGAAACAATAAGAATCCCTCTCGGTGATGGATTATGACCCATACAAGTATGTGGTGGTGTCTGGTTCTACAGAGAGCCCTGCTGGAATTTCTATTTTCTTCTTATTTTGCTGTGTTTGGGATGTTTCTGGGAGTCAGCAAAGAGCATTTAGGCCTCACTTGGGGTTGTAACCCCCAGCCAATAAGCAGGATGTGCAGCCTGTTGTCATTCCCAGGTCAAACACAGCGGCACCAGGTATGTGGCACTCTGCAGTGTCTGTATGAGACAAAGCGGTGGCGCGCGGGTTGTCTCACCCCTCTGTGTTCTTATGTGCTTCTGTGTGAATGTGTTTCTTCCGTCCGTCTCTCTCCGTGCTGCTCTCTCCGTGCTGCTGTCAAACTGTGTCGGTGACCGAGCGGAGCCACAGGCAGAGACAGCAGACAGGCCACAGCAGGATGAAACGCGCCTTGTGCTGCATTCATTCAAAATTCGGCACCTTCCCGCAGGTTGTGCAGAGGTGTGGGCGTGTTTATTTGTGCTTTAGAACATAACTGCCACGACACTATGAGAAAATAACCTTTTATTCTTCTTATTCACTGCTTTGTTGTCACCGACGACGGTCCCTCTCTTTGTTCACTCTGTAGCTTGTTCGACCGCCCCTTCCAGTCTCTCTCCCTCTCTCTCACTCGCTCGCTCGTTGAGCCAGAGAGGAGGGCTGACGTTTACAAACAGCAACCGACAATGCTAATACATAGTATACCATGAAACAAATCAAACAGGTTTATATAGGAATAGCTTGTGAACTCAGAGTCATTGAAATTTCAGTTGATATTGGGATTTAGTTGTCCATATTCCTTTAATTGCAATTGATTACATTTTCTCAAACGATACACACGATGAACCTGGAGCTTTAGTGTTCCCAAGTTTATAATCCAGCCTTGGCTTCACACTCGTCACCATCCTTATCCTGAGAAACGTAGTTGTCCACTTTCCAAAGCTTCACCCAGATGCCAAAATACTTATCTTGCTGTCAAGGTGCTCCTTTTGGGGAAAAAATACATCTGGGTGAGTGTTGGTGTGTTTGGGAAGTCCATATAGGCAAATTGTGAGTACATTCAATTCCAATGTGCTGGGAAAGGGTCGTCCAACCATTCTGAACCCATGAGACAGCTTCATACAACTAAAGGAGGGCAGACTCCGGGAGCAAGTCAGGCAACAAACTCGCACCATCCATTGAAGACACTTTTTTTAAACTATGGATAGGGAACTCTACAAGGATGAGACAGACAGTTGGGTTGCTCGACACAGTGCCCCGACAGTGTTTGCTGAAAAACTGCAAGCAAGCCCTCACAATGTACACGTCTCTCCTCATCATAACTTTGGCTGAGAGCCGGAGATGAGACAGCAGTTCATCACTTTGATAGGAAAGATTTTTGAGGCGTACCATGCTGACCCAGCTCCTGGTTTCCAGTACCTACTAGCGTTTATATCGTACTGACGGCACAAGCTGGTCAAATGGGTGTTGTATTTGATTCCAGTGCTCATGATTCTGGTGTCTGTCTCAACAATGAGCTGAGACATGTGTGACTGGGATGCATTGCTCCATCCAGCAAACTACATCCACCCGAAGGGATGTACAGATTCACCCTTCATTAAAAAGACTGAAGAGAAATCTCACCACAGAAGGCATTCAGCGCTTCTCCATCTTCAGCACACTGGTAAAAGCTGTAGCATTCCTCATTCACTTGGCCAGGTCTCTCGCGGAGGCTGGAGAACCCACTGACTTTGCAAACTACAGGAAGGAATGTCATGCTGTTGAAAGACAGCCAAGTTGCACAGAACGTGTGGCCCATGGCTGTGATCACTTCTGCCTTCCCCAGAAGAGATGGGAGAGTTACGGTGGAGATAAAGAGGACATTTCAGAGACCTATAGCAGTGGTTGTTCTATATCTCCGAAAAGAGAACTGGCAGTGATACTGTAGGAAAGCTTGTAGTCAGTTCTGGTGCAGGGCCGAGATCCTTCTTGTGGCACTGGCACCTCTGTGGCACTCAGCGGCACTCTGTGGCACTCAGCGGCAGTCTGTGGCACTTCAGCAGCAAGCGTCAGCTGTGGCAGGCGAGCGGTACTAGTTCGGCACCCGTCAAGAAGCTGCGGAGCTGAGGGGGCGGAGCCACATTTCCTGAGACATTTCCTGAGAACACACATTGTTGTTACAACAGGTCAGCTTCCGTAAATCAGTTTTATGATTTTAGTTGAGTCACCGGAGCCACCCGTTCTCTGTATGCATCCTTATAGTAAGTACGTTGTACTTTTTTGTTTCTCATTCATTTTATTTAAGTATGATTTTGCTGGTTTTGCAACAAAAGGGAACATAATACACTCTTTCCAAATTATTACTTTTACAGTCATTTACAACAATCGGCTAAAATAATGAAAATAAATCATCTGTTTTATTATCATTTAAAAGTATATATATTAAAAATTAAAAATTTAAATTAAAACCCATAAAATGTCCAATCCAAAAATATATGTCTGAAAATATCTTCACTCTTCCTCTGCTTATATGTAGGTGTCAGTAGGTGCCACAAGCTGCCAGTGCCAATAGTTGTCACAGGAGTGCCACCACTAGTCAGAGGAGTGCCACCAAGCGTCAGACGAGTGCCACTACTAGTCAGGGGAGTGCCACCAAGCGTCAGACGATTGCCACCAGTAGTCAGGGGAGTGTGCCCCCCTGGTCCGTATATGTTTTGATAGTCTGTTTTATGGTTTATTTGCTTTTTATTTTGAAGAGCGACGCAAAGCAAGACAGGTAGTATGGTAGTAAAAAAATGTCAAAATAAATGTCAAGGCAATAGAATGACCATATGCAAGAAAACTGTTATTAAAACTTGTTAAATATAAATGAATAAACGTGGGCCGATGGGAGTATGTTAGCAACAATAGTTGACTACATGCGATTTAATATTCATTTATCCATGTACACAACAAGAATCAAGTTTTCGATTAATCTGTGGATGGTTTGATGCAATACAGTTCGTAATATAGTTTAATCAAAATTCTATCGTAATAACAATGGGTGTTCTCAGGAAATATTGCTCCACCCGCTCAGCTCGGCAGCTTCTTGACAGGTGCCGAACGAGTGTCGCTCGCTTGCCACTGTTGTGGCACCTGACTGACGCTTGCCACTGAAGTGCCACTGACTAGTCACTGAGGTGCTACAGTCCTGACACCTGACTGATGCTTGCCACAAGGAGGATCTCGCTGTCTCTCTGATTTGGGTCGCGGCTTGTCATTAAGGGGTGATGGTGGGTCCCGCAGCCAGACCAGTTGAGAACCACTGTTTTAAGTGATACCTTTTTTTGATCAGTTCCCATACACATTGGTCATTTCTGAACACATTATGAAAATGATATGATGAGCTTTGATGCTACTAATGTGTGGACATGGCCAAGGACGGTTTGAGTGGAATCGACATGTTAACATATTATACATTGGTATATATAGCCTAATGTAGTGTGTGTGTAGTGAGTGTGTAGTCGAGCGACAAATGACGCATGGTCTTGTGGTCTGGAGTCCTGTGCTGCTAAAGTTGAAGTCACTGTGTAGAAAGGTAGTTGGGGGAGATTGACCACATGATCCTACTGGAGGCTGCCATTGCAGAAGCTCCAGGTTTAATCCTATGCTCAACTCGGACAGTATAAACACTCCTACTGATTTATCCATTATCCATTCACCGAATAGAATACATGGTTATAGATTGTTTTTGTAGTTTTTTGATACGCCACACACTTTTCCTATAATTGGTTGTCTTATTATTGTGGGTGTGTCCTACTTTACATAGACTGCCATATCTCTGAAATTCATTGTGCAATTGCAACCACATTTAGTCGACATCCACTCTGAGTGATCCCATAAAATCTCATGGCATTTATCTATCAGGTGGGCTATTAGTTATATAATTAATTTAAATGAACATAACATCCATCATGAAAAAAGGACCATCCTCCTTGCATCAGGATTAGGTGTAGTCCATATACAAGCGCATCAATTGAAAGAAGCAATATCTATTTGTTGGACTTGTAAATAAAACATGGATCACATGTGTCTCTCACTTTTCATCTCCAGGCAGCAACACAGGCATTGGGAAAACTACTGCCATAGATCTGGCCAAAAGAGGAGCCAGAGTGATTCTGGCCTGTCGCAGTAAGCAGAGAGGAGAGGCTGCCCTTGAGGAAGTCAAGAAGGTGAGTAGAAATCTATAATGCTCTGTTTCTTCCTCCAAGAGAGCGCTCTCTGTCATAAATACCTTGTTGACGAGCTTGTGGGCACCCCATGTCATGTAAGCTTATAGTTGCTTATAATGATATATTGAGGCAATAGAAGGTGTTTTGAGAAAGTGTGAGTCACTGTAACCACGAGAGGTCCTTGAGCGCATAACCATAACTGGCTACCCAAAATGTTATGCTGTTTGCTGCAGTAAAAAGCGAGATTGTCTGTGGACAGACACAGAAGTGCTCACTCACTCACAGATGCCCCACACAGGCCCACACATGACCGATCGCGTGATCCTCTTGACGGAGATGATGATAATAACAAGTGTATTCCAAACATCTTTATTTTATATTTAACTTCTGGAAATACTGCTTGATTACTCCTACAGGAGAGTGGCAGTAATCAGGTGGTGTTCATGCCGTTGGATCTGGGGAGTCTCAAGTCTGTTCGTAGCTTTGCTGAAACCTTCCTGAAGTCTGAACCCAGACTGGACATCCTCATCAACAATGCAGGTTAGATTGTTCATTGCAGCTTATTGTCATAAACCTGCACACCATCACAACTGTTTATTGTGTGCTTAGCTGTCATCCCTGCTCATTTAAAGTTTTTTTCAAAAACAAATTCAAACATACGGACACAGTCACAAAATAAGTTTCTGAAAAAATAACCCTGATGATAAGCAGCCCACGGTCTTCAGCCACCTCACCCGGACCAGGGAAACCGGGGCACCCTCCCGGAGCCAGACCCAGGAGGGGAGCTCGTCGGCAAGCGTCTGGTGGCCGGGCCTTCGCCTATGGGGCCCGGCTGGGCTCAGCCCGAAGAAACAACATGGAGCAGCCACCCTGTGGACCCACCACCCGCAGGGACAAGCATCGCAGACCGGGCGGCGGGCCAGGCCGGAGGCATGGGCGAGCCGATCACCGGCAGCATGGACTAGCTCTAGGGACGTGGAACGTCCATGTCACCTAGCGGGGAAAGAGCTGGAGCTGGTGCAGGAGGTGGAGCGATACCAGCTAGATATAGTTGGACTCACCTCCACACACAGCACTGGCTCTGGAACCAAGCTCCTGGAGAGGGGTTGGACTTTGTCCTTTTCTGGAGTTGCCCAGGGTGAGAGGCGCCGGGTGGGGAGTGGGGATACTCACGAACCCCCGGCTGAGCGCCGCTGTGTTGGAGTTCTCCCTGGAGAATGAGAGGGTCGCCTCCATGCGCCTACGGGTTGCTGGGAGCAAGGCTCTGACTGTTGTTTGTCCTTATGCACCAAACAGCAGTTCGGAGTATCCGGCCTTCTTGGAGTCGGTGGGAGGGGTCCTGGAAAGGGCGCCGCCTGCTGACTCCATAGTTCTCGTGGGGGACTTCAATGCTCACGTGGGCAATGACGGAGAAACCTGGCGGGGGGTGATTGGGAGGAACGGCTTGCCCGATCTGAACCCGAGCGGTGTCTCGTTATTGGACTTCTGTGCTAGCCACGGTTTGGCCATAACGAACACCATGTTCGAACATAAGGTGGCTCATAAGTGTACCTGGTACCAGAACACCTTAGGCCGGAGATCTATGATCGACTTTGTAATCGTATCATCTGATCTGTGGCCGTATGTCTTGGACACTAGGAGCAGAGCTGTCAACTGATCACCACCTGGTGGTGAGTTGGATCAGATGTTTATCCAAAGACAAGGATTGTAACCAATTAGATGGAGATACAATGGAGACTGGGTCCGCCCACTTACTGTCAAAAAGAAAAACTACTTGCGAGCGAGCAGGAAAAAGACTCGCGAGCGAGCAAGTTAAAATTTCGCGAGCGAGCAGGATTAAGTGACGTAAAAGCGCTCGTCAAAGTAAAATACGCGCGCGGCTGTTTGATTTTCGCGCGCGCATGGATCTCATTTGCGCTCTCGGATTTTGACAGTGATTTGCTTTCATAGGTCTTGGGATCGCCTCTCTGCTGTTTGCAGATGATGTGGTCCTGTTGGCCTCCTCGGATCGTGACCCCCAGCATTCACTGGGGCGGTTTGCAGCCGACTGTGAAGCGGCGAGGATGAGAGTTAGCACCTCCAAATCTGAGGCCATGATGTTCTGCCGGAAACCGGTGGATTGCTCCCTCCAGGTGGGGACGGAGTGCCTACCGCAAGCGAAGGAGTTCAAGTATCCCGGGGTCTTGTTCACGAGTGAGGGTAAGATGAAGCGGGAGATCGACAGGCGGATCGGTGCGGCTGCAGCAGCAGGCGCTGCACCGGACCGTCTTGGTGAAGCGCTCCATTTACTGGTCGGTCTACGTTCCTACCCTCACCTATGGTCACGAACTCTGGGTCGTGACCGAAAAGGATAAGGTCGTGGCTACAAGCGGCCGAAATGAGTTTCCTCCGTAGGGTGGCTGGGCTCAGCCTTAGAGATAGGGTAAGGAGCTCGGTCATCAGGAGGGAACCTGGAGTCGAGCCGCTACTCCTTCGCGTCGAAAGGAGTCAGCTGAGGTGGTTCGGGCATCTAATTAGGATGCCTCCTGGATGCCTCCCATTGGAGGTTTTCCGGGCACGTCCAACTGGGAGGAGACCTCGGGGAAGACCCAGAACACGCTGGAGGGATTATATCTCCCAGCTGGCCTGGGAACGCCTCGGGATCCCCCAGTATGAGCTGGAAAATGTTGCGGGGGAGAGGGAACTCTGGGTCAGCCTGCTTGGCCTGCTGCCACCGCAACCTGACCCCGGATAAGCAGAGGAAAATGGATGGATGGATGGATAGATCTATTCATTATTTATATATTAACTAGTGGACTGCTTGTAATTCAATGCCATTCATCCCCAGACAGACACCATCTGACCAATAGCCTCTGTGTGGTCACACCACGTTAAACAGTAGCCAGTGACCACTATATAGCCTATGTGTTTACTTTCTTCACTAAGACTGACAGAAATGAAACAACTTTCAATCAAAGCTCAGCATTGGGAAGGGAGAGATCCAGCACAAGATGAGGAGACAGAAAAAACAGGCAGATAGAAGGTGATAGAGATGAGAGAGGAAGAACAGGTACTGGCTACTATGTCCAGAATAGGATTAGCCTGATTCAATTCAAACTATGTCATTACCAAAGAAGTATACATGTTCAGAATAGACCACACATACCATATAGGGAATTACTCACTCATTTATTCATACATGTGCAATATCAATATCAATATCAATGTACATATGTGCAATACAAACACTATTTTTAATAGTATTATATTGTAGTTTTAGCTTTTATTGTTTGTTTTTGCGATTTACATATTTATTATACCTTTACTGTTTGACTATTTATTGTACTTGTTCTGTTTTTATTTTCTTGTTTTGTTTTTTACTGATCTTGTTGCACTATCCACTTTGCTTCTGTAATCCTGCAAATTTCCCCACTGTGGGACTAATAAAGGATTATCTTATTTTATAATGTTTGCATATTCAAGGAATCAATATTCCATAGATATTAGATAGTGTGAAGCCTTGCCTGTTTTAATGTTGCCATTGTCTGGAAACAGGATTAAGCTTTCTCCATGTTGCCTCAGGTATTTACCTACAGGGTCGAACAGAGGACGGACTGGGGATGATGTTTGGCATCAACCACATTGGTCACTTCCTATTAACCAACCTGTTACTGGACCGGTTGAAGGAGTGTGAACCTAGCAGAGTGGTCATCCTGTCGTCTATGGCACATAACTTTGGAAAAATAGATTTTGACTGCCTGAACACCCACAAAGCTCTGGGACTGGGGACCTCATCAATGGAGGTTTTGCAGGTCTACTCCGATAGCAAGCTGTGCAACGTCCTCTTCATCCATGAGCTGGCCAAGAGACTGCAGGAAACCAAGGTCACCTGCTACAGCCTCCATCCGGGTTAGTAGACAGAATGTATCACCATTCAACTCATGCAAAGAAATGGGAAATAAGCTCTTTAAACAAGGAATTTTAGTACACTGGTTCCACACTGGTTAGCAGTTATTACATAGAGGTGTGCATTTTGGTCTAGTCTAGCATAGCCAGTATGTGATTTGTTAAGTTTTAGCAGGGGGGATGGAGGACTCACAAGCATGTGGTGGGCACAGCCGGACCGGATGGAGGTTACTGATATTTCAGAGCCATGGTCAGGGCCATATATTCTAACTTGCACTCCTCAGCCAGATAAAGGATCAATGAGTCAGACCGACCAGACTAACATATTCAACTAAACAACCCCTCTGCCCCTGCACTCTCTCTGATACTAGCGGATGTAGAACGGGGATGGCAGGTTAACAAGACAGATGCATTTTGGTCATTTTGCTATCAAAGAGTATGGCATCCCCCCAAAAATTGCCTACTGATCATGGCGATGAAGGGGAAAATATTTGTGGATTTGGGGTTTGTCTAAACATTGTATATAATATATATAACCCGTCATTTTTTACTGTAGCAGCTAAAGATTAGGCAACTAAACTACAATATTTTCTTTTTACAGGAGCAATCAACTCTGAGCTGGCAAGGAACGCAGGCTCCGTATTCAAAATGCTCCTGAAGCCTGTGACTGCGTTTTTCTTCAAAAACACTGTTCAGGGAGCCCAGACCACCCTGCACTGTGCTGTCCAGGAGGGGATCGAACCTCTCAACGGACGTTACTTCTCCAACTGCACTGTGAAAGAAGTCTATGCTAAAGCCAAGGATGACGCTGCAGCAAAGAAGCTGTGGGAGCTCAGTGAGAGACTGTCTGGTCTTGCATAAAAAGCCTTCCATGAAATTTCTGATATTGGGTTGTTTTTGTTCTGTTAAATATTAATTATGGGAAGATATCCTCACACACACATAACATGAAAATGTGGGCTTGCAGCCAATATTAGGCAAGAAATGTAAGGTAAAGGTTTGCCACTCTGACTATCTGGGAGTTGCCGTCACGCAATCCATAAAAATCCATGTCTGTGATTGGTTGCATAATGTATGCACAAGGTGTGTAATCAAAGATAAGGCAATAAGTGATTATGTAACAGCTTGTTAAAATGTAATAAATCCCCAGATTTTAATTCGATTTATTAGAGTTATTGATGGCCAATATAAATAAAAACATTATTACAACTTTTTTTTTTTACAGTGCCTTAAAAAGCATTTTATTCTTTTAAGCGATGGGTTTCTACATGAACATTCTAACTTATTCTATAACCACACCGGTTATTTGACATGAAAGGTTTCTGGTTTCACTGGTTTAGAGTTTGCTGAGGTGTGTTAGAGAAGGTGAAGACAGGTATTACATGTGAGACAAATTATTTTTGGGCAATGAATTCATGTGTTAGGATTCTGATCATATTGGGCTCAAAGGTTTATTTTCTGTGCCTTCATTTGGATTTGAGTGGGTACGTTTGCTCAAAAGATTTGTGCTTTGTCTCTTTAGTGGCACTTCACATTGATGCTTTTAATAATTGTCACAGTCTCTGAACATATGAGACATACTGGTTTTAAACTGCCCATGTCACGTTTTTTTGTTTCTTCCGTTTTATTTTGACTTTCCCTGCCTCTTGTGTCCTGTGTTAACTTCACTGCCTGTCCTTGTCCATTTCCCACTACTGTGATTGTCTGCCCTGCCCTTGATTGAACCCTGCTGTGCCTCATCACCTGCACCCTCCCAGTGTACTGAACAAACAATAACTCCGCGCATGAAGGTATGCTTCGTAATTAACGGACAATGCATACAGTCCAAATCTATATAATTAACACAATGACAACAACAAACTCACAAGAACCAGTCACATATAGTTTTGTTTCACAATAGTCACGTGCTCGCCCACTGACCAATCACAGCACACACTGCACCTCACTGCAGAGCTGCACCTGAAAACTGAGCTGCTCGTTAATGCTGACGTACTTGTAGGCCAGCTAGCAGGCTCTGACACGTCAAAGAATACGCCCAACATGTCAAACTAAAGATCTGATTGGTTGAACACTATGACAATCAACAATATCGTCCCCATTCACTTAAACTGCACATGGATTCACTTGTGAGTCTGCAGGCCTCTGGCCTCTCTTCTTACCGAGAGACACAGAGGTGAAATCTGATTGGATAAAAGCTCTACTTAAAACAAGTTGCACTGGAAGCAGAGCAACTGAGGAAGACAGTAGCTGTGCAATGAGAAAATAAGATAATGGGGAAAATATTTTCATAAATTATAATACATGTAGTGTGTTTAAGAAAAAATATTAAATTCTAAAATAGCTATACATTTGTGATTCTGTTTAGGCCAGCAGAGAAGGCCTTGAAGGCCCTGACGGCCCACCACTGTAAACAACACAATGTGACAATATAAGGGCCAATAATTTACATACACACAGAAAGTACAAAATTAAAACATGGTTTAAAAGCAAAGTTAAAACATGGTTTAAAAGCAGGCCTAGGACATGACCCATGACACATTTATGGACCCATAATATAGTAAACGTTTACGTGTAAGTGTTGATTTTAAACTAAATTTGATATGTGAGAGAGAGAGAGAGAGAGAGAGAAAGACCCGCAGTGCTGTAACTAAGTCTGAAAAATAAAACTTCTAAAACTTTCCACGAACTGTCTGTTTGAGTTTATAGAGGAATATTTTAGAGGAAGATCTTAAGTATCAAACGCGACCTTTCATTATTAATGTCGTATTTTTTTGAACTAAGCAACCAATCTACTTCCTGTTTACACCGTCACGCGCATGACCAGTGACCAGTATTAATGGTCACGTGATATCCGTTTTCGAAGGTTGCTGCATGGATGCAGATCAATTAGATAACGATGCTGAAAAGCCCGTGTGGACGGAGATCGTTTGTATTTGAAAACTCGGTTTCTAAATGCAAACGGAGTAGTGTGGAGGTACTCTCAGTCACATATGTAGGAGCCTGACCGTGTAGTGCTCTGTAAGTGAGAGTGAGAATTTTGAAGTGTGTTAGTGCCCAGCGCTTACTGCAGCTTTTTAATCCTGCCTTTCCAAAAGAGTTTAGATAGCTAACTGCTGGAAAACGTAAACTTCTGCTGCAGCTGTCTGATATCAAGTGCTCTGGGTTTTGGCAGTTAGTTGTTTCTTGCAAACATCTCCCAAGTAAAATGACAAAATAAGTTGTGATGTTTCATGTTATATTCCATCAACACGGACAGCAGGTCAAACTGCTGTATCTCTGATGGGATAACAGTGTGCGTGTGAACCTTTACCTCCAAGCACACACAGTGCTTGTAAACTGTTGTCCATGAATTTAATTGTAATTTAAAACAAAAACATTTTTTATGATTCGGAAAGTTTTGGCAACATTCACAAATTATTCTGTGTTACTTCCACTATTTAACCCTCATCCTCCCAACATATTTCACATATGGAGGTACCTAGTGAATAAACAGAATAAACTACTGTACTGTAGCTACTGAAAGAATAAACTACTGTAAGAAATAACCATCATAGAAAGATGTTTACACATTGTTGTTTATGTGATATGTCTCCTGAAGAAAATATAAAAATTATTATTTTAGCAAAGTTACAGTTAATTTGCATATTGTGTCAAACAAAAACCGACAGAGCACATGAGGAAATGTGTGTCTGCTGCTTCTATCTCCTACAAAATGACTGACAGAGCGTCCCTATCCCCTGAAAGTGTCATACTTAAATATAGGAGCCATGACAAACGTTTTATGAATTTATTCTATTTCATCAATCAAAACTGCACAAGCTGCAATTGGGTTGCTTTTGAGATATGACAACAGGTATACCTTTTGGGGTCCGCAGGGACCCAAGTTGATAGGATGGGGGTGGGAGAACAATATGAAGCGATGAAGGCTACTGTTGTAGCACCGGCAATAACTTCAAACTACTTTGACCCCTGGCTATAACCACACACGTAACAAAGGCATGACATACACAAAGCAAGCTTGAATGTTTATGAATTAATGGATATCACTGTAATGTAAGTAAAAAAGAGCTCCAGCATGGTTCCATAGATCTTTTAGTCCATCAACAGGGACTGAAATCTGTCTGCCATGTTGAATTCTCTGCGGAGGATGGGTTTGGACATAACACATTGGAACTCATGACATCATGACTAGTGACATTGTACAAGGTGGTTTTGCAGTGAAATTGAGATATTCTCAATATGGGACGTTCCCTTGTGTCATGCTGGTCACAATGTCGTTGCCTTCCTGACTGCAGTGCTACTTACTTCTCTTTTTGCAGGGAGTGCTGCTCTCCAGGACATCAGATAGGACTTAGTGAATCTAAAAATGCCAGACAGCATTGTGGTGGAAATTAATGTATTTCCTTGTGAGAAATCAAAAGTATCTTAAGCTCTCTGTCTTTAAGTATTTATTACAGGATAAGATATAGAAAAATTATGAAGAGTGTACAAGTCATCAAACATGAGCCAACGAGTACAAACAGAGTCACAGGATACTATTCAGCTAGATAGGGTCAGAGTTCCTTCACCCGGGGAAGATCAAGGGAGTCTGACCTCAAATTCGGTGTTGAGGGGAGCTTTTATACACGTCCGAGAGGCGCATCTTGCCCCGTCCAGCTGGAGATAGCGTGTACATTCACATCAATGTGTAGTTAGCCAGTACATATGGACTATGGACATTTACCTAAGATATAAAGAACATGTGTTACAGAAATACAAAAACTGCTGACACAAAAAGATAGGTTGAAACTAAAGAGAAGTGACAGGTTCAAACAAAAATAATTTTTTCTCCGACAAGCATGACCTAGCAGCAACCATGGAGGAGTAGTGGTTGTTTTTAGAGTTTCTGGGTATAGCAAGAATATGATGGGATGTGACTTGATGGGAACTGTACAGTCTATAGACAGTGGGAGGTGACAGGGGTCATTAGGGGCTACTATATAGTGAAAATGATTTGGGCACTGAGCAGGTTACTGGTTCAACAACATTGGATCTTTGATAAGACATTGACCCTTGACATAATTCCATGGCAGCACATGGCGATGATGTAACAACATATCTCCCTGGAGCTAAGTTGACAGCAGACTAAACATGGGAAAAAAACAACAAAGAAGTAACTGTACTGACATTATGACATGCTGACATTTATTTCTGCTTCTGAAAGGATTCTTTTAAAAGAGAGTTTATGCAATGACAAAAAACTTGCTGCAGCTAATAGTTGGCGGTTTGGTACACTTATTTTCAAGTTTTTTACAAAAGTCATCCAACCACACTGAAATACCAAACAGCAAAATAGAAAACGGGCTAAATGTTGTCAGTAACAAAGTTAGGCATCACAGCCATCATGTATGAATGGAATGAGGCAGACAACCCGGTTTCACTGTTAATCTCAAGTTAAGTCTGCACTGCTGGTCACCCGTCTGGTCTTTAAATATGCCCCAACTTACATTGTAGGTGCTGTGGTTGACGTATATTTCTTGAGTCTGCATACAGAGCTGGCACACTGGTATGGTCAGAACAACCTGGAGCTAAACACTCTTAAAACTGTGGAGATGACAGTGGACTTCAGGAGGAGCCCCCCCATCACCAGCCTGAACAACACTGTTTCTGCTGGAAGCCGTCCAGTTTCTGGGATCCACCATGTGATCTCAAGTTCAATTCAATTCAATTCAATTTATTTTTGTATCGCCCAAAATCACAAATTACAAATTTGCCTCAGAGGGCTTTACAATATGTACACATTTGACATCCTCTTGTCCCAGGACCCTCACATCGGAACAGGAAAAACTCCCCCAAAAAAACCCTTTAACGGGGAGAAAAGAGGAAGAAACCTTAGGGAGAGCAACAGAGGAGGGATCCCTCTCCCAGGATGGACAGAAGTGCAATAGATGTCATGTGTAGAACAGGATAGTGAATTACTACACATTCAATGTAATTACAGCACATTCAATGTATGACAGAACCACGGCAGGAGGCAAGACCTGGTCCAGGTATAACCCGGATACACAGGAACCTGTGAGGCGAGAAAGCACAGAGACTCTGGTGAAGAAGCAGGTCAATAATGTACATTAATGGTATCGGTAATAGGGTTAATAATGTTAATAATGAAGATCGTAGTAGGTGTCAGCAGGGCCATGGATGGTTGAAGGACCAGTGTCTAGATAAAACTGCGGTCATGGGAACCTGTGAGGCGAGAAAGCACAAATACTCCAGGGAAGAAGTAAAGTTAGTAATGAGCATTAATGGGACATCAATTCATACAGACAGAGGTGAAGAAGAGGAGGAGGGAGGTGCTCAGTGTATCCTAAGGAAGTCCCCCTGTAGTTTTTGCCTATACCAGTTTGTCTAAGGGCCGGTCCAAGGCAAACCAGAGCCAGCCCTAACTATAAGCACTATCAAAGAGGAAAGTCTTAAGCCTACTCTTAAATGTGGTGAGTGTGTTTGCCCCCCGGACTGAAACGGGAAGCTGGTTCCACAAAAGAGGTGCTTGATAACTGAAGGCTCTGGCTCCCATCCTACTTTTTAAGACTAGGAACCACAAGTAACCCTGAATTAATGGAGCGCAGCTCTCTAGTAGGGCAGTATGGTACTATAAGCTCTTTAAGATATGATGGTGCCTGACCAATTCGGGCTTTGTAGGTAAGTAAAAGGATTTTAAATTCTATTCTAGATTTTACAGGGAGCCAGTGCAGAGAAGCTAATACAGGAGTAATATGATAATCTTTTCTTAGTTCTTGTTAGTACACGAGCTGCAGCATTCTGAATCAACCGGAGAGATTTCATTATTAGACTTATTAGAGCAGCCTGAAAATAAGGAATTGCAGTAATCTAGTCTAGAGGTAACAAATGCATGAACTAATTTCTCTGCATCGCTTTGATACAGGATGTGCCTGATTTTTGAAATATTACGTAGGTGAAAAAAGGCAGTCCTAGAAATTAGTTTTATCTGAGAGTTAAAAGACAAATCCTGATCAAAGGTAACTCCAAGATTATTTACGGTGCTGCTGGATGCCAGCGCAATGCCATCTAGAGAAACTATATCATTAGATAACTGATGTCGGAGGTGTTCTGGGCCTAGTAGAATAACTTCAGTTTTGTCTGAGTTTAACATCAGGAAGTTACAAGTCATCCAGGTTTTTATGTCCTTAAGACATGCTTGCAGCCTAGCAAGCTGATTGGTTTCATCTGGTTTGATCGATATATATAATTGAGTATCATCTGCATAACAATGAAAGTTTATAGAGTGTTTTCTGATAATATTGCCTAAAGGAAGCATATATAAGGTGAACAAGATTGGTCCAAGCACAGAACCTTGTGGAACTCCATAATTGACGTTGGTCTTCATCGAGGCGTCATCGTTTACATAAACAAACTGAGATCGATCCGATAAATAGGATCCAAACCAGTTCAGTGCTGTTCCTTTGATGCCAATATAATGTTCTAGTCTCTGCAACAGGATGTAATGGTCAATGGTGTCGAAACGCAGCACTAAGGTCTAACAGGACAAGAACAGAGACGAGTCCTTTGTCTGATGCGATTAGAAGGTCATTATTATTTTTACCAGAGCTGTCTCTGTGCTATGATGCTTTCTAAATCCTGACTGAAAATCCTCAAATAAACTATTGTTACATAGAAAGTCACACAACTGATTTGCAACTGTTTTCTCAAGGATCTTAGAGAGAAAGGGAAGGTTAGAGATCGGTCTGTAGTTGGCCAACACCTCTGGATCGAGAGTGGGCTTCTTAAGAAGAGGTTTAATGACAGCTACTTTGAAGGACTGTGGTACATGGCCTGTTAATAAAGACAGGTTGATCATATCTAATAAAGTCGTGCAAATTAATGTCAGCACTTCTTTAAGCAGCCTAGTTGGTATAGGGTCTAAGAGACAGGTAGAAGGTTTAGACGTAGAAATTGTTGAGGTCAGTTTGTCAAGGTCGATGGGAGTAAAGCCATCTAAATATATATCAGGGTTTACAGCTGTTTCTAAGGTTACTCTATTTGTGGAAAGATCGGTACTAGTCGAGGGCAGGAGATTATTAATGTTCTCTCTAATAGTTAGAATCTTATCATTAAAGAAGTTCATGAAGTCATTGCTACTGTGGTCTATAGGGATACTCGGAACAACAGAGCTGTGACTCTCTGTCAGCCTGGCTACAATGCTGAAGAGAAACCTGGGGTTGTTCTTATTTTTCTCTATTAACGATGAGTAATAAGCTGCTCTGGCATTACGGAGGGCCTTCTTATACGTTTTAAGACTGTCTCACCAGACTAACCGAGATTCTTCCAAGTTAGTGGAACGCCATGTTCTTTCAAGTTTTCGCGATGTTTGCTTTAATTTGCGGGTTTCAGGGTTTCATGGAGCGAACCTCCTTTGTTTTACTAACTTCTTTTTTAAAGGATCAATAGAGTCTAGTGTCCTTCTCAGTGAGCTTGTAGCACTATTGACAAGATGATCAATCTGGGTAGGACTAAAGTTATCACAGGAGTCCTCTGTTATATTGAAGCATGGTATTGAGTTAAATATAGACGGAATCGCTTCTTTAAATTGAGCTACGGCATCATCAGATAGACATCTAGTGTAGTAACTCTTGCTTACACTCCGTTAGTAGGAATTCAAAGGTTATTAGATAATGGTCCGATAAAAGAGGGTTCTGTGGAAAGACTATTAAATCTTCTATGTTAATGCCATAAGTCAGAACCAGGTCGAGAGTGTGGTTAAAACCAGTGGCGGGCCGTGCATTTTATACCTGGGCCTTCACTGCTGTCCTGCAGCTGAAATACCACCTTATAACCACATGATGGCGCCCAATCTATTCATTTTTAAGGCTGTAACTATGTAGATCTTCGTATTAAACCGTTCAGTACGAGTCGTTTGAATAATGCTAGAGCATTTAGAAAATGCAAAAGCCTAAATTCAGGAAAATATAATGTTCTCAGCTGGTCTGGCTGTGGGATCCACTGTCATTCCTTAATGACAAGCCGCGACCCAAAGAGATTATTATAGGATTTTACTTTCACAACTTGAACGTACAGTATAAATGGGATGCCGGCACCACTATAGACTATGATTAGCATGGCGAGGCCACTCTTATAAAGTGCTGTCCACTTTTTATTCACCACTTAACTGTGACCTTTAGTACACAAAGTCCACAAAATCCTGTGTGTAAAAACAATATGCTGACACATGCATGCCAAATGGCTTTGTCGAACTACTGCTCTGCAGTGTCTTTCCTCAGCTCAGCCCCTTCTCTCATGGTGCATCTCACTCAGTCAGAATGCCCATATTTGATTGGCTGAGCTGCATCACGTGATGTGATTCACTACCCATCAGCCTCTGCTGGCTGTTAAGTTTCGTTTCACGATAGTCACGTGCTCGCCCACTGACCAATCACAGCACACTCTGCAACTCGCAGCAAAGCTACACATGGACACTGAGCGGCATGTAATCCTGACGTCATTATAGGCCGGCGCGCAGGCTCTGATAGTCAAAGAACACGCCCAACATGTCAAACTAAAGATCTGATTGGTTGAACACCATGACAATCAACAATATCGTCTCCATTTACTTTAATCTGCACTGGCTGCAGGTGAGAGTCTGCAGGCCTCTGCCTCTGTTCTTACCTAGAGACACAGAGGTGAAATCTGATTGGATAAAAGCTCTACTTAAAACAAGCTGCACTGGAAGCAGAGCAACAGAGGAAGACAGTAGCTGTGCAATGAGAAGATAAGATAATGGGAAAAATATTTTTATAAATTATAATACATGTAGTGTATTTAAGAAAAATTATTAATTTATAAAATAGATATAGCTTTGTGATTCTGTTTAGGCCAGCAGAGAAGGCCTTGCAGGCCCTGATGGCCCACCACTGGTTAAAACAGTGAGTGGGTTTCTGTACATTCTGACAGAAACCAATCGAATCTAATAATAAGATAAATGTACTGAGGCTATTGTTCGCGACATCCACATGAATATTAAAGTTACCTACAATAATTACTTTATCTGTTTTAAGGACTAGATTTCATAAAAACTGAGAAAATTCCGATAGAAATTCAGAATACGGACCTGGGGCCCGGTACACTATAACAAATATAACTGGCTGTATTGTTTTCCAGGTTGGGTGTGAAAGACTAAGAACCAAACTTTCAAATGAGTTATAATCTAGTTTAGGTTTAGAGTTTAATAATAGGCTTGAGTCAAAGATGGCTGCTACTCCACCTCCTCGGCCGGTGCCTCGAGGAATGTGAGTATTAATATGACTTGGAGGAGTTGATTCATTTAGGCTGACATATTCTTCATTACACAGCCAGGTTTCAGTAAGACAAAATAAATCAATATGATTTTCTGATATTAGCTCATTTACTAGTACAGCTTTAGATGACAAAGATCTGATATTTAAGAGTCCACATTTAATTATCCTATTTTGTTGCACTGTTGCGGTAGTTTTAACTTGGATTAGGTTATTTTGTTTAACTCCTCGATCGTTTATTTTTGATTTAATTAATTGAAGTGGCCGTGGGGCAGACAGTCTCTATGTGGTTTTGGGTGAGTAACTGCTCTAATGGAAGCTCAGAGGAGTGTGTAAGACTGCAACTCTGCTTCCTGGTCTGAACTCTGGGTTGTCATGGACCAGGTCCATACAGAAACTGGGTCAGATTTGCAGAAATGAGATCTGCTCCATCCAAAGTGGGATGAATGCCGTCCCTCATTAGCAAACCAGGTTTTCCCCAGAAAGTGTCCCAGTTGTCTACGAAGCCCACATTGTTTGCTGACAGCCAGCGGTGGAACGATGACATGCGGCTAAACATTTCATCATTGGTCAGATTCGGGAGCGGGCCAGAGAAAACTACGGAGTCCGACATGGCTTTTGCGTATGTACACACAGATTCCACATTAACTTTAGTGATCTCAGAGAGCCGTAGTCGGGTGTCATTCCCGCCGACATGAATAACAATCGTACTGTATTTACGGTTATCTTTAGCCAGTACTTTCAGATAGGACTCAATGTCGCCTGCTCTGGCCCCGGGTATACATGTAACTGTAGCCTCTGGTTTCGCTAGCTTCACGTTTCTCAGAATAGAGCTGCCTATGACCAGAGTTGGTCTCTCAGCTGAGAAATCAACTCTGCTGGGTGTGGAAGACCTGTTTGTAACGCGAAGTGGCTGCTGGCGAGCCGAGTGCTTCGCCCCAGGTTTAAGCCTCCCGGGAGCAGTCACCCGGCCCCCCGGCTGCTCGGGGGCTGCAGGGAGACGGCTAGCGGGAGCCACGTCTGTTTGGGCCGCACCGGCTACGCCCGCAGTCACCAGCGTCTTAGCTTCCATGGTGCGGAGCCACACTTCTATCTCGCTAAGCCTTGCATCTAACCGTTGAGTTACCTCCGTCTGCGCCAACGAGTAGGGGTGAAGGGTAGAGGAAGCCCGGGAGGGAGTATTCTCCGTCAGGACTGCGAAGTGGTTGGAGGTGGTTAACGGAAACTCCCCAGCTGGTTTTCTCAGGAGGCCGCGGCGTACCACCTCCGTCCAGGATGCCGGTTTCGGAGTGGAGCTATGGGTCGGGTCTATAGCAGGTTCTCTCAGCTCGTGGTCGGAGGACCGACTACACTCCCCGTCCACAGGGCCGGGTAGCCAGGGAACAGTGTCCGCAGTGTCCGAGACCAGTTGAGATTGCATAGATGAGATATGCTTTGCCTGGGCTGCCGCTAGGAACCGCCAGGCTTATTGGGGTGCAGGCGATAGTATGTGTGGAGTAGCTCCGGATCCATAATCCGGGAGCGTGGAACCCAGCATCGTTCCTCCGGGCCATACCCCACCCAATCAACGAGGTATTGGTAACCCCTACCTTGTTGACGGACATCCAGGAGGCGGTTGACTGTGTATACCGGACCGACTTCGATGAGCCGGTGGGGGGGTGGAGAGGGTTCAGAGGACTGGAGTGTACGGGCTTGAGAAGAGACACGTGGAAAACAGGGTGGATTCTCATGGCTTGAGCTTGAGCTTGACCGTAAATCGTCACACAAACACTTTATTTCCTGCAATCTGCATCAATTTAATCATGGAAAAGTCTTTATTAATGTAAAGGAAAACACAAAAAACAGGCGCCAGGTGGCAATTCAAAATGAGAATAAAGTCATTATGGTTCAAGAAAAAATACACCTGTCTATAAAACCGACTACAAACAGAAAACTCTTCTGTGGGTACTTGACAAAACAGTAATGAGTAATGTAATTACAAACATTAACCATAGTCAGAAGTGTTAACACTGATTTATACTGGCTTTAGGCTGTGCCACTCTGGACCTCGCTTTCTCTTGTCACTTTTACAAGAGAACCAATACACTCTTATGAATTTAAATAATTATATGTAATTAGATTACATTATTTTTTTGGGCATTGTTATAGTCAGCCCATGACTAAAGCACATCATTTCAATACAGTTGTATCACAGTTATATTAGTTTACAGAGTTTTAGAGTACAAACTAGAGTATTTTTGAATACACAGTATAATTGGATTTGTCTTTGATGATAGAGGGTTACTTAGAATGCACATAGCGACATCTGGTGGTTCAGTAACGCTAAACCGGAAGCCCAACCGGATGCAAAGCTGTTGGTGTTGGACTGACTGACCTTCAAAGTAAATTATTTATGATAATGACGAAACTCAAATTTAATTTTAAATGATATCATCTTGTCACTTTTGTCAAAAGCGCCATGGTTTTGCATTACTCTTTAAAAAAAATCTCGTTACTTTCATGATTAACAAATTCAGCTAATAATGCTAAAAACTACAGACCGATAGCATTAACCTCCCACTTATGTGAATGGATTGACAAAATTATTGTTTGTATGTTATCGTATGTTGTAAAAAGAAGAAAGTTGTTAAATGAATATCAGAGTGGTTTTAGAACAGGAAGATCTACAGCTCTAATTAAAGTAAGCGATGAAATAGAAAAGACCCTTAGGAAGTGATGGCTTTAGTCTTCTTTGACATTGACAAAGCATATGATTCCATGTGGAGAGATGGACTAATTAAAATGAGCAAGCTGGACTTTTGGACTTTTTATCAAATAGAAACATTTCAAGTTAGCGTCATCAGTCCAATTCTTTTTAACATCATGATTAATGATATATTTGAAAATACAGGAACAGGTATATAGTCATCATTATATGCAGATGATGGAGTAATCTGGAAGAGGGGAAAACATGTTGCTTATGTGATGAAAAGTATTCAGAAAGCAATCATCAATGTAGAGAAATTGATTGAAATTGATTGAGACCAAAATGTAAAAAGGTGTTAAATTAGACTACAATACAGAGCCATGAGACTTAGCTTGGGAGCAGTCAAAACCACATTAATGCATTACTGGTGGAATCCAGGGAACTGCCATTACATCTGAGGAGAACTAGGTTAGCACTGACACTGGATTAGAATTCAGGGTGGGCTTAACGGAAATATAGCATCGACTGTCCTGCACAATTGTTGGGAGTACTCCACACTCTCTGGTGAAAGCTTTGGATGGGACATTAACAGGAAAGTGAAACATTTCTAATTCGATACCATACAACATAGTCCAGCAGTTATTAGTAGCAGCATTTCGCAAATTTGTTCTGGGAGGTCAGAAGCAAAATCAGTAATAGCACGGAATCATTACATCTTGGCAGGAAATTTGGAATGACAGTAAGGGTAGAAATTATAACAAAATTCGAACAGTCGAATTTTGTAGATTAAGGCTAGGACATACAGGACTCAATGACACGTTATATACATCATGAAAAAGACAGTCAGATAAATGTGAGATATGTAACTGTAAAGAAAGTGTTGAACATGTGCTGATAGAGTGGAGGAAGTTCAGTGTGGAAAGAGAAAGACTGAAGGGCAGAGTGCAGATACAGCAAGGGAGTGGAGCGTCAAAGGACTGTTAGAGATAGGGGACAACAAGTTCAGCTTAAAAGGGCTTCATGTACATTTTTGAATGGAACGGGTTTAATATCCAGAATATAACTTCTATATGAAGTTTATTTTTTTAAATTTATAAATACCATTATTATTGTGTTTAAATAATAACTGTCATAAAGTCATGATGTTACACACTCCGGTACAGTAGGTGGCGGCATGCACCTTAAACGTTGGTTTGTAGTCCGCCAATAACCTGAAAGAAGAAGAAGAAGAAGAAGAAGAAGAAGAAGAAGAGAGCTCAGCGCAGTGATGTCTGCGTTGCTGTGCCTCGTAGCAGGAGCACTTTTCCTTTATATGATAGTTTATTACAGTGTGTTCAAGGGAGCTATGTGCTCCAGTTCAGTGAAGCTGAACGGGAAGACGGCCATTGTTACAGGTAACGAGTCTGAGTTGCTAGCTCCTAGTGACGTGTGTCTGAGAGAGAGAGAGAGAGAGAGAGAGAGAGAGAGAGAGAGAGAGAGAGAGAGAGAGAGAGAGAGAGAGAGAGAGAGAGAGAGAGAGAGAGAGAGAGAGAGAACATTTTCGTTAATTTATTAACCCCTGCAGGACTTTAACAGCTCTTATGTGTTTCAGCAAGATTTCTGCTCAATTTTTAAAACTGAAATCCCACATATGTGTTCTCTGAGTAGTCGAGAATAAAAATGTGATATTTTGAGAAGAACTTTACTATATTTCAAGAAAAAATGCACCGGTCTATAAAACCGACTCTAAACACAAAACTCTTCTGATCAGGTATTCATCTCACCATCATGTATCCTTTAGTCCACACAAATGATAACTTCACCACCCCTGATAAAGTTCAGTAGATCCACCTCATCACAAACATTCAAACCAGCAGAGGTATTTGTGTTTGTGCTAGTGAGCCTTAACTATTCCATTAACACCTTTCACTTGTCAAATAAGCTGACTCAGATCTCATCATCCATCACATTCCTCACCGCAGCCGATGAAATCAGCATCGACGTTATAGAAATCCAAAGATAATGTGAACGAGTTGCTCAAATACTGGTAGGGTTGTCCCAGCTAGTAACAGTAACAAAGGAAGAGCAGGACTTAGACGTACACTGCCCTAACTTAAAAGAGACACACCCCTGTGCACCATTGTGAATCTGAGCATACAAGTTGAAATATGTGGAGTCCACTTATGATCAGCCCATGCATGCTTCCAATAAGCCCACAGAATGGTTAACTCTGTTCATCTTTGTGTAGCACTCTGCTCCTCCACCAAAGTACAGTGTGATGGCTGCAATGTGTATTTTACAGAGCTGAGTTTGTATTGATTGATATAGATTGTATGATCTTAACACCAGATGTATGAATGAGCAATGATTTTGAAAAAACACTATGGCTCTAATCTTCTGTTTTACAAACGGTGTAAATGCAGGCAACATGGGTTCAGCACAGCGGCTTGTTTTCTGTGTTTTGTTGAGTTTGATGTATGCGACTGGTGTTTCCTGCTCAGGAAGCAACACTGGCATCGGCAAGGCCACGGCTCTGGATCTGGCAAAGAGAGGAGCCAGGGTGATCCTAGCCTGCCGCAACAAGGACAAAGCTGAGGCTGCTGCTTTTGACATCCGGAGAGTAAGTACTCTGATAACTGTTGTGTCGGCTCTATAGTCACTGTTCCGTAAGCCCAGAAGAACGTCGAGAACTTGACTATTGACTATTTAGTCCAGATGTACTCAAAATCTGGACGCCTCAATGACAACATGCTAGAAACACCTCCCACTATAACCTAATACAGCACCACAGGCTGCAGGTTCCAATATCATTGTGTAGTGTAGTGTAATATTTGTGTACTGCAGCCTCTTTACCAGCATTAATGTCCTTCAGGAGAGTGGGAACAACCAGGTGGTGTTCACGCAGCTGGATCTTGCGAGTTTCCAGTCTGTTCGCTGCTTTGCTGAAACCTTCCTGAAGACTGAACCCAGACTGGACCTCCTCATCAACAACGCAGGTGAGGATGTTAAAAATAGTGGGATATCCCTCCGTGGTGCATTGATATTTCTTCATGCAAACCAAATCAACACCTGTTAAAAGAAATCAGTCACATTTGACTTCACCACTACAGTGCTGTAAAATGGAAGTACACTAAGTGATTGAGTGTTTCAGGTGTGATGGGTCCAGGGCACACGGAGGATGGTTTCGGCATGGCGTTTGGGGTCAACCACCTGGGTCACTTTCTGCTCACCAACCTTCTCCTGGAGAAGTTGCAGCAGAGCGGTCCTGGTCGCGTGGTCACCGTGGCTGCACTGCTGCACCGCTTTGGCAGCGCTGACTTCCCTCTGCTGGCTTCCAAGAAGGACTCTGTGTCCAGTCAGTCCACCTGGCACAACATTCGAGCCTACTGCAACAGCAAGCTGTTTAATGTGCTCTTCACCAGGGAGCTGGCCAACCGGCTGGAGGGCACCAGTGTCACCTGCTACAGCCTCCACCCAGGTTAGTGCCCTCTGCACATTTTACATAGGAGCGTTGGGGGAAATTAAGGGAGTGTTGTGAGTGTAGTCTTCTGCTTCAGACATCAGTGCCTTTCTTTCCAAAAGGGTTTGAGGTAAAGTCTACGGTTAATGAAAGCTCAAGAGGGAGTTCATTCTCAGCAGAGGAAGATTTTCAATCTGGAGCTCTCTGGAAACTACTCAGACTTGGTTGTCCCAAATACAGCTGCCCTGCCACTAAATATGAACTGTCACAACAGTATGTGAGACTGAAAGAACAGACTACCTGTACTGTCAAGCTGTGCTGTACAGTAATCATGGAGCACTTCCACAATCCTCATATGTTTGGATGGTTTCTTCTTCCAGGAGTCATCTACACAGAGCTGTGTCGCAGTATGAGCCTGTGGATGCAGCACCTTGTGACGCCCTTTGCCAAGCTCTTCTTCCTGGATCCTGCGGGGGGGTCCCAGACCACCGTGTACTGTGCCCTGCAGGAGGGCATCGAGCCTCTCAGCGGACGGTACTTCTCTAACTGTGCACTGCAACAGGTGGGAGCCAAAGGACGAGATGATGCCCTGGCAAAGAAGCTGTGGGAAGTGAGCGAGAGGTTAACCGGTTTATCATAACAGACTGAGTCCTGATCCAGTGTGATCGCTCTGTGCCTCAGCAGAGTCCTCATCAGGTCTCCACAGTCAGTGGCTTATTATTGGTCTGTACTTCTCATGGTCTTATACATGTACCATGTGAACACAAAGCAGTGCAGTCTTTTGCTATTTCTACGAACTGTATAACTTTACACTTGTGCCTGTTGTTTATTTAATGGCAGTTATTAACAAAGCCACGTTTTCTTACTCAAATGTTAGTCCAGTGGGAAGAAGATAACTGCTCCATCAGACCACAAAGTGGCTCAGAAAGTTTCATTCCTGTGCTTGAAGTAAATGCTGCTGGCAGCTTGGTGATGCAATGACTTCTAACTGAGGCTATACGTCTTCTCTGTTAATTCAAGGGAATGTGCTATATTTATATTTTGTGGAGCAGCTTCTACTGTGTCAAAGGAGGAATGAATACAAAACAGCTGATGCAACTCATCTTATATATCTCAAAGAAACCTCCTCCCAGCCGGTGGTGATGTAGTGCTCTGAGAGGCTTGTCAAAGACTTCATCCCCTCCTCACTACTTCAGTCCCTGGACCTGTTGTAGTTTTCATACAGCTCCGACAGATCCACACTGCCCTGGCCCACCTGGTCACCGGGAGAGGGAATTATGTTCAAATGCTGTGTGGGCTACAGCACACTCTGCTATTCTGTGCGGCTGGATCTTCAGCTTCCTGACAGGCAGACCTCAGGCGGTGCGGGTTTGCTTCCACCTGGAGAACTGGTGCCAGGAAAACAACCTCTCTGTGAATATCAGCAGCACCAAGGAGCTGACAGTGGACTTTAGGGAGAAGCAGGAGAGGAACTCGAACAGGGCCCCAGTGGAGAGGGTGGAGAGGTGTTTGCATCACAGAGGATTTGTCATGGTCCTCTCACATGAACTCCTTGGTGAAGAAAGCCTGTCAGCGCCTCTACCACCTCCGATGCTTTAGGGAATTCAGGCTGCTTCTAAAGTCTTTCTACACCTGCAACATAGAGAACATCCTGACAGGCAGCATCAACGCCTGGTTCAGGAACAGGACTGAGAGGGGTTACATGGCCCTGCATCTGATGAGGAACTCTCAGTCTACAAGACATTTACAGCAGGAGGTGCAGGACGAGGGCTGAGAGGATCAGAAAAGACCTCCATCATCCCAACAACAGACTTGTCTCTGGTGGCCAAAACAGAGAGGATGAGGAGTTTCTCCACTCAGGCCTAAACTTACCATTTTATTGTTTTACTGCTGCTTTTGTAAAATAATATTGTGCTGTACTATTTTATCTATTCCATTTTTTAATATATATTTTTTCTGGAGCAAGGCACAAAATACCTTTCCTCCATTTGTTGTTTGTGTACGTGACAAATAAAGGTTTCTGTGTTTGGAGATGCTTCTCTTACTCTGCTGTTGAGAAGAAAGGTCAACGAGCCGGTTGTGATGCACCTTGTTCACTCCTGAGCCAGAACAAAGTGAGTAAAGCTGGAGCAGAGAACTAAGAACTGTCGCGTTTGCTGCTTTATGATCGGCTGCATTGCGTCATGGTTCTGTCTATTTAACATGATGTGCAGTTTTCCACCAAACAATGGACAGATGTGCTTGTGCCAGATTTTATCTGGACAATGTGAGCATGCCCTACCACCCAAGAGTAGCAATAAACATATGTCACAAATAATGCTACTATTAAGGCCTGCTAAGTGAGGGTACTGGCACAAACATTACATGGACCAAGAGCAGTCCAAGTCCAAGTTACAACACCCATGAGAACCTGTCTATGAAGCATTAATCAAACTCGCATTAACCAAATGACTGCTGAGTAAGAGCACTCGCATAGAGCCACAGCTGACCAATCCGATGCCCCAGGCAGGATTTTAGCTGGTGCCCCTTCAATCACAGCCAATTTCAGCCCCAATCATTTTGTTCATACACCCACACAGAAACTGCACAGCTTTAGGTTTTGAGATGAAGCTATGCAGACCACACTCAAGAAAACCCCAGAAGATGGGGTCTGTTTAATAGGCTACGTAGTTATGTTGTTGTGGGCTTTTTTTTGGGGGGGGGGGGGGGTAATATTTCAAATGTAATAGTATTAAAAGAGTATAAGCTAAAAAATAAAAATTTCTTCTTCCCTTATTTGGGGCAGCTCTATGAATGGATGGCGCCCCATCAGTGGTGGGCCGTCAGGGCCTGCAAGGCCTTCTCTGCTGGCCTAAACAGAATCACAAAGTTATAGCTATTTTATAATTTAATCATTTTTCATAAATACACTACATGTATCATATTTTTTTTTCTCATTGCACAGCTACTGTGTTCCTCAGTTGCTCTGCTTCCAGTGCAGCTTGTTTTAAGTAGAGCTTTTATCCAATCAGATTTCACCTCTGTGTCTCTAGGTAAGAAGAGAGGCCCGAGGCCTGCAGACTCACAAGTGAATCCATGTGCAGTTTAAGTGAATGGGGACGATATTGTTGATTGTCATAGTGTTCAACCAATCAGATCTTTACTTTGACATGTTGGGCGTATTCTTTGATGTGTCAGAGCCTGCTAGCTGGCCTACAAGTACGTCAGCATTAACGAGCAGCTCAGTTTTCGGGTGCAGCTCTGCAGTGAGGTGCAGCGTGTGCTGTGATTGGTCAGTGGGCGAGCACGTGACTATTGTGAAACAAAACTTAAAATAGCCATCAGAGGCTTAGTCAGAGTAGTAAGAGTTCAAATTGAAAGATATGGAAGAAATTATGAAATTTTTTGCATTTTGCTTGGTGTAGATTATTATTTTTTTTTACCTAGCTTTGTTTTTTTAACACTCAATGGCTGAAGGAGGAGAAATGGATTTGTGAGTTGGGATTAAACTCTTTGTCAACAGAGAAAGGAGGATGGAGTTTGTAAATCAACTGCGTTTGTTTTTTTACATCTAATATCTGAATGGCCCTCGAGTGTGTAGCAGAATGCGTGTTCCGCTGCAGGTCTGCTCGATTGATTTGTCATGTCTCTGTTGTCATAGCGCAGTCCACCGAAAACATATTTCCCACAATTGAAGCTTCTGCATTTTCCAAATGCACTAGTATTATTCAAACATATTGTTCGGTTCGTAAGCCTCGTACCGAACGATTTAATACGAATACGTGTATTGTTACACCCCTAGAAACAAATAACCGTAGCTGTGTCGTCATCATGAGGTTATTGGGTGGTGTTTCAGCTGCAAGACAGCACTGAAGGCCCAGGTATAAAATGCACGGCCCGCCACTGCGCCCCATAGCATCCACATAAATGACATTAAATTGCATAATACATACAAGGATGTGAATAACCTTCGCTCATAAAGTGTCATGTCTGTCTCAGAAGCTGCTAAAGACGGGTTTAGTCTCCTGAAACAGTCAAGTGAAACATTGGGAATCCACTGGAGGTTGTCTTTGCCCAGTATGTCCACAGGGGGGCAGTAGCGTAGCACAGCTCGAGCATCAGCAAACCTCTTCATGCTGGGCCTTGGCCGTTGTTGCTTGGAGCAAGGTTGTTGAGGACCTTAACCCAGCAGACCTATGGATTCTGTTCATTATGAGCACTGATTATTAACACTGGTAGGCATGAAAGTCGGGTCACTTGTGTGTGTTAAGAGAGGTGCTCTTGTAATTACTCAGTAGGACATTCTTCTGCGCAGGCTTCTCCTTTAACCTCGGTGTTGGTGGGGAGGAACACACTTCCACGATCGATTCCTATCTCCTGCTGCCTTCTAATACCACTCCTCCCCCTCTGCTGTCTCCGCTGCATGCTGAAAGGACCTGTGGTAAACTTGAGTCCTCACTGAGGAACAGCTTTAATGGTAATCTTGTCTTTATCCAGTAACAGCTCAGCACTTCTTCTCACCTGAGCCAGAAATCTCCACTTAGCACTTACATATACACAAACTTTCCAGTTTCATTCCTATCTATGTTTTACAGAGAGGCTTGTTCATATATCATTCACAGCCTGATTTATACAACATTGTATTACTACAAACATGGCGAAAGATTATTTCATGAATGTTGAAAATAACTGATTTATGGAGTGATACAAAGAGATTTTCAGAATTCCCTCTTTAAAATCTTTGACTCTAATATATTAACAAAATACATTTTTAACCTGGCTTTATTAAATGTTGCATGCCATGCAAATAAGCACATATTTAATAAGGTAATGCCCCATTTGCACATTCAAACATAACATTTCAGAAAACTTTGTAAGTAATCCACTGGGTGAGATTTATGATGAAATTTAGTGGTTAGAATGTTTGACCGAGTGTCTCCACTTAAAACCTCTTAAGCTCGGGCCCTATTTGTAGGCCTCTGCTCAAAAATGGCATACCCATACTAAAGTGACCATAGTTCTGTAACTACAAGGTCTATTTTAATAATTTTTGATGCTATAATCAGATCACAACACTTGTGAGATTGTTCAGATGGGTAATATTGTGTATATGTTGCTGGTTAATATAGTAATGAAGACATTACACAGCTCAAATTGAAAATAATCAGGTTCGCCTGAAAAAAAAGCACTTTTATTGATATAATGTTGTTGAAATAATGCAGATATCTCCCTAAAAACTCTCCCAAATCATAGCACAACCGATCAGCAGTTGCTGAATAAAGGTTAAAGTGGGATAAAGTGAAGAATAAGAGGCTTTAGTAGAGAGCGGTCAAGCGAGGTCATCATTTTCGAACCAGCTGTTGCAGCTCTTACATTGTACTTTTATATACTATATAACTATATATTTCACTTTTTTTATCACTCATATTATTCAATACATCCAAATACAGATGTTAGGAATCATTTTGATTCCTAACATCATCAGAGCCTGTTTCTGGCTGTCATCTATAGGATTTTCTCAGTTCATGTGTGTGTATGGGGCTGTAGCTCAGCCTATCATCGGTCGATTTCAGTCAATAAGCCCTACTTCGACGCGTCAGAGTCTCAGGAAGGCGTGTGTCAGATTTGGTGTTGATTGACAGAAGTTTCAGCCAGTAAAGTTGCAAGAAGTGCCGCGTCTCCCGAGCGTAAATTTCCACTCGCCGGAAGTCTGACCGCTCGCCCATGCTGGATTGACCGCTCTTATTCTGGAAACAGCTCGGAAGTAAACAGGATGCAGTTGGCAACAATGATTCCAGCTTTGAAACGGATAATCTGCGACGTTATTGTACTCATTTTTCATAAAACTGGACCAATAACCGGTTTTATGAAGATGAAGGTCAGCTCGGTTTCGGCGGAGGGCAGTACGATGGCCCGAGAGCCCCCAAATTTGGGGGCGTGGAGCTTAAGAGGAACACAAAGTTCAACACAAACAGTTGCAATGATGAAAGCAAGATCTGTGGATTACCCTGGAAACTGACAGCAATAGATAGACATTACGTTTTTGAATGTCATTTTTTATGTCGTTAGCACTACAAACTATTTTATTCACCTCGACTGTATTGGGATCATGCAGAAATCTCAAAAACATCTCACAACCTCAGCAAAGGAAACGAGAACTCTCGGCATGGCTAGATACCACTAAATGTGGGCAAGAGTTTTTTCCTGGGTGAACCAAACCTTTGCTGGAATATAAAGGACTTAAAATAGTCTTCAAACTTAGAAAATCCTCAAACATGGTATTTTTATCTCTTACAAGCTGTTTGCTATTGTCCTGTGGGACAGGATGGTGGTTGTGGCTCAGCAGGTAGGGTGGTAGTGATCCTCGGGCTCATGTCCACATGTTACTTTGTCTCCTGTAGGACAACTTTCAAACATGTTGAGTCTCCCCCAACTTAAGTTCACTGAGGTTAGCCCGTTCACCACTGCTATGCTCCAGGTTATTTTGAATCTGAACCAATTTACCAAATTTTGAGTGTTGGTGGAAATATCTTTATTTATCTAATGAAAACTCAAAATCCAGGCGGCAGGTGAGAACTTGAAAAATTATGGAATTTAATGCAGTTAGTTTCTAAGGCACTCTGTAAAGTTTAAAAAAATATTTATTCTCCTGTTGATCAACTTTTCTCATTTAATGTTGTGCTTGACCAACCTTGTCTCCTAAAAATGACACTCCCCCAAAACTAAAATGCATTCTCAATTACACTTGACTAAAAACTAGTATTACAAATACGTTTCTAATCAACATTTTAACACTTTACCATATATAAACAGAGCACAAAATGTAAGGAAATTTGTGTTTGGTAAATTATTTCTTTATTGTAACAATGCTTCTTGGCAATAAATCTTATACCGTTAGAAAGCCTGTTTGTTTCCTTTTACATGGTGCCACATTTGTAAGGAACATGCATTTGTGGGATGAGCAGCAGAGCTGAGTATGTGGGTTGCGCCCATGAAAAATGTCCCAAATCTTCTCTGCCAATGCCAAACAGAGACTTCATCAGAGACTACCTCCAGAATGTGGGAGTGGAGAGGATGGAATGGCCTGCCAGCAGTCCTGAACTCAACCCCATTGAACACTTGTGGGATCAGCTTGGGCGTGGTGTTCGTGCCAGAGTGACCAACACAACCACGTTGGCTGACTTGCGACAAATGCTTTTTGAAGAATGGGATGCATCCCACAGCAGTGTGTGAGCAGGCTGGTGACCAGCATGAGGAGGAGGAGCCAGGCTGTTGTGGCTGTGTATGGTTCTTGCACACGCTGCTGAGGCTCCTGTTTGTTAAATGAATAAATTGTTAAATTGTCATTATGTCTTGTGTCTTCAGACTTCAATCATCCAATCCACCAAACAACACCAAACAAGAGTCGATGGCAGAATAAGCTGTTTGGCATTGGCAGAGAAGATTTGGGACATTTTTCATGGGCGCAACCCACATACTCAGCTCTGCTGCTCATCCCACAAATGCATGTTCCTTACAAATGTGGCACCATTTAAAAGGGAAATAAACAGGCTTTCCAACGGTATAACATGTATTGCCAAGAAGCATTGTTACAATAAAGAAATAATCTACCAAACAGAAATTTCCTTACTTTTTGTGCTATGTTTATATCCCACAAATTCCCCGTGCAGCTTATTTCAGGGATACTTTTGCTTCTTTCGTTGTCTTTCCTTGTATGTTGTGGTAGTTGGTGGAACTGATGGCGAAGTCAGGCTCAGGTCTTCAAGGTCCACTGAATGCTCAGATGCAACCTTGTCTGGCTCTGGACTGAGCAAACCAACATGATGACATAGGGACCCAGTATCCAGAGCATGTGCCTGTTCCTGTTATTGAAACTGCAAAGAGCAATATAGATGCAGTCCACACTAAATAAACTCCATGTCATTATGGCAACATTTAGATTGTTTGCCATATTAACTTAGTTGCAAAAAGGCCAAGCGGTATGAATTGAAATGCAGCTTAGTTGAATGCAGCTGGATTTGATACAGTACAAAGAGCAACTCTAATGAGATTCATTTGCAGACAGTTCAATTGCATTCAAGTCATAGTTAGTGTGACATAGTTCTTTCAAAGAAACCTGCTTGGACATTACGGGCACACTCAAGGCAAAACATTATTTTTCATTCTCTGAAAACAACTTCAATTTTGAGATTTTGAGCTATTTCGCTTCCATAACACGTCTTCTTTCAGACCAGTGGAAAGAAAACATTTATTTGACTAATTTGTCTATTTGCGTCTGTAGATTTCTCTTAAATTCACCAAGAGTTTCTATTAGATAATACTTAACTAGCATGTTTAAACATAACATTTTAGAAAACTTGTATTACAAAAAGATAATTGTCTTGATATCATTAATCAACTGGGGAAGTTTCATGGTCATGTTGTTTACCATATTAACCTGTCTCTTCTCAATAAATTCTTACTGTTTTATTTCCCAACATGGATATTCAAAATGTTGTTTCAAAAGTATTCTGAATGCTACCTGGAATAGCTTTCTGGTGGACAAATACTAACTTATCAGTTAAATCTAATTGATCCCTAAAAAGACTGGAATCAACCCCCCAAAACCCACCACATGTTCATTTTCAACTGTACATCCAGAGGACATGACCTCAGTGTGGGGTGATGCTTACCCCTCTGTCCCATGTGTATAATGATATTACAGAAAAGTAAAAATGTGTTGCAGCCTCATTTCCCGAAGTTCAGAAAGATAAGAAAGTAGAGTTGTTTCAGGCCAAAGGTGTGCAGCTCAGGAGTGTGCACCTCTGCCTTGATCTATAGTTCATAGATGTTCCGTCAGTCCTGCTCCACTCGGTTTGAGAAGCAGCTCATTGATGACTTGTGTGTTGTGTTTGCTTTGGGCAGACTCCACAGCGCTGCAGTACTTAGTGACTGGATTAGTGCATCAATTAGGCAGCTATTGGATGCATGGAGCCACGCTGATTGATTTAGATACTTTGGTCGCTGTGTGCAGGTTGTTTGTGTGGGGACAATATCAATACATCTGAGTGAAAGAAAACCTGATGTTCTTTCTGCTTCACTCTGTCAATGTTTATAATAGATAGAGCATTTGTCTCTGGCAGTTTGTTGTGGTGATCAATCTATCAGCATTTAAATACACAGTAAAAATAATCCTATTTGACATAGTTAACCTACCTTGTGATCATGAAATAAATGCGATAAATTTATATGACATCAATTGTGAGTATTTATTTATCATACATCATTGTAAGGAGTACTAAACTGTATGGAGGGCACTGTGTCACAGGGATGCTAGAACATATTTAACCTAGTTTAGTTTCATCTGCAGACACAGATGGTTTTTCTAATCATAGAAATAGACCAGTAAGCATTTGTAATGTGTACAATTGTACACTTTGGAAGACATGCAAGAACTGAGTAGTTAGTGTCAGTCAGCAGTTAGTGTCTCCTACTGAAGAAGGTTTTCAGCAGAGCCTGGATCTTCTCCATCAGTATTGTTGGACCTGGACCCTACAGTTAACATGAAGAAGACCAAAATTACCTTCCAAAAAAAGATCAAGGCCTGGAATGGATCTCCCCTTGGGAGTCTTCCCAAACTTCCTGATGGCCGGTCCTCTCCTGTCCTACAGATACAGTATACTGTGGCAGACTACCAAACCACAGTAACTGATACGAACCTGAGAGACATTGGCGATGTACAGACTGAGTGACCATAGTCTGGCAACAGAGAAGGTCTGCCCGCAGATGGCAGGCTGTTCTGTCTTTGTAATGAGGGAGCTGTAGACACAGAATTTTACTTTCTAACACAATCTAAAATCTTTAGAAATATTAGGGAGGAATTCCTTCCAAAATTTGAAAAGAAATTGCCCTGAATTTTGAAGTCTGACAGGGAGGAAGCCCATAACATGGAAGCCAGAGGAACCTTTGGGTGTATGCACCCAGTGAGCACCTTTTACTAGAATGATGAGGGCACCAGTCCTCTTAACAATCCCTGACTCTCTTATGTTAACACAGTATTCACAATGAATTCTGCGTTTGTCAGAACAATAGAGAAAACTGGGGGCTTGACAATAAGAAGAAAAGGCTTTGTCTCTGCCAATACTGCCAATAGGTTGTTGCTTAGTTTAAAATGTATGAAACTGGAATAAAATACAAAAAAAGCAGTTGGACAAGCGTCACTCCAAAGTATTTATTGTAATCAGACATTGTCTAAAGCTCATGAAGTTGTCTGTCTAAATCATAGTTTGGCTGACGGTTTTGCTAGTCACTTTGGTTGTGTGTGTCTGCGTGTGTGTGTCTTATTCAGAGAGAAAGATGTGAGTGGTAGACAACAAAGCAACGTGTTGGTAAGTTCATATTTAACATTAAATCCCCCTCGTCACCTCTTTCCTCCAGACACTCCTCACTTTTCAGTGTGAACACACGCACACACGCACATGCACACACAAACACCTACACACACACACCCATCTGGCCCTTATCAGTAACAGTGGGGGTGTCGATAAATAGAAGCATCCTCTGGGTCTTGTTATTTCCTCCGTTGCAATTAACGTTCTCATCTGCTAAACCTGTGATTAACGGTGTTTACCGATATGCTGCGGCGTGTTCAACTGCTTGAGTCACACACACCTTCCGCTCCATTTCCCAACCCATCCCATATGCAGCTTAGGCTGTCAACAGTGAGTATAACTACACAGGTTCACCCAGGGAAACTCTGTTGATTTGGCCCCAATGGGGGGAAATTGGGGGTGACTGTGGCAATCAGAAGATCGGCGGCTTGATCCCCGGCTCTGCTAGTCGCATGTCGATGTGTCCTTGAGCAAGACACTTAACCCCAAAATTGCTCCTGCAGCTGAGCCTACGGTGTAGAAATGTGATAGAATCTGAATTGTAAGTCGCTTTGGATAAAAGCGTCTGCTAAATGACTGTACTGTAAATGTAAATGATTAAGTTATTATAATTCCATATTGTAGAGTATATATATTGGACTGATGCTGATCTTTGAGTAAATGTAGCATAAAACATATCATTTTCAAATTTACTGTATCACGTTATAACAAAAGAGATTTTGAAAAATATTTTTTTTATTTGGGTTTAGCACACCATCAACACATCATCCATCAGGTCAACATTTCCACAAAATACTGGCAGATTGCAATGGAATTTACTGAACACATTTTCTCCATTAGGCCAAGTTATCAACTTTACACACAACATGATAAAGATGATGAATGCTGTCGTAGTGAACGTTTGACCCTTCCTCTAGCCTTACACCAAAAGCCCAATTTGTTTGTAAATATTACAATGAAGTGATTCAGTGCAAGGTATTTGGTTTAGGATGTCCTCCCAAACCATGTTCTCCAGCCCTTCCTCGCAGATCCTGAGGCATCCCCAAAAGGGATATGTAATCCCTCTGGGTCTGTCCCGTCATCTCTTCCCAGATGGACATGCCCAGAAAACCTCCAGAGGGAGGCATACAGGAGACATCCTAACTAGAGGCAGCCACCACATTAACTGGCTCCTTTTCTTTGCAAAGGAACTGCTGTTCTTCTCCTAGTTCCTTACAGATGTCTGAGCTCTTCACTAGGTCCCTAAGGGCAAGCTCAGCCACCAACCCGGAGAAACCTGCAAAAAACTCCACACAAAAGGGCGGGATCAAATCAGGACCCCTCTTGCTGTGAGGTGTCAGTGCTCACCACTATAACCCTGCCGTCCCAGCACAGTCCCACTTGGCTAAATAACAGAGCTATCAGCTATCATTAACAGAGGATGCATTGAGTTACATTATCATGCATTCAAGTTCTATTCAGTCAAAATTAGTTTTGGGCGAAGGTAACATTATCATGATGTGTTCAGGTGTAATCTCGCAACATGAAAGTTTTGGCGAGAAACTTTAATAGATATATTTGTTTGAAGGGGATGTTTTAGCAATATAAAATAGATATTAGAGAAGGAATTATCACCTGTTTAACTTCCTCACACAAGCTCTTATTATTCAAATGAATATTGCCAATAATCAAAGCAAATATTCAAATAAAAAGACATTTGCTAATCATTTGAATTGTGTGCTGAATAACAGGCTTTTAGGAATATAGACGGTGTGGGCACAGCACAAAAACAACCTAATCATCTTCTGAGGAAGGCAAGAAAGAAACAGTGATCTGCTATCGAACAGAGCTCAATGGACAGTTCAAGGTTTTGGGATTGTTTGAAAAACATAAGAAACATGAACTCTGACAGGAAACAGCTTGTCACTCTGAACTCGACAGAGCTGACAAACTGAATGACTTTTTTTCTCAGATTTGAGACACAACACTTTATTTCAGGAGGGGGCGGAGGCCTTACATTCTATTACCATTGCTGGTTCCTCTTACTGGGTAGAAATTAAACCACAGGTACAGACCATTTTTAGTAAAGTTTGCAATAGGAAATCATCGGGCCGGATGGCTTGGCTGCCTTTCTGCTAAAAAGATGCTCGTCAGAACCAGCTGCTTCATGGTGCCCTAGTTTTTTGCAGTTCTTGAAAAGTCACACAGTTCCAGTCTCTAGCAAAAAGCCCATAATCATTTCTTTGCCTAAAATACCTACCCCATGTGCTGACAATGATCTGCAGTAATGAAGTGTCTCCAGAGAGTCATAGTAAACATGCTCAAGTCAGATTTGGCTTCATGTACGGACCCTCTTCAGTTTGCATGTAGGCGGGGGTGGAGCACAGATAATGCTGTGGTCGCCTAATTAACAAGCATGTAGAGGTCCCAAGGTATGCTCTTGTTTTATTTGGAGATTTCAGTTCAGCTTCTAATACACTCCAACCACACCTACTTGTCCAGAAGTTAAATGACATGCAAGTAAATCCCTTCATTATGAAATTGTCACGGTGTCAGGAAAGCTGTTTGGACCCAAATGCAGAATGAATTGATGAGGAGGCAGCAGGGAAAGTTCAGTGATTTATAAAAACAACAACCAGTGTCTGAAATCAGGCAGGTAACAGAACTAAACTTGCCACAAACAAATGACTCACTGGAAACAGTAGGAGCAAGGCAGGTACACTGGTTAGAAAGAATGGCGATGAATTAACAGGGAGAGGGAAGCACACATACTATACTAGGGGACTAAGTAATGAATGAAACACAGGTGTGGCAAAAACAGGCAAGAAAACACACAAAGACAGGAAATAAAACCAAACATGACAAATGGGATTTTAAAATGAAACGGGAAACAGACTAAACAAAACCCATGACACAAATGGTTTTATTCTTTCTTAACAGACAGTACCCTACAGGTAAGGGTCAATGGCTCCCTTTTCAGATGATACAGTTATATTCAGTCTGCTGTGTGATGATGACTGCCCCTTAGTGAATCACACCAAGAGTGGTGTAACAGCTACCACCTTAAAATTTAACGTTGACCTAGCGATGACCTATGACCCCGTTATCATTGGGGACAGTAAAATTGATTAGGTGGGCCCCTAAATAAATGCAGCCACCAAGAATTTCCCTTCCTAGTTGAAGGCCATCCGTCTGCCAGCCAGTTCCCAGTCAACTTCAAGCTGCTGGGAGTCCCCCCCCCCCCCCTCCCTGTTTACCGATAGGGTGTGTCTTGATTCCACTGTAAAAACACCTGTTTATTCAATTAAGATATGTTAGAGATGTAAACACTTGGGTATAGAAATTGACAACAAATTAAAATGGAGTAACCACATTGAGTATCTGTGAGGTAGGTTGGCTCAGAGTCTTCACTTTCTCCCCAGACTTAAGTCCTTTACACACCAGGGGCATGACAAATAAACAACACTAAAACACAAAATCCTAAATATTATATTTCAAGGGCTTTTATTGTGATAGGTAAGAATGGAAGGAGTGGATCTTGCCTGTGTCAAGGATGACAGGAGTAATAAAGTTTGCCATCTTGGTTTAAACCATGGAGCATCCGGGTTGTTATTTTAGAATTTAACTTGCTAGGCACAACCTAATTTGCTCTGCACAACATGATTGATCGATGTCTTTATTTGCAGTGCGAAAGCTCAGAAAAATCAACCTTGTTCCCAAAAAAAATTCAATACTCAACACTAAAACTCAAAATTCAACACTCACAAACACATATTGCACTTATTTCATACACACGTGGCGTGTAAGCACGGCCTCTGTTGTATGTTTTATTCCCTGTTAGATAATCGTGACCTCAAGAGACTACACCGCCATTTTTGGAGTTCTTATTCCTTCTATCTCCTTTGTTACCCTTACACACCTTACATACCTTTTGTGCATATGTGTTGTAATAATAGCTGCATTTAATGGCCTGTGCTTGAATTCAAACCTTCACAGTTCACTCTAACTGTGGGATAGTATTTTGACGATTGACATTTTGAGTGAATTTTGTTTGTTGGTCCCTGATCCCAGGGTGGTGCCCAATTATTGTTAGATTTGTTAATAATCCTAATTATATGAATACTTTTATTGATATCAATGATTTAGATATCATTGCTAATAACCAAACAAGCTCCTGCCAGATCCCAACACCTTCCTTTTGTAAGGCATCGGATTTAATATTTTAGATTTAGTTTTATGTTTAATGGGTTTATGGCTTTTATGATTCTCTCCTGATTTTATATACCTATGCATTTATATATATATTTTTATCTCTCAGGGCAAGTGCAACATTTTACATATCCTTTTCCTAAAACTAACTAAATAGTTTTGTGTTTGAATGCACGTTTACTGTGACTGTAGTGGAGCAGAATAGCTTTAAGTGCTGGGCTATCCATTGCGTTAGAAAGAGATGCCACTTAGTCTGCATCAGTATATGACACGTTGGGAGCGTCAGTATGTGATGAGTTGGGATGAGAATGGTTTGGTATGTTCACCATTGTCCCTGTTTCCAAAAAGACCAAAAGGGTAAGAAATGGTCAGATAATCATGAAGACGTTTATTAATATAGTATTTCCCTGTCTGTTCTCTAGTAACTAATCTAGAATAGATTCAGAGTTATTCTGAAACTACCTATTAATGTTTCATTAATTATCAGGTTGTTCCATATTTGTTCCTCACTCCTTGTCTTTCACCTTCCAGGTTTTGGGGGTCGCTTGCTAGGCTTAAGACATTTAGGCATGTTTAGATATGCAAAACTGGCTATTAGTTGGCTCAGAGGTAAGTGCATCACTTGTGGGGAACACATTTTTATTATTGCCTTGCTTTATTTGTCTGTTTCGAACATTTGTAAAGATACTGTACATTGGCTGATATACAAACTCTGACATAGTGCATATTCACCAGCCCAAATTGAAGGCTTCTCCTGTGAACAAAGACCAGCTTCAGATGTTGTGACAAATCATTGCACAATAATATCAGGCTCAGTGTGCAGGTGCTAATATAAGTTGTATTCATGTTAATGCTTTCCATTTGTCTTGTAGGTATTTAAATGATCCTGCCTGTTACCCACTGTGTCTGGAAACAACATTAAACTGGCATGGAGAGATGGCAAACCTTTTAAAAGCCTCTTAAACATACAGTCAGTCATAGCACTTAGGTAAATGAGCTCACTCTTTTGCTTTTTGCAATTTGCAATAAGCTAACAAGAAAATGCTACTCGCTGAGCAGAGACTATAAAACAGCAACATACATGCTGTTAATTGGACATAAATTATACTGTTTTGTTGTGTTGCTATGGTAACAAATTGCCAATTAGGTATGCTGAAAAATGTATTTGGGTGACACACATCCATCCATTCACAATGGCTTTATTTCCTGAGGACTCTTGCTCCTTTTCTGTGGTAAATGCAATACATGAATAAAGGTCTATATTTTGACTTGATAAAACTATCACTCTGCTCCATCAATACATATCATATGTAGTTTTTAATAATACATCTGATGGACAGAAAAAGTGGCCTACTAAATGCAGATTTCACTGATCTAAATGATTAATCAAAGTTCTGATTGAAACTTTCTCACAGTTCTTACAAGAACATAAGTTCTAAATTTAACTATGGATAAATGAGGTTGAACGATGACCGTCATCACGGTCTTTACTTTGAATATTGCCATCATCTACATACCAAAAAATTATTACAAATGTCATGTGTCTGACTTTAGGAGGCTAAAAGCATCCAGGTGAACACACCCCCTCCTCTTGCCTTGAGTACCTTAGGCCAATCAAAGCTTCAAAAGATGGTGATGGTCAGCGTTTAGTCTAATAAATCCATAGTTATAGTCATAACTTATGAACTATTTTCACCTCACTACCTTGGAGGACATCAGCATCGCAAGGAACAGAAGACTCCACTCCGTCACATCCTTTGCTGAGAGCAGCACAGCAGAACACAACAGTGCAGAAGATGCCACATTGAAATATGGAAAAAGTACAGGGAGCACTCCATGTTGCTGCAGCCCAGAATTGTAAAAAAGGAACCCATTTTACAGCAGCCCAGAAAGTGGCTACGCCTCTGGTGAGGTGAGCTACCTGATTAGGAAGGGCTTCCAGGTTGGTCAAGGTGGAGGCGATGGAAATCCTGGATGAGGGTACAGCCCATGATGTTGCTGGCGGAAGTCCATGATCGTTCCTCCGGATCGTACCCTTCCCAGTCCACCAGGTACTGTAGACCGCGGCCCCTTATGCGAACGTGGGATGCACCCTCAGGGATCTGGGGAGCCGCAGTCAAACTGCTACTAGGTTGACGACCTTGGAGATAGGGAATGGACCGACAATCCAGGGAGCCAACTTCCGGGATTCCACTCGCAGGGGGAGGTCGCGAGTGGATAGCCAGACTTTCTGTCCTGGTTGATAGTCGGGGGCTTGGGTCTGTCAGCGCTCACCCATCTTCTTGTAGCGGAGCATGTTTCTAAAGAGAATCTGCCTGATCATCTCCATGTAGGGGCTCCCAGCACACAAGATGAGGGCAGGATGATGGAAGGAGAGCTGTGAGCAGACTTAAGGTCAAACAGCCGGGACAGAGCATTGGGTTTGAGGTTTTTGGAAAAAGGGCGGGAGTGGGCGGGCCCACTTGGCTTGTCAGGCGCGAAGCCGCTTGACTGACCGCATGTACTCCAGGTTTTTGTGGTCAGTCCAAACCAGGAATGGTTGCTCTGCTCCTTCAAGCCAGGGCCGCCACTCCTCCAGCACGACCTTCACTGCCAACAGCTCCCGTTTCCCCACATTATAGTGTGACTAGGCTGACGGGAGTTTGCGGGACAGGAAAGCAGAGGGATGGATGAACCTTGTTGGTCCGCTGCGAGAGGACGTCCCCGATACCCACATCCGAAGCATCCACCTCCACGATGACAAGCTGTCAATAAAATGGTGAATGCATTGCCTGAGTTGAGTTGCTGCACTGTGAGTCTGAAACACCAGCCGATCTTCTCGCACTCTTTCACCGTGGATTAACAGTCATATGCTCTGGACCCAGAGATGTTAAGGCTGCCGTCTATCGCTCAACTGGAGGCATGTCCCCCAAACCAGTCTTTGGAGCATACTGGACCTTAGTCAGTTTGCAGCCTGCATTCAATTTAAGGCGCCCTACTTGGAGCCAAAATGGGAATTTCGAGCATTTCTCTAATAGTAACTCTTGTTTTAGCTCTATCTTTGGTCTCTACAACTCCTGAGAAAATGGGCACCGTAGAGCTTAGGGGAACTGCAGCGTTGGTCGTGATTCTCTGTCGGTTCATCACTGTGACCAACACCTTTCACATTGTGCATTTATATGAAAGAATGGACTAGTGATGACAATTATAAAAGTGTATAAAAGTGAAGTGTAATCATGCCCTACATGTGACAGTTTGTATCTTAATATCTGTTTAAGATCAAAAGGAATTTAAAAAATAGGGAAAATGGATTCACAAACTAAAAAGGAAGATAATGTGGTTTTTGAATCCAATCCTACACTGTAAAATGTAATAGTTGTCCAGACTTACATTTAATTAGTTAACTTTACTTTGTCATCAAAACTATGACTTCTTACTAGATTTTACTAAGTCAGCGTTAATTGCGGGTGGAAAAAAACTATTTACTTTATTGTTTGGAGTTAAGCTAACTTCAAACACTCAAGTAACAAAAAACGGCTGAGGTCTGAGCATGCGCAGAAGCCAACATTCAGTCCATGTGTGCGCTCAAGATGGTGGATTGGCAGACTCGGTAGCTGAGGCAAGAAAGAGAAACCACTTGGCTTTTGTTAAGATTCATTTTGTCTTTTGAAGAATATTAAGGTAAGTTATCAAGCAAACAGTAACTGTGTGTAAAATGATTATGTTTCTGACTGCTGCCAATGTTAGCTAGCGTGAGCTAATGCTTGCTAATCGTTAACTAGCCGACGCTAGCTGACTTAGCTTACACTCACTGCACATTTGCCTATTAGCTTAGCTAAACTTGTTCAGGCATGTTTTAGCAGTAGCCTAAAGACTAGCTGTTCCCACCACTGCTCCAGGTTCGCCTGAAAACATATTTTAATTTTTCCATAACGAAAGTGTAAAGTCCGATGTACATTTTAATTGTTCGGTTTTCTTCGAGTTAACACAGCCAACGTATTTTGGTCGCAGGTCGCACGACATTACAACTTGGAAATTCGGAGTTACAAGTGAATGCAGCATGAACCGTGCTTTGTGCAGAGCGACGTTACGGTGTTGTTGAAACGTGCGGTTTGCAGCCGCGTTAGGTGGACAACTAGAAGACTATTTAACAGTACTGTTTGTTTCGTTTGCGGTGGAGTTATATTATTTTACGTTACTTGATGGGTGTATGACGTTAGCGGACATGTTTTTATATATCATGCAAAGCGTGGTTGAAGGAAACGATAATATCACGGGAGTGAACGCAACAGTTAGGGTAGGCTATGCTACGTCTGTGTATTTAATGACTCTAGTGCCGTTGTAACAGAGGGCCTTTCTCAATATGCGTACTTCTCTGTACTTGTGAACTCGTGGACTTTTGAAACGTCATCAGACTCAGCCCAAGTACTGTTCCAATTCAAAGTTCGCATCGAGCCAAGCACGGTCCAAATGCCCGGATGTGGCTCGCTCCGCCCATTTTACCGGGTATGCATCGGAGGTGAATTGTCTGTATTTGGGACAGCCAAATATCCCAGAATGCATTTTGCACCAGCAACAGGAAACAATGGCGTAGGAGAAATCACACAACTGGAAGTTGAAACTTTTGAAATACTACTGTTGTTAAGTCAGCGAAAGTAATTTTAGGATGTTTTTAGGCGAGAAGTTAGTTGTTTAAGCATCAAATCTGTGGTCGGTTTGTCAAGATTCAGCCGATTTAAAAATCTGCTCCGACAATTTCGGAGATGTGAGGTGTTGCTAGCGGGACCGGCAGTAAAGCAGCACTGGGGGCTCAGCGCTCATGTTACCCGCCTAGAACAGCCTGATCTCGGCGAGTCTTTTTGAAACTTGCCGCTGGTATTGATGTCTCTGTAGCGTTTTCCTCGTCGGCAAAGAGTACAGCAATCCGGATCTGATCCACATACATATATATACAAACAATTACAATTATATATATATATATATATATATATACAGCATACATATATATATATATATATACACAGCATACATATATATACATATATATATATATGTATTGTCAAAAAAGAAGGTTGAGATCCCAGGAAAGCTGCCTTAAATGAAGGAATACAGTTCGATATGAAAGTGGGTTAAAGGGACACAAAGCATATAATTAGTAAAGGATGAAATCTAATAATCATTTTTAAAGCAAGTATGGATAACATAAGAATAATGAAGTCCATCCATCCATCCATTTTCCTCTGCTTATCCGGGGTCGGGTCGCGGTGGCAACAGGCCAAGCAGGCTGACCCAGACTTCCCTCTCACTGGCAACATGTTCCAGCTCATTCTGGGGGATCCCGAGGCGTTCCCAGGCCAGCTGGGAGATGTAATCCCTCCAGCGTGTTCTGGGTCTTCCCCGGGGTCTCTTCCCAGTTGGACGTGCCTGGAAAACCTCCAGTGGGAGGCGTCCAGGAGGCATCCTAATTAGATGCCCGAACCACCTCAGCTGACTCCTTTCGACGCGAAGGAGTAGAGGCTCGACTCCAAGCTCCCTCCTGATGACCGAGCTCCTTACCCTATCTCTGAGGCTGAGCCCGGCCACCCTACGGAGGAAGCTCATTTCGGCCGCTTGTAGCCGCGACCTTGTCCTTTCGGTCACGACCCAGAGTTCGTGACCATAGGTGAGGGTAGGAACGTAGACCGAGTGGTAAATTGAGAGCTTTGCCTTCCGGCTCAGCTCCCTCTTCACCAAGACGGTCCGGTGCAGCGCCTGCTTTACTGCTGCAGCCGCAGCGATCCGTCTGTCGATCTCCCGCTCCATCTTACCCTCACTCATGAACAAGACCCCGAGATACTTGAACTCCTTCGCTTGAGGTAGGCACTCCGTCCCCACCTGGAGGGAGCAATCCACCGGTTTCCGGCAGAGCACCATGGCCTCAGATTTGGAGGTGCTAACTCTCATCCCCGCCGCTTCACACTCGGCTGCAAACCGCCCCAGTGAATGCTGGAGGTCACGATCCGAGGAGGCTAACAGGACCACATCATCTGCAAACAGCAGAGAGGCAATCCCGAGACCCCCGAACCTGACGTTCTCCACCCCCCGGCTGCGCCTAGATATCCTGTCCATGAAAGTCATGAACAGGACCGGAGACAAAGGGCAGCCCTGGCGGAGGTCAACACCCACCGGGAACGTGTCTGACTTATTGCCGAGAATGCGGACACAGCTCCTACTGCAGTCGTACAGAGACCGGATCGCCCGTTGTAATGGGTCCGGCACCCCATACTCCCGCAGCACCCCCCACAAGAACCCCCGAGGGACCCGGTCGAAAGCCTTCTCCAAGTCCACAAAGCACATGTAGACTGGTTGGGCAAACTCCCAGAACCCCTCCAGTAGTCTTGCGAGGGTAAAGAGCTGGTCCACTGTTCCACGGCCGGGACGGAATCCGCATTGCTCCTCTTGAATCTGAGGTTCGACAAACGGTTGGAGCCTCCTTTCCAGTACCCTGGCAGACCGGGCGGCGGGTCAGGCGGGAGGCCTGGGCGAGCCGATCGCCGGCAGCATAGACTAGCTCTAGGGACGTGGAACGTCACCTCGCTAGCGGGGAAAGAGCCGGAGCTGGTGCAGGAGGTGGAGCGGTACCAGCTAGATATAGTTGGACTCACCTCCACACACAGCGCTGGCTCTGGAACCACACTCCTGGAGAGGGGTTGGACTTTGTCCTTTTCTGGAGTTGCCCAGGGTGAGAGGCGCCGGGCGGGAGTGGGGATACTCATGAGCCCCCGGCTGAGTGCCGCTGTGTTGGAGTTCTCCCCGGAGAATGAGAGGGTCGCCTCCATGCGCCTACGGGTTGCGGGGAGCAAGGCTCTGACTATGGTTTGTGCTTATGCACCAAACATCAGTTCAGAGTATCCAGCCTTCTTGGAGTCGGTGGGAGGGGTCCTGGAAAGGGCGCCGCCTACCGACTCCATAGTTCTCCTGGGGGACTTCAACGCTCATGTGGGCAATGACGGAGAAACCTGGCGGGGGGTGATTGGGAGGAACGGCTTGCCCGATCTGAACCCGAATGGTGTTTTGCTATTGGACTTCTGTGCGTGCCATGGTTTGGCCATAACGAACACCATGTTCGAACATAAGGTGGCTCATAAGTGTACCTGGTACCAGAACACCTCAGGCCGGAGATCAATGATCGACTTTGTAATCGTATCATTTGATTTGCGGCCGTATGTCTTGGACACTCGGGCGAAGAGAGGAGCAGAGCTGTCAACTGATCACCACCTGGTGGTGAGTTGGATCAGATGGCAGGGGAACCGGTTGGAAAGACCCGGCAAGCCCAAACGTGTAGTGAGGGTGAACTGGGAAAGTCTGGTGGAAGACCCTGTCCGGGACTCTGTGTGATGTGTGAGTGTAAAGAAAATGAACTTCTCACACATCTCGTGAGAGTGTGAGAACTTCTCACACATCCCGAGGGAGGTTGGGGACATGGAATCCGAATGGACCATGTTCAAAGCCTCTATTGTGGATGCGGCCGCTAGGAGCTGTGGCCGGAAGGTCATCGGTGCCTGTCGTGGCGGCAACCCGAGAACCCGGTGGTGGACACCGGAGGTGAGGGAAGCCATCAAGCTGAAGAAGGAGACCTTCAAGGCCTGGTTGGCCCAGGGGTCTCCCGAAGCAGCTGACAGGTACCGGCAGGATAGTTGGGCTGTCCTGGCTGACACGCCTCTTCAATGTCGCATGGGGGTCGGGATCAGTGCCCATGGACTGGCCAACCGGGGTGGTGGTTCCCATTTTCAAAAAGGGGGACCGGAGAGTGTGCTCGAATTACCGGGGTATCACACTACTCAGCCTCCCGGGGAAGGCTTATGCCAGGGTGCTGGAAAGGAGGCTCCGACCGTTTGTCGAACCTTAGAATAATGAAGTGATTTAACAAATGTAAAACTGATAATAATAATGTAGGTGTAACTGAGTAAAGTGAAGTCTGTGTGTGTGTGGAAAGAGCTGATGTAAGCAGGGTAGGGGCCTTAAAGGCTGAGATCATAACAGATGTTGGGGTGTTGTCCGAGCACATACACGGGTGTAACGTGAAACACGCTCGAACATTGAGGAAGTGAGAGCATCCACAGAGGGAAGTTAGGTGTTTCCAGCACACACACACACACACACAGAAAAATGGGTGTTGTTCGCAGCACATACACATAATCAATGATGTCATGATAATCATGTGCCGAGTTAGGAAGTGTTGGGGGGGGGGAGAGAGCCCAAAAGTGTTCTAAAAAGAGAGACTTGCAAAGAGCAAGACGGGATTCTTGCTCTTAAAGTCCAGACTCCAAAAGTTCACAAGTCCGTACTTGTGAACTTGGGTATTGAGAAAGGCTCAGAGTCTTTCCAATACACTGCCATAGTTTATTTCACATGGACGCCACCGGCTTCATTCAACGTTAATTCGATTCCAGTGAAAGTGCTTAAAAGCTGCAGCTGCGCGCGCACACCGCTCTTTAGCCTCACTGAATGCGCAAATTAACGACCTTTCCTCCCCCCTCTCGAGCTGTAAGCTACATTAAGCTGTCTGTGACCGATAATGAAGGAGAAATCATCTCAATCTCCATTTTATGGTAACGTAAAACAAAAAGATCCCACAATTATATTGAGGAGGCTTGTATACGTTATGACCCAGTCATTTATTTTGTCTGTCAGGGATATTGGTGGTCTTAGCTTCTTTGACCTGTGTCAAAAAGATTAGTTTAACAAAATCAAATGTTTATTTCACATTTGCGTCTACATTTATTGTTATTTTTGTTGTGTTGGAACACTACTGCTAAATTAATACTGAGGAAATGCAACTTTTTAATTGTTTTATGAATGAGGCCTCAACTATGTATTTATGTAAATAGATACATTCATATCAATGGTGTGTGTGTGTGTATATGTGTGTGTGTGTGTGTGTGTGTGTGTGTGTGTGTGTGTGTGTGTGTGTGTGTGTGTGTATGTATGCATATATATATATATAATATATATATACACACAAAAAACAAGTATTTTCCTGTGATGCCGGTAAAGCATGCATTTATCAACGGATTTGTCTCTAAATAACAACATATAAGTACAACTTCCTTTTAACTTAAATATTCTTTGTCCTTTTCAGAAGAAGTGCTCACGGTAACTGCCTGAGGGCTCTTAAAGAGCTGCTTCGTCAACACGGGATGCCGGTTCACTAAAGGTGAGATGCCAGTAGCCTATAATTTGGAGGATATTTAAGCTTCAGGAGTTATAATCAGCGGTAGAGCAGTTTTTGACAAAGCGTTAACAATGCTACAATTTTATTAGAATTAATAGACTAGCTCGCTGTAGCAAAAGTTAAATCAAAATCAATTTTCAATCAATACTTTGTCCTGTCACTCAGCCTGGTGACTAAATAGCAGTATGCTATTGATTAAATTTGGCAATTGCAGTGATGTCAACAGTTGTGACGATGTTTTTATTTGCAGAATGGTTTTCAAAAATGTCCACATTGGTCCAAGCCGATTTAGTCACTCTATGTTTTTTTTCTGTGTGTTCTAGGTGTTTGCAGAGTTTAACTGGAGCCACCACAAACCTGCAGAATGACTTTTTTGATGCTGTGGACCACTACACAACAACGAAAACGTTATGGGCAAGGCTGGAAGGCAGCGTACACAGGACTTATGACACAGTGAGAATTTATATTTCCTTGTTGTAATGTTGTTTCTGTTTGGTCTTACACAGGATTCTGACAGGGATGATGCCTGGGCACAAGTATCTGTTGGGGTGCTGACGAACATCAGTGAAGATGTCCCTCTGTCCAAATCAACTCCACCTTGATCCAGTGTCTACTTCCATCATTGTTGAGGAAGGTATTGTAATGGATGATCTCCTGAACCTACCTCAAGCACTTTGCCTCTTGTTTGGGTTTTCATTTTCTTTACACTTGGACTTGGAAAGCCATGAAAAACACTTTCAACTTCATTCAAAGAGTGATGCTTGGCACAAGACAAACTCCCACCAAAACTGCAAACTCTTAAAAATAGTTAGAACGTAAATTACTGTATAAAGGTGTTGACGTTTGGCATTAGATTCAGTTGCTTTTTGTTATGTTAACTAAATTAAGGCACTCGTTTCAAATAGTTAGCCCATGGATTCATCAGCAAGTCATGTCCAGAGGCTGCCGGTGTATGTTAAAGTGTGTGTGATCCAATGCCAGAGTCCTTTCTCTTTCATACTGTTCTGCTAACTGAATGAAGCCACTTTGTAGTTGTCAGCCCGTTGGTTCTTTACCAAGTTTGGTCTATCAACAACGTTTTATAGCTATTACAGTATTAACGGCGTTGTTTCAGGACTGTATGTTAGGTTAAAGATCAGGGTTGGATTATAATTGCATTTATTTTTATAAAGCCCAACTTATACTACAGCTGGCAAGTGTTGATGGCAGATAACTGTACCATCACTGATTTTGATGCTGGCATATGTAGGCTGATGGGGGAAAAAAGACAGTCCAGCAGACTCCATTGTTCACAATACTCTTATAGCAGTGAGTTGGCAAAGCAGTGTAACATAGCTGAGCATTTGGTGTTTTAAATTGCTATTGTGAAAAAGTTGTTCCTCTGTGAAATATAGAACCTCCAGTACATGTCTATTTGATGATCAAATTGTACATTTTACTTAATGTTTTTATCTGAACTAAATCCTAATGTTAAAATAAAAAGATCATATACTAGAACTTTGAACTGTGTCACTACCTTGATTTATTATGTGTAACTGTAAATGTGATTGTTTGAAGACAATGGAACCTGTTTTTCATTATTGTTTAAAGGATGTTTGACATACTTAAGTTAGACGAGTAACATGAACTTGGTTGTTTCAAGGCAATCGGTTTGCATGGTTTTACCAAGTAAATGATTTTAGTGTTCAAGAAAATACAACTGAGAAATATTAAGTAGCAGTAAATGTCACATAAGTTAGCCTGACTTAAATAAATGTGTTGCTTGGAATACACACAAAGTATATTTCACTTGAAATTATTTAGTTGTTTGAAATAGTAATTCTGAGTAGGCTTTACTAAGTCAAGAGTACATCTTAAGTAAAGTTTCAAGTACTCTTCACTCGTTTTTTTTAGTTACTGAAACTCAAGTGTAAGTGTACTACACTTAAAAAACATTTGTTAGTACAACATACAATACCTATTCAACAATACTTGAATGAAATGAGTACCTTTACTTGCTTTTTTCAAGGCAATCAGTTTGCATGTTTTTTTAAAGTAAGGTTAACTAATTAGATTTTACAGTGTATCAAGACACAGCAAATCAAATCAAAGACCTCTTTTGTTGATAATGCTTCAAGATGAAAGAATGTGAAGAGCACTTTTTTTCCTCTTAAGTTGTATGTGAAAACAAGTGGTTCTAATGTCTACTTCTGAGTATGTACTGTATGTGTTAGTGACTGCAAGACATAACCACTCTAAACAGAATCAATATAAGAACATCTGTAATGTTTGCAGCTTTTTTTTTTTTTTTTTTAAGTACAAGGATGTGATACCAACACAGGCTTCTCAAGGCTGCTGCTTTTCTCTGCTTTTCATCAAAAATTGATTGAGAAATTCCTCTACCACTATCGATCAGACACTGATTGTGGCAGGTGAGAATAGCCAAACATCCAGAGCTGGCAGTCATGGATCGAAGTCGGCTATCTGCGCAATTAACACCACATTGTATATATAATAGCCTGCATGACAAAGTGTCCTTTTGTAGGTGTTGTGCTATTTTACTGCAAGTGTAGTGCAGGAATCTGGCTTCCTTTGTGAGGTAAGCATGTTTGCACACCGCACAGTCTTCCTTTCACTTGTGACATCTGAAACGAGGTCAGCATTATAGATTAGACAAACATTTAGACATAAGGTTGCTTTGAAAGTCCGCTTTGAGTTGGAAGAGGTTGTTCGTTTTTAGTTGGTTAACCAAATTCCACAGACACACACATTCATGGAAACAAACTGACAGACAACATTTGGACACCCAAACAGGGATAGCTGTATGTACGGTGTATGCTGTGTATAACAATTATCTTGGAAATTATCTTGGAAGTCACAGTCCAAAGTTGTATCCCTCTGACAACTGAAGGCCATTGGGCTGAAGCCTGACCATAACATCATCACAACTTGGCCTGGCACTTAATCTGCAGATTTTGGGCTGGTCGAATCACATAGTAATGCATATCAGAGTTCTGGGTCAATACCACTAAGCTTTGCCTCATATATTTTCTCTCTTATTTCTCATTGACACTCAATGGGCCTCTTGAAAGAACTAATACCAACAGATTTGTTGTTAAGTTGCTTGTACGAGTAATTCAGGAGAACTTGCTGCAATAATCAATTTTTTACTATTTAGAATTTTTCTCTTGGGTACGAACACAATTCACGTGTGGTCCAGACCTGTCATGGGAATCATGTGCAGTTAGTCTGCTGTTATCCAAATCTCAGTTTTTCCCCAATGGATTGAATATTTCATTACTTTAAAGCAAATTTGTGTTTGAAAACTCTATATAATTGACACTTCATAATTATATTGAAATGATTGACTGTTTGACTCTGCAATTCAAATTGTAGGACAATATAATAAAAAATGTATTCTTATGGCCGAACAATATCACCATACATTTAAATTGGCTATTGATGCTATTGTATAACACAACATCAATACTATATGAACATCTCAAACTGCAAAACGACTTCATTTTTCCATCCCTGATCTTCCATTTTTAATTTCCTGCTAATTGGTTGTAACCATTCCAGCTATTTTTACATTCATGGTTTAATAACTCTACCATTTTGGCCTCTTCTGTCTGTTTAGCAGTCTTAATTTAGGAAGACCATCTTTGGACCGATGCAGCATGGGATGTGGAGGAGCTTGAGAGGAGAAATGTGGAACAAGACTGCACCTGAGCTACAGAATGAGAGCCCCCTCAGTCGAGATCCCAATTGGATTTTTACCTCAAGGCCTCCTTGTAGATATTTGGATGAGCTATGAATCGGGCAGCTGCTGTAGATGAGCTCTGACACAGCCACCTGGTGCACCTGACAATGTTTTCATCCACAGTCCTAAATCCTATTAGAGAAGTACATGGTTTACTCCAGGGCACACAGATTGGCCACACACACACTTGTTTGCAATGTACAGACACCGTCTGACTTGTATATATTGTATGTTGTTGTTCTTCGTTGATTAGTTTTACCTTTTTGCTCTGCTTCATTGTCCTTGTTTTTGGCTGTATATATATTTCTATCATCTTCCTGAAAATTGTTCTTGGAATGCTGGCCCTGAGAGCTCAATGCACTGCAACAAAACAAATACAGAAAACAAATACACAAACCAAATACAGAAATATGTTGCAAATACAGAAAACACAACCAGAAACACATAACGGAAAGTGTTTCCAGGGGACACTAAAAAGTGATGCACACAGCTAGAACATACTTGTTGTTGCCATGGTTTGTGGGTTATTGAAGTCGGCTATCTGTGTGTGCTATCTTAAAATGTATTTCTATCTGAATAATTTATTGATTTTTCTATATTTGTATTTGAAATTGTGCACTGTGGGTGCCATTCTATAAGTTGATGTGTACAGCGCATGGTTGGGAGAAGGCAGGTTACAGCAGACACCATCATTGACCTCATCCTCAGTGTCAGCAGGTACAATTTAATGTCACTGAAACAACAGCATCCCTTTTTCATATTACCGTATGTTTATTGTGCAATACATTTGAAGAGACAGCAAACTAAAAAAATATATTTTGAAAAAGAAGGCTGCGAGTCTGGCATGTTGCACCCGCACTCTCTAAATGGTAAACACAACAGGAGATTGGATTAGGGGTGAAAGGAAAAACCCAACCGTACATTTTTTTGGCTAGTTGAGCTAAAATGTAGTGAAGTGTAGCAAACCTGGTTTGCTTATCCCTTATTACGGGTTCTGAAAGTAATGTTTCAGCCAGCTAACATAACTTTAGACTGTTTCACAAATTATTGTGTGTATCTCGTCTTTTTTATATATATTTTTTATTTATTTATTTATTGCATGACAAGAGACATAACAACAAGAGGACGACAAGAACAGTGCATACAAGCCAGCAAACATCATATAGTCAGTGTATGGGAGAACGGTGTGTGTGTGTGTGCGTGCGTGTGTGCGCGTGTGTGTCCTTGAGCCTTTTGAGATGAAAAAAAACAACAACAAAAAACCATAGGAAAGTACATAAATGAGGGCAAATTACATAAATTATAAAATAATAACGTCCGGAAAAAGAAAATGCTTTTAACGTCCACTGGCAGCAAACCACGACCAGGGCACCGTCAGGGAGCTCCAGAACAGGACAGTAGGATCAGTCAGGCCGGGTCAACCGAGTTAGATATTATTTAGTTATTTAATTAATTAATTTGTTTATTGTTTTTGTTGTTTGTATTGTTTTGTTTAAAGACTGATTGGTCCAGCTTTGGGTCGCTCCCAGACCGTTTGAGGAGGGGACTAGCCCAGTGTGGGTTTGAGCCCCTTAAAAAAAAAAAAAAAAAAGAAACAGCTCCCAGACCCTAGGGAGAGGGCCTGATCTTTTGAGGGGGCTTATCAGTCAGTTATATATACACATGTATATAAAATATATATATTTGTGATATATTAACGGCGACCTAGCCTTCCATCCCCATACCACCCGCTTCAGAGTGAACCATCAGAGTGCATTGGATTGAGCTCGAGCCGCTGGGGACGGGTTAAAACAATGATGAAATTGTATTATCATTATTATTTTTTTTTCCTTTTTTCCTTTCCTCCTCATTTAATTAAGAAAAAATAATATAAATAAATAATAAAAAAGAAAAAAGTGGTTGAGAATAATAAAGAAAAATACATGAATTCCTATCTCGCACTGACAACCTCTTCCGCTTATTTTAAATGACAGGCTAATAATAAGCAAAAGGCTAACACTAGGCACTAGAAGACAACACTAGATATCTGCAAATATCTGAATCATGTGATCACAGTGTTAAAATGTTAGTGCGACTAGACAGGACTTTCAAAGAAAATGTAGTAAAAAGTAGAATAATACAAGTGCTTGTGTTTGTGTGTGCGAGAAAGAACAGTTAAGGGTTTGCCGGACTGTCAACCCTCATTACTGTCTGTCAGCAGGGGTCCACAAAAAGTGTGCGTGTGTGCGTGCGCGTAACAGGCCAACTCCATCTCACCCCACCACTAGCTGTGAATGTACAGCAGATGAGTAAGAGTCATCAATCAGTAGTCACTAGCTATTGATTACCTCATTGATGAGGCTGGGAAAGAGGGGGAGGTGGATGGCTGGGATACTGTTTATTCAGGGTCATAGGCCAACCCAGTTGTGTATAGCTGGGGCCTTTCATGGGATTTTGCCATTTGGTAGCTGTCAGTCAGAATTAAGCCTCCAGTCTGGGCCTGGTGTCAAAAGGCTGCAGTTAATAGTCCAGGTGTAATTGAGGCACGAGGGTCTTCTTTTATATCAAGGACCTCGTTGTCATGGCTAAGTCCAGAGAATGGGCATCGTTCCTGATATCGCGGTTGATCTTACAACTAACCAAGTTAGGGTTCATGATCAACTGGAAGGGGAGCAGCAGCCACTCTGTCTGACCACAGACAGATGGACTTGCGGCAGGCAGTCTACATTTGCTGTGGGATATAACAGTAACGGCCTTACAGGCACTGGGGTTTGTTGCAGCTGCCCATGCGACGCCTGCAGAGGTGGTTTGGCAGCCTTCTTTTTGGAGGTAGGCATGATTACCATCCCCCCCTCCCTAAAACTGACAGGGTGGGAACAGACCTGCCAGAGTGGTAGGTGATATATGGCCCCGATCGAGGACCAACACATCAACCTCCTCAAAGTACAGGAAATGTTCTTGGTCCGCCAACACTTCAGGCCCCTGATAAAGAGAAGCACGTTGGCGGAGTGACAGTGGCTGATGCCACATCCACTGCCTGGTTCTCCTTGTCCTAGCAGGACACCCCCCCCCCCCCTGACCTCAGCTAAGAGAGTATGTGAGCTAACCGGCCTGTCGGTACACCAAAGTTGCTTGATGCTTTGTGGTGAACGTAGCAGGGTTACACTTAGACCAAATCCCTCCTTTCTTCCCAAGAACTCAAGGAGTTCTATCAGATCGAGGGTCATATAGCTTGATGCTTCTTGTCCTCAACATCATGCCTGGGACAGGGAGGCAAAGTTGCACCTGCTTTGTCCAGTTTGTGCGTTGGCATGTTATGTTGAACACACAGGCCATCTGCTAGCGGCCCTGGTCATTAGGATACATTGTCTGGCCAATAATCCATCACGCAGATGTTGAGCTGTTTCACTGGATACTTGTCACTGGATAAAATGTCATGGTAATCCATCCAGTGGCGGGCCGTGCATTTTATACCTGGGCCTTCAGTGCTGTCCTGCAGCTGAAACACCTCCTAATAACCTCATTATGACGCCACAGCTATGGATATTTGTTTCTATTGGTGTAATAATACACGTATTCGTATTAAACCGTTCGGTATGAGGTTTACGAACCGAACAATACGTTTGAATAATACTAGTGCATTTGGAAAATGCAGAAGCTTAAATTGTGGGAAATATTATGTTTTTCGGTGGACTGCGCTCACGTAGGAGACAACGGGCTGTGACCTCTGAACCCAGAACAATAACAAAAAACAGCTGAGGCCCCGCACTTCTGGGAGGCTACGCTAAACTAGCTTAACAAACAATAACTCCACGCATGATGGGATGCTTCGTAATTAACGGACAATGCATACAGTCCAAATCTATATAATTAACACAATGACAACAACAAACTCACAAGAACCAGTCACATATATTCATATGACAACAAAGCAACAAATCAATCCAGCAGACCTGCAGCAACACACATTCTCCTACACACTCAAGGGCCATTCAGATATTAGATGTAAAAAACAAACTCCATCCTCCTTTCCTTGTTGACAAAGAGTTTAATCCCACGGTTAAATCCCAACTCACAAATCCGTTTCTCCTCCTTCAGCCATTGAGTGTTAAAAAAACAAAGCTAGGTAAAAAAAAAAATCCAATTCCATATCTTTCAATTTGAACTCTTACGACTCCGACTAAGCCTCTGATGGCTACTTTAAGTTTCGTTTTCCAATAGTCATGTGCTCGCCCACTGACCAATCACAGCACACACTGCACCTCACTGCTGAGCTGCACCTTAAAACTGAGCTGCCCGTTAATGCTGACGTAGTTATAGGCCAGCTAGAATGCTCTGACACGTCAAAGAATATGCCCAACATGTCAAACTAAAGATCTGATTGGTTGAAGACAATGACAATCAACAATATCGTCCCCATTCACTTAAACTGCACATGGATTCACTTGTGAGTCTGCAGGCCTCGGGCCTCTGTTCTTAGAGACACAGAGGTGAAATCTGATTGGATAAAATCTCTACTTAAAACAAGCTGCACTGGAAGCAGAGCAACTGAGGAAGACAGTAGCTGTGCAATGAGAAAATAAGATAATGGGAAAAATATTTTTATAAATTATACAATACATGAAGTGTATTTAATAAAAATTATTAAATTATAAAATAGCTAACACTTTGTGATTCTGTCTAGGCCAGCAGAGAAGGCCTTGCTGACGGCCCACCACTGAATCCATCCAATAATTGTTGAGATATTTTAGTTTGGACCAATGATGTGGAGAAACCAACTGATATTTATATCACCATGGCTAAAAACAACTTTATCCTTAATGTTCCAGGAAATACAATATACTGTGTAACACACTGGTATCTTTCATCTGGCTTTGTCCACCCAAACCTCTGTGTGAAGGAAACATGCTGTTTCATTAGCTTTAGGCTTTGTTGAGGTCAAGTGTCTCACTTGTAAACTTGAGGGCTTTTGATTTGTTGTTCCAAGCACAAGTTGAAATATTAGAGCTGTAAGATTCTAGAGCTGGCATGTTTCTCAAGACAATCAATTACACACACACACGCACACACACTTTGCTACCTTCCCAGCTCCCTGCTGACCCCTTTTTTTCTGCACACACACACTAACAAACACACCTGTTTGCTGCAGTCTTGCTCTGTGTGTCAGTGACCTTGTGTCTTTAAATCCCTGAACTGTCCCATTTGAACAAGCTAAGCTACTTGTTTTTCATGTACTGAAGCTCCACTGGGACTGCAGCACCCAGTGGACTGTCACTGGGTGGAATGTAGGGCAACTTGACTTCAGCAGGCCCGTTAAAGGGTTTCTAGGTCATGTTCATAATCAATTGTTCAATAAATGTGGAGCCCCACTGAGGTTCATGTGGCGTCACTGAATACATGACCTTATATGGCATGTCATCTTGGGGCACCACTTTCTAAATACACACTTTACAAAGAGTTTATGAATTGTAATTTACAAACACTTTTTAATGACACCTATGTCATGGATATAATGCATAATAACATTGTATGATTATTGTTGTACGCACTCATAAATATTCATAATACTCTATAGTTATAATCATGGCACATTATAAAACATTTTATAATGACTTGAAGGTCAAGTATCCTAATACTTCATAATTGCTGGTCATTCACTGCCTTTTCTCTGTGCAAGGATCACAGCTTGGTCAGTGCTCCTCGGCTCTACAGGAAGAAATTTGTTGCTTTTCTCTTATAAAAAGGCAAAAGTGACTGCACATATATCATGTAGTTCATTATGTCAATAAAGAGGATTTAGTGTTAAGTTAGTTTTAATGACTTGACTAGCAACGGCCTCCTGAGTCAGAGGGCAAATAACTGATCTATAAAGCATTAGTGAATAATTTAGGGTTAAACACTACATTTAAAAGTGCTTGCAACCAGCTTTTAGTCTTAAAAACAGAAAATATGGAGGCCATTTTCTCCCAGCCGTTCTCTCCCTTTACAATTAAGTTTTTATTTTTTTAATTCATTTTTATTTGTACTGCTTCTCACCACAGATCCATTGGTCCTTAAGCACTGAAGTCTTGGGTTGTGGGTCCCTCAATGACACCAACATCAGCTTGTCCATCATCTTTACTTTCAGAGATGACCTCCAATCTGTGTTTATTGTGCTGAGACAGTTGAATCTCCTCTCACACACAGTGGAAGAGGAGATGGGGCTATCCCTATTTCTGACGTGTTAAAAAGTGGTTCCCACTGATGGCAACCAAAGACCAAGAATTGGTTGCCAATTTCTCAAAACGGCAAATATTCATCCATCCTGCATCTGCCAACAGTCAGTGCCACAGAGAGACGGCAGTTTTGGTGGTTTTTCAATTAAAACTATGACCTGGGGCACTTCGTTAACTTATCATGGATAACAGAGGCACTGACCAACGCCCTCTCGAAGACACACACACACACACACACACACACACACTCTGACACACACTTTCCTGCCTTTTGATAAGGCTTGTACCCTTGTCAACAGGCACACAATTTAATTAGTGTTGATTGTTGTTGGCGTGTTCAATAGTTATTAATTAGAGTGGGGAGGGGCCCCGGTCTAGATTGCACGCCTGAAGCTGTGACGCATCGTGTTGTCTCACACTCCAGAATAGCAGAGATGCTGTGAAAAATCAAAGACTGGTGGGAGGGGTGTGGGGTTGGAACCCTTAGATAACATCTTTTTAACTAAGGACATATTAATAAACAGGAAAATGTTTAAAGGACGTGCGCTACTAGTCATTTATTTGCTGCCATTTAAAAATGACATAGCAGTAATAACACTGAAGAGTACTGAGTTCTGTTTTGTTTTGTTTTGTTTTGTCAGCAAAATACTTCAAGTAAAGCATTCAATTGCCAGTGTTCTAGAATGCTGCAGTACGGGAAGAACATCACAGTATTACAGAAAAGAGACTGTGAGAAGAAAAACAGAACGTTGAGTTTTTGAGAATGTATGTCAAAATGTCATTGCCTAATGCAACAGCCTATATTCTGTATAAAGCCATATCTGAACTAACACAACATGTAACAGGGCTTCCCCAGCAGACCTGTAATGAACTGAAATTATCAGTGGTTTTGCAACACCGCCAAGAATCAAGGTCAAGCCCCTTACATGAAAATTAAGTCTTTCGGCTGTGGCTGTTTCAGTTTTTCCAGATTCTTCACGGTGAAATTGAATCTCATTGTTTATGAAAACGCATTGATGTCAAAATCTTCTCATTAGGTTCTTTTTTAATTTAAAGGGATAGGTTGGCTGTTTTGAAGTGAGGTTGAATGAGTTACTCATCCATAGTCCGTGTATCACCTACATGCTGCCCCCCCCCCCCCCCCCCCCACTCAGGGACCTAAACTGAAAGTGATACTTATCCATGCTCTCTTCATAGCCAAGACTTTATTAAATATAGACGTAGTCTCTGTGACGTCAATCATAGCTTTCTGAAGAACCATTGTAAAGCTCAAAGTGGGTGGCTCTGGCCATTGCCATCTTGGCAGTGACGACACAGCTTAACTGTGAATATGGGCAAAGAAGTGGATATTCGATGGAGCTGAAGCGGTGACACAGCAGAACAGACGGCTAGCAGCACAGGACCTGAGATGACACCGCTCTGTCACTTAAAATGACCACGCCCTCAATTAGGCCTACATTTCAGCCTTGATTTAATTTAAACAGGTAAGTTATATAAGAATTCACCCTGTACATTGTTATGAACAGGGATATTAATTTTGAAGACTAAAGCCATTTTTTTACCAGGCTGTAAAAGTAGCTCACCTGGTAGCTAACCTGGTAGCTCACCTGGTAAGCTCACCTGGTAAACTCACCTGGTAGGTCACCTGGTCAGCTCACCTGGTAAGCTCACCTGGTAAACTCACCTGGTAGCTCACCTGGTAAAGCTCACCTGGTAAGCTCACCTGGTAAACTCACCTGGTAGCTCACCTGGTCAGCTCACCTGGTAGCTCACCTGGTAGCTCACCTGGTAAACTCACCTGGTAGCTCACCTGGTAGCTCACCTGGTAGCTCACCTGGTAAGCTCACCTGTTAGCTCACCTGGTAGCTAACCTGGTAGCTCACCTGGTAAGCTCACCTGGTAAACTCACCTGGTAGGTCACCTGGTCAGCTCACCTGGTAAGCTCACCTGGTAAACTCACCTGGTAGCTCACCTGGTAAGCTCACCTGGTAAACTCACCTGGTAAAGCTCACCTGGTAAGCTCACCTGGTAGCTCACCTGGTCAGCTCACCTGGTAGCTCACCTGGTAGCTCACCTGGTAAACTCACCTGGTAGCTCACCTGGTAGCTCACCTGGTAAGCTCACCTGTTAGCTCACCTGGTAGCTAACCTGGTAGCTCACCTGGTAAGCTCACCTGGTAAGCTCACCTGGTAAACTCACCTGGTAAGCTCACCTGGTAAGCTCACCTGGTCAGCTCACCTGGTAGCTCACCTGGTAGCTAACCTGGTAAACTCACCTGGTAGCTCGCCTGGTAGCTCACCTGGTAGCTCACCTGGTAAACTCACCTGGTAGCTCACCTGGTAAACTCACCTGGTAGCTCACCTGGTAGTGCGGGCACCAATGTACTGAGGAATCTTTGCTGCAGCAGCCCAGGTGCATGTCATCTCACCTCTCTTGCTGCTGCCTCCGTCCACATCAGTACATTGTTTTGCTCCCGTCCTGTCTGCTTTTCCAAACTGGGGGTGTGCCAACTGCTATGTACTGTAGGTTATACACTGGCTATGGATAAGTAACTCATACAGCCCCACTTCAAAACACCCAAACTATCCCTTTAATACTTCATCATAACTGGCAAATAAAGACAATCCTGTATCTACGCGATGAAGTCTAAAAGTAAGGATAACTAAAACTCTAGCTTCAAAATCTTTATCCATCAGCTGATATGAGGAAATAATTCTGCTTTAGATGCACTCGGTATTGGTTTATTTCCTCATATCAGACATTTTCAAAATACTGCTCTTATAGCAAACTGTGGAGGGGGGTTACCCCTTTTTATACCTGCTCTTGTGGGAAATTTGGGTTTAGAACTATGTTTTAAGAAATTATAATAGAAGTGTTTAATGATTCATAAATAAGAAATCATAATTAGAAGTGTTTTGGAATACATAATTAGAAGATTCATAATTGTAGAAGTGTTTTAGAATTTGTAGTTAGGGTATCTTAGTAGCACCTTTATATTTGCTTGTGAAACTTGTGAAGGTTTTTGCCAAAAGTTGCAAATCTTTATCTTTATATAGAATGTTTACCATAGAAGTGTTAAGCCATAAAAGACAGTCATTGAATGTTTTAAACTGTAAAGAATAGTATGTTGGGAGTAAGGGACAGATAGATTTCTAGACAGGCAATTACAGGTCATACCCGTGCGAGGGTCCTGCAAGGAGGAGGAGCCAGCTGGATTTAGCCAATAGGAACTACGGACATTATGGGATGTTTTTTGAACTATGTAAGGCGGGGGAGAAAGAAATTCCGGCCTCTTGCTCCTGTACCACTGGGTGGGTGGTAACGCTTTTTGGGGTGAGCAGGTCATATTCGGTGTAACTGTAAAGCATGAGATGTATTAAATGCTTTGTTTATAATTGAAACCGGTTCTCTTTGTGTAAGAGGCTGGATTACATGCGGTTTCCCCACAGTCTAGAGGTTCCTTGAACCTAACACTCTTCAGACCCTTGATTGCCAAAAGGAAATCTCCCACATCCCTCTCAGGTTTTATGGGCCCTGTAAAGTTGATATCAGCGTGTTGGCAAACCTAGTCTATTTACACATCCGTCAGACAAAGAGCAACATGATCATGCGAAATCAGATAAAAGGATTCAGGATCACCAGAAACTTCTTCAGGTCGGACTCCAGCGGGGCCTTCGGAAGAGACTAGCGGACAGACACAGATCCGGCTTCACTGCAGTCTTCAACCTACAGTCGGAAGCTCAGGCAGGAGATGGAGAGCTCTGTGCCCGGCAGTAGTATTCCCCCTCCGACCAGGAACAGGGGTCTGGGAGCTAACAAAGGCCAAAGCCGTATTGCTCGGCCCTCTGGGGGGAAGGGAGGAACGAGAGAACTAGAACCAGGACAGAGCGGGACAAACTCAGACCTTGCTGCAGTAATATTAGAGGTTTTCTAAAGCGACTATGGTGCTCGGAAACACGAACACTTTCGCCCTCAGGGACTGCCAAGTCAACACAAAATGAAAATTCCTCATAGTAGCTTTAAATAGTCCACCAGCTAGTCTCTAACTGTGTCTGTCAACTATTTGCTGATGAGCAGGTAGTGTACAGTGGCTTTTTGGAGCTGTTTTACTGACAACAGCTGCTGGCAGCATTTTGAAATTAGTGAGGGGTTGATGCGGGCCGTAAAACCAAAACAAATTGTTCAAAAATAAATCTTGATTATTGCAGTTTTAAATTGGAGAAAATAAGAACAGGTTCCTCAAATACATGCAGACTAATTGGCCTTCCACTTACAGTCTTATTGTGCCTTTTTCCTTTTCTATAGTTTTTTAACCATAACAATAACCCATTTTCGTTTATTGTGTATAGTGTTTCCAGTGTTTTGCCTAAATTGATGAAAGATAAGATAAGATACACTTTATTTTCCCGCAGGGAAATTTGCTTGGGCTCCAAGCCGCTGCATCACATAATACACTTGCCAGTGTCACAATCCACATGCACACATAGAACATAGATCATACATACAGTCATGCATAAACATGCTTAAATACACATGTCGACAATCACAAGTCACAATATATTAGTCCCCAATAAAATCATATCATATAATACTACTTGGAATGAATGCATTTTTGTGCTGAATTAGCCTGCAGAATGGCATTCTGAACCTTCTGCCTGAAGGCAACAGCTGGAGTTCTGGGTTCAGAATATATGTTAGGTCGTTCAGATTTTTCATGTAAGGGCTGAAGATAGTGTTGCTCTTTTTTCCTTATGAACTTTATGGCTTTAACTGACCTGACAGGTTACCATGCCATACCTGTATGCCATAAAGACTTACACTCTCTAGAATCACTTGATAAAACAGAATCATGAGTTTACTATTAACACCATAGTCTAAGCCTTCTCAAATGTGCCATGTGCGCGAGCTGTCAATGCAGACACCAAGATATTTATATGAAGAAACCTGATGTATGGGTACATTGTAAATGCTTACTGGACTATGGTCACCAATTGACTTTGGGTCGAATCTCATCTCCTCAGTATTCCTCACATTCATCATAAGGTGGTGTGCATCATACAGGTCTACAAAGTGTTGGATTTCAGAGTGATAAAATTATGTGTCTTAATCTTTGTGGAGTAAGCCAAGAATGGCGGCGTCATCTGAGAACCAAATGTGTCACCGCTTTCCATGCTTTAAAATCAATAGGGAGATGGGAACAAACCAATTAAATACAATCTAGGCAAAAAAAAAACTAAATGTGTCCATGGCTTCAGTGTTGAAAGTGGGCAGTCTGTAGCTCCGAGAGCTGCACTCCTATTGACCTCCTTCCTCGTGCTCCAGGGCTGACACTTCATCAAGAGGCCTTGTGACAGAGCAGAAGTGACGAGGACCATCCCCCCCCCCTCCGCCTCTTCCTCTCTGTCCTGCTCTTGATGTGCCTTTTGTTTGGTGCCTAATGACAGCTGTGATGGAACCGTCATGCTCTGTGATCACACCGGCCCGCAGCCAGGCCTTCTTTCTGCTGCCGCCACCGCTCTGCTCGTTCCCCGTCTAGCCACTCCCATAGGCTTCCAGAGAGAGCTCACCTCATCACCCCTGATCTAAGCTGGCACCACATCAGATCTCATTTCACAGATCTAGTTTGTTTTGTAAAATATGCATGTGTGTGTGTGTGTGTATATATGTATGTATGTATATATTTATATATATTTGGCAGCTCTGTATGCTGCCAAAAGCTGCAGACAGGGAGGCCCAGTGGCTAAAAATATCATTTTCCCTGGCTCTGGAATTGTCTGGAGGGTTCATTGGAAACTTGTGCAGCTGGGTGGGTTTCCTGCTGTTCGCCTGAACACATACCCTCATTCGGAGACGGTGAGCAGCTCTGCCTATTAAAATGTAAATTCTCTCTCGGTGCAGCGGCGGCAGCAGCAGCGACGGCAGCAGGCAAGCTCAGACGAAGATGCTGCGGTGAAGGAAAAAGAAGCTGGTGGGGGTGAGAGGTGTTCGCGCTATAGGCTGGATGAGTCTTCCACCATGCAGCGGCTCCCAGATAGGCAGCATGTGGCTGTATAATATGCTCCACTGGCCGGCCGGGCCCTTCAGCGGATTTCAAAACCCAGACTGGAAACAAAAGGTGATTCCTCTGATGTAACAGACTTTATTCTCCTGACTGGATGCGGTCTCTTTGCTCATGTTTGTGTCTTGTTTTTTGTTGAAAACATAGAACTGTAATTATTTATTTTTATACGTTTGTGGGAATAAAAAATGTTCAGGGAGCAGTTTCAAATAATGCTACAATAATGTTTGTATTAATACACTTCCTTCTTAAAACTTAAGTGATCAGCCATTTCTTTCAAATTACAAGTTCAACACAAAATAAGTGTTTTTGAGCTAAATTCGTCATAAACCCATTGAATTAACAAATGCTTATTAAGTTGTTGTCTCATCTTAGTCTTGTAAATTGCCTGACAATCAAATGTAGAGTAAGAGAAATTTCCAGTAAATTAGTTTGGATCATGTACTTTCAATATAATTGCTTTTCAACATCACAGATCATGATTTTTATTCAGCACATTCAACCAATTTTTCTGCTCATAAATTTGGCCCCTCACAAGAAGGCCCAGACAAGTTGTTACAAAAATACACCAAATATTACACAATAACATGATCGTTGTGTTTTGTAAAACATTGTGAACATGTAGACTTTGACTCACACACATGCACACTCTCACATATGCATAAACACATGGTCTGTTTGATCTGTGCTGTTGTTGTTTATCCTGAATACGTTGTCTGTGGTTGTTTGCTAAGACTAAGACTAAGACTAAGACTAAGACTAAGCCAAAGTTTGGACCTCTATTGTATAACACATGTGGCGTCTTCTTTTATAATCCCTATAATTATTTCCCCATATTATGAGTCCCCTGAATTTATGAACTGGCATTCGTGTCATTGTTAATATTTGTAAACTGTATATGTAACTTTTTTCTTCATTCCCTTTCTTTCAAAACGAATACAAAATTGACAAAAATGTCAAATGTAGTTGCTCTGACACACACTGTTCGGTAAACATGCGTAGCCTTGTTCCCATTTATAGACTGAATTCACAGTCAGATTATTTTCGGCCTTCAACTTGGATTAGTCTCCAAAGACTAAATGATCAGAAGAAATGACAGGCGTTGATGAATGATAGGGATTTACTGTGTAACTGTAAGCTGACTGCAAACCAGTGTTGAAGCTGGCTGAATTTGTCTGGCCTCATGTCTGAGTTCTCAGTGTGAAACACTAGATGGAGCTGCGATCATACTGCAGACAGTCCACACACTGACTGACTGACTGACTGACTGACATGGTTCCACAGCCTCCATCTCCGTGTCCTCTACACATGCTGAACACAAGAAATACAGCTGGCTGCTTCTCCTGTCGGCCTCTGTGCATAATGACTTTGCTGCGTTGTGTTCCACTTTTCCCATTCAGCATGTCATCGTATTGAGGAACAAACAATTGGACAAAGAGAAGAAAGGAAAAAAACACATGATGGCATGCTTACCATGTCAGTGGTGTTGGCCTTTTTTGCTTTTCTACAGCATCTGTATTTCCTGCATGTGTTTCAGAGACCCAGAGGGCTCAGAGGGCGCTGAGTCTTCTGGCAGAAGCTCATTATTCCCTTAAACAGAAAGACTGTGGAGGAATTAACCCGATACTGCCCGTTGTGTGACAATAAGCAGCATTGATTTTGCAGTTACAGTCTGAGGTCCGCTGCCCTGGCAGAGCCTGTGTCCTTTCTCTGCTTTCGGAGGTGATCAAATATGATGTGTTTTTGAATGGCTTTCTTGCTCTGTCACACCCTGTAGCAATGATGTTGTGAGTTTAAATTCACTCCTAAGCATACTGAGCAGATTTAGCAGAAGTCACATGCTTTACGGTTGTCTGCCAATTATAAGGCTTGTGCCATTTTATTTTTTCTCAATGTAAACAAATCATAGAAACACCAAAACCAACAAACAATATATTGTACTAACAGGTGTAGGCTGTGTAGCCAAAGCCAGATATAGCGAATACACCACTCTGTTGCTGTAAACATTTAATTTCCTCCTGTTTGTTAATAACTACAGTGCTCCACTGTTTAAGGAAATTACGGAGCTGTTAAAAAAATGTAGGTATAACTTTCTTAGCCTTTTAAAAAAACATTTGCTTCTTCAGCAGGAACCAGTGGGCTTGATGCTGAGCCACAGAGTAGGACAGTCAGGAAATATTGAGACTAACACATGTTGTTTTACATTTTTGGATTTGGTCTTTTAGTGGGATTTGTTGGCAATGAGAAAAATAAGGAATACCACCAGCGTTTATTTTGTCACTCATTAATTCAACTCTCCATCTGTAAGAGAAATAATGTGTTATTCCTGTTTTCAAGAATGTATAGTCTCACTTTGAAAGTTGGAAAAATTAAGATAGGCAGAACATCAATCCATTACAATCAGAAAAGAAATCAACCTGTGAAATATATACTGAGGATGGCTGTAGCTCAGGGAACAGGTTGTCCACTAGTCTTAAGGTTTGATCCATGCTTCCTTCAAATGATGTGCTGCCCTGGAGCGAGACACTGAGCCACAAATTGCTTCTCACGTGGGGTTAAAATACATGGACAAAAGCATCATTTTCCTTATGATTTAAAATTCAAACAGTAGAAATAATGCTTACATTATGACATATTCGCCTATGCCTCAGGCTGGCTCACACCGTTTATTCTATACATGTAGATGTGAAAATCCACATACGTAAATACAATTTTTTTTCCCACATGGGAATATTTACCACAACATGATGAAAACAATCCAGAGTTAAGACACCTATTTTACACATGAAAAAATCCCATCACATTCACAAAGGAAGCCCAGCACGTGTCCGAGAATTTGCTCAGAGTTCCCCTGTGGATTTCACAGGAAATCTGTGACTGTTTTAAGTTGATTTTATTGCTAATTAATTATAGTTTTAACAATGTCATAGTGATGAAACAAATGACTAGATTATAATTGTACCCTGCAGTGGCTCTGATAGACTGCATTTGGCCATCAGTATTTGACCATGTATTGAATCACCAGTTTAAAGTCTCCATAGTTGAATAAGATCTGTGGAGGCAATTGCTTTCTCAATACTGATTATGTTACACTGTGTCTTATGAAAGTGCAGCTGGAACATGGTGGAACCAACCAACCACACACGTGAGCTGCTTCCTCTTGCTGAGGAAGGACAAACACACGCTTCCTGACTGCTGTTACTGAAATAAAAAAAGTGAATTAAAATGAAAAGCTAATCAGAATGAAATGAATTAAAATGCACCTAATTTCTTTTCTTGTCTTTTGTCGGTTTTATGAGATGGGGAAGAAATTGTCATAATAGATCCCCTGATAAACGCTCCAGTCATCACTACACGTATGAGTCCTGTTGCATTGCTGAAGCATTGTGTCTGTTGGTATGTTCAGGAAGCACATTACAATTTTAAATAATTCCCTGAAAATTAAAAGTTTGAAGACATGATTTGACAAATAAGTAAAGTAAAAAAATAAACTAAAATGAAAAAAGATGTTCTTTCATTGCCACAAGTCTCCTCTCAGCTTGGTCATGTGTCAAAATCAGGCGGCAAACTTAAAGTTAAGGCAAAGCTTCATGTCTTAAACCTGCATTCTCTCTAATGTCCATCAGGGGGCGACTCCTCTGGTTGTATAGAAGTCTATGAGAAAATGACTCTACTTCTCTCTTGATTTAGAGTCAAATAGACCATAAAGCAGGGTATGCTTTAGGGCGGGGCTACCTGGTGATTGATGGCGTTGTCCGGTCTGCGCGTTGTCCGTGTTTTGTCTTAAAACTTTAACCCTTTTTACAGTGTGTTTTCAGTTTGTGAAAGTAAATTGCAACATTTTGGTTGCCTAAAAATGTCTTTTTCAGCATTCAATTGACCTTAGCTCCACCCTCTCGTGTCATTTCTGGTTAGAAAAAAACAATTTGGCAAAGGCCAAACAACAAGATGGCGACTGCCTAAATGCTGAACTGGGCTACGTCACAGTGAGTGTGTCCACTTCTTATATACCAAGAATTATTATTCTTGGTATAATTTGGCCAAAATGATTTTGACCTCATACCATAACAAATGAAATAGGATGTTGTCATTGCCTTAAAAAACCTCTACATACCACCTCTGTGATGAAGGATTGGTTACGTTTAAGCAACTAAAACTACTTATGATTATAGTAATAGTCATGTTGACTGTTGTGTCAAACTTAAAAACCTTTCCCTTCCAACCACCTTGACCTCCCTAAGTCCAGACTAAAGGAGGTCATTTTAGAGGCAAAGTGTGTAGGAAGAAGTGATGATCAGATATTATAGTGGGGACTTCAAGCTATAGTTACCATTAAACAGCATCTCTTCTATTCACAGTACCATATTTCAATTACTTACCCAAGTTTTTCTACTACAAAATTACATTCCCATACAATAAACTGCATTCTCGCTTGAGTTTCGAGGGAAACATACTTTCTCCCAGATTACGACCACAGTTTTAATGTTGTGAATAGAAACAAAACAAAAACAAAACTACTTGGTTAGGTTTAGTAAGAAAATCATGGTTCTGCAGAAATAACTGTTTGTCACGTTATTTACTTACTGTAAGTCGATGTTGACTTATTTATCTGTAAGACTTATTTTATTGTTGTTTTACCCAACCATCCACCCCGACCTCCTCCCTAAGTCACCTACACAACCTACCCCAAACTGAAGCATTGCAAAAAGCAGGGCAGAATCACTCACTGGCTTACAACCTAACAGTGCCAGTTGTCATGGTTTAAATGTCTTGCCAAGCAGTTAGCACACGGTTACAAAAACAGTCAGCTGTTAGAGTCTTGCAAATAATGTGAGGTGAAACCATACCACCCTGAACACACCTTCACAGGTGTTGCAGTGCAATAACAACAAAACACTACGTCTGCCTTTTCTTCTGAGAGGACAGTCTTTCTCTCTTTCAATCTCTGTCTAATGTCAGCAAAATGGATAGGTCGTTTCAAACATTTGATGCTGTCATATTTCACTTCATTTTTTACGATCATTTTGCCCCTGCACATCAACAAATTTAATTTATTGTGTGTAGCAACTTGCATGCTTTGCATGGGGCAGGCCAAAGCAGGTGCTGTGTTGCATTGAATTTGACTGGTAGTCTTCAGTACACCGCTCCTCACCTGTACTAAGCTGTTCAGACCACAAAATGGTCCTCTTCCTCCTCACAGTGAAATGGTTTATCGCTCACAAAGAGATTTAAGAGTTGAAAATTGTCCATCTGTCTTTTTCAGTGAAAACGAATTCCAGGTCTAACCAATTGTCAGGCCTTGTGTAATTGAAGAGACTGCTCCAAATATCTTATAAGTAATGAGCAGTCATTTTCGTGACTGTTGTGCGTATCGCACAAAGGCTTCCATTCTGTCTGAAATGGTACATTCAGCCATGATGAGGGAAAAAAAGTCTGAATGACTCCACGGCCTTTTGAACCCGAAGTCAAATATCATTGTGTGAGCTCCTCTCCTGAGAGGCAGTCACCAAATACTGCTGTTAGTACTGATTGAAAATCCATGAGGACCTTCGAGAAAGCAGAACAGTACCCTTGAAAAATGATCCAAAAAATGTCTCTGTGCTTCCTATCAAAATGTTGTGTCTAATGTGCACAGCACCTCAACTCCCAGCTCAATTATTTCACCTGAACAAAGAGAGAGAGGCCGGAGAGAGTTCATAGACAATTTCACTTTTATTAGAAATGACTGTGACCACAGCAGTTACAATAGATGCTGAGAGGCCATCAGAGCTGTTCTGGTGGTATCAGCTTTGCCCCATGTCTAACTGATTTGTCAGTTTTGTTGTTGTTGCAGTGTTTGTTTAGAGGCTAACTACAAGGAAGACATGAAAAGCCATTGAAATAAATAACTGCAATTAATACGTAAATCCAAAAGTGCGTGCCCGTTCCGAACGCATGCCCGTTCGAGCAGGCTGATTGCTTGCCCCCAGAAGTGCTAAAGCGTTGTCGAGAACCGCTCATCACTCGTTGACTCCAAGGAAGTGAAGAAAAGTCTCGTTGTAATTTAGTATATCTAGTATCCAGCAGCAGAAGCAAATTGCAGTCAATGAGGCACGTTTTGTAAAGGCCTGCATCCTTGGATCCCCAGCAATACACTCACCAAGTGTGGAGTAGATTGGATGGACGATTCTCGAGACATGCAAAGGACATACCCACATACAGACAGAAAGACAGACGCAGCTTCCTTGCTTTAGTTAGATAAGACCAAAACAATTCAAGGTAAAAAAAAATGCTGTATTGAAACCTGGTGCTTATCACAAGTTAAAGAGTTAAAGACAAAGCAAGGCAAGTTTATTTATACGGCACATTTCAGCACCAAGGCAATTCAAAGCGCCTTAGCCTACATAAAACATGAAACCTTAGAGGCATCTTGACAAAGTGCAAAAGAAAAACATTACAATAGGACATTCAAATACAATTAAAAACAGTCGCTAGAAAGCCAAGAGAATAGAAAATAAAAACAAGCTATAACAGAATAATAATTGTATAATTCTATGAAATAAAAGAATAAAAGTTACAGTGCAGTTTAAAAAAATTATAATTACTTGAATTAAAAGACAGCTGCAAACAGAAAAATATTCAGCCTTGATTTAAAAGAACTGAGAGTTGCAGCACTGACACACGGTCTCCAATTCAATAACGTAAAGGTGAGAGTAGCTCAGTCTGCTTTGCATACAAAGTCAACGCAAGACGCAAATTCACGCCAGCCGACGCTAATAAAGCAAAAGGATGTGAGTTGAAATATCTCAACTTCAGCGTGTAATTTGCATTACATCTTTCAGCATAGACATTCTCCTGTCATCACCGATGTCCTGACATTGAACCAGAAATGGAGGAAAACATTATTGTAGCTGTCTGTGGGCCCCCAGAGCTCTACGATAGTATCTCATATTTGTGTAGAGACCGGACTAAATTCTATTTGTATAAATGTTTGTGTATAAACCATTGACTTTCTCTGGTATTAACAGTAACTTAGGTGCCGTATTTACGCCTAATATGACATAAAGAGTGTTGATGGATCAGATAGAATGTTGGCATAGCGTAGCACTGATCGATCCAATCTCCATTCAGGAAACAAGCTTTTTAAAAGTTATTAGCTTGTTGTCTTGCGAACAGACCTGACAAAGCATGAATTCAGACATTTTATTAATCTACATTATTATGTAGTTATATCGGCATATTTGTGATCCCTTTATTGCAATTTAATCACAAGAAAATCAGTTTGTTTTTTGTATATTCATCTTTGGGCTGCTGTATATTTGCATCTTGCACTTCTTTGTGCACATTGCCTGAAGGTAAAGGAGCAGGGATCTGTGTTTCACCTTGCTACAATGGCCGGCTCAGTTGTACCCGTCGCGTTGCACTTGGTGCGGTGCTACAAAATGATCCTGACTCCCATTAGGAAACAGGAATAAACTCTCCTCCTCCTTCATCTTCGCTGCTGATGCATGCATATGGATCTGTCATTAGTCCCCCCCACACACATCTCCAAGCCTCCTCACACTGTGACACCCCTCCATCTCCATCGTTCCATCTTTCTCCATCTCTTCCCCCTTGTTCTTTGCAACGAGGCAAGGCGCCACACGCATGGCGTAGTTAAACACCTTGTGATTTATGGAGCTTTAATTTGGTCGTGGCCCATCCATTGTTTTGCGGCTTGTGGTGCGGTGGGCTGCCCCGCTGACAGTAATTTCGCGCCAGTTGGGGAGGATTGTGTATCATGAGCTAATGGCATCCACTTTTCCCCCATCTTTAGAGGAGGAAAGAGGAGTGTGTCAGTGTGTGGTTGAAAAAGAGAGCTTGTGTTTTTGAAATCAAGTGAGAAGATAGTGGCGGAGCAGGAAACAAAAAGCAGTTCCTATTTAATGTGACAGTTGCACTTGACACAGGGTGAATTGAAATGAGCCCGGCTGTCTACGGCTGGATGAGGGCCAGGGCGGGCAGATGTGGAATAAATGGTAGCAGGTAACTGTTGGCTGATTAGAGAGCTGCTGTACCTGAGCCCTCCCTCTTACCCTCAGACCTCCCTCACCTCACTGTGGCCAGTTTGATAGCTATCACACATATTTACTAAATGCACCCATCTAAACACCTTGCTGAAGTCAATGGCTGCATCAGGCACACAAACTGTTTGGCCATCCTGAACATGTTTATTTTCTCTACTTTACGTCTGTGGATCACTCCTCTGCTTCCATTTAGAGGTTATGAAATATCTTAACAAATATTGGATGGATTGTTATGAGGTTTTGTTCAGATATTAACGGTGTCCAGATAATTAATCCAAAATAGTTTGGTGATTTACTTTTCATTTACAACACCAGCAGGTTGACAAAGCTTGAGTAAAATTGACCAATAACTAATAAATGGATTGCGCTGAAATTTGATACAAGCATTAATTTCCCTCTGAAGATAAATTGGAACGACTTTGACGATTCTTCGACTTTTCATCTTGGGCCATCATCACATTCATTTTGTGCAATACTTTGATTTATGTCTAAATACCTGCCAAACTAATGACGATCCCATCAGCCTCAGCTGTACTTTGAGTTTAGTGCTTATGATTGCAACCACGGTGAACATTAGCTGATGGATACATTAAAAGCAGCAAGAATAGCAACCTCTGAAAATGCTGAAAAATACACAAATCATGTGCAGAGCTCTGTAAAAACAAATTGAAATACATAGAGGCATGCTTTAACATCTTTTACTGTCAACATGTAGATGTTAGTATCTTGCTCACAGTACTGCTGTTTCTAAGAATAACCTCATATAGCAGCTTGCCTACTCTTGTTCATGTGGGAGTATGGATTGCATTCTGACAACACAAGAACCGAGTAAGGAACTGACCAGACAGAGCGCATTTTGCAGGTGGAAACTGCACTGACTTTTTGTTGCACAAACACAAACCAAGAAATAAATGCTACCTAATAGACCCATTTACAGTTGTTGTTTTTGTTGGCAACATTAGTGGCAATTTGACTCATCCATCCAGATGAGTTAGAAAGTTTAAAAACATTTAATTACATTTGTTACCAGCAAAATGTCTGGTTGTTGCACCTCGGTTTGTAACAGCCAGAGTTGTGATATTACTGTAATGCCAAATAGTGCCTCAAGGCGGTGTCTCATTTTGTTGAGTTGAGAGTTGTCGCTACTACTCTGACCGATTTTCATCAGAGTTAACTGAGTCGGTGCAGGTTATGTTATCTATGTTCTTCTGCTCATGTAATAGTGAATATAGTGCTGTTGCATTGCTGTAGCCGGGTACCGTAGAACAAAGTGAAATCAATGTGGAAATCTCCACTCTGTTGCTCGTAGTAAGTACTTACGTAAATGGCTGGCATCGATAATAAACACAGACGAGTATGTATTCAAAATTGATTGAAGGCTTTTACGAGGACACCTACATGTTCTGTGTTGGTGTTTTCAACAGCTGCCGTCATTACGAGCAACCACGGATGCCTTCATCTGAGAGTTACCAGTAAGTCATTTGTTAAACCGAAACACCAGCAGCGTCTTTTTATTTTTGTGCTTTTAGCGCCCATTTTAAAACTCCATAAAGTTGAAATTCTGAGTGTATGTCATGGTGTCCGATGTTCTGCACATGACCACATATAACATAGTTGAGAGCATAGTGACTGGAATGCTCATAATGTATAGGTTAGGTTTCTTCACCAAATACATAGTGCAGTATCTATCAGGCCACTAAATACTGGGAATCTTGCTAATCTGGCATCTGGTTAACAATTCATACAACCAAATGTTTTATGTGATGATCTAGGGTCCACAGTTGGCTTGAGACTTGTTTCATTAGCAGTTGATTTGAATATAAAAGTGATTGAATGAAAAGTCTTCATTACTTCCCTAACATTCTCTGACCCTCTGCTTACTTCTACTGAAATAGTTTCTCCTCTATTTCTGTCTGAGCGGACAGCTGCGCAACAAATACAAAGTTTATTTGAACATGACCTTTTATCAAGTGCACAAGTAACACGGGGTGGTGGAGTTGAGTGAAATTATGCTTTCCTTGATGGTTAGTGAGTCTGTCCACTTCCATATCTTTCACCTCGGGGGAGCTGAGCTCTGGATGTCTCTGGCGTCCCTATTACATCATAAAAAGCACTCATTATTAACAGCTTTAGAATAACATTCAAGGGCAAACGACTTTGAAATGGGAAACTTGATGTTTTTTTTTCTTCTCTCCTCACACCACATATTTGATTTAGCTACCTCTCAGTAGTAATTCACTTTGATATGGTTTTCCACATAAACAAAGCTATGTAGCTGGAAGCAAGCCGCTGGCCGATGGAGTGTGTCGGCCATAAGAATCCATATCGCCACAGCTACAGAGCACTGTCTCTACAGAAATGGAAACGGTGTCATCAGCATTAAGGGAAGGGGAATGCCCATGCTGATTGCTCTCAGTGTGTATGTGTGTGTAAGAGAAAGCAATGGGGGGGGGGGGGGGGGGGGGGCACATGATTGTCTGTGCTTATTGAACTGTGTGTTTGTGTTTGTGTGAATGTGTGTGTATGCGTTCACGCTGACTAGTCTTATGATAGCTTGGCTGTGTGGTGTGGACTGGTGCTCAAAGCGCACTCCACTAGATGCAGCATCTCACCTCAGGCTGCTGCAGCTGTCAGTCAGTGTGTGTGTTGTATTATGTCTAGGGTGAGGGGTTAGAGACAGAGAGAGAAAGACATTGGTTTGCTATTATGCCCACTAATCATAATGCAATTAAAGGAAGTAATCCCAAACCCCTTTGAACACCATAATAAGTGTGATAACGCTTGCTGGAATGGAATCATTAGATTCACTTTGAAGTGTAAATCTACTTCAATAAACCTACATATTACTTGCACACACATATAACTCATACTCCAAAGCATTTTGAATGAACACTGGCCAGAACCAATTTTGTCATTTCTCATTTTAGCTATGCGACGAGCACTGACAGAGGTTGAATAAAGCATTGCTGCATTGTAAAACATGAGGTTGCACAAGGTTATAACAACACATTCTCACCCCCAACTTGTCCAATATCGTAGCTTGGTCAGTGGTCCTACACTTCAAACTATGACGCTCTACTTACAATGCTACCATCCGTTTTGGACATGTTAGGGATGGCGTTAGTATCCTCTGGTTACATGCATTGTGTCTTTTCAAAATAAACTTCCAACATAGGTTTACTTCGTTGTTAGATTTACTTACGTAGCAAAAGTAGTTGGTTAGGTAAAGGGAAAGATAGTGGTTTGGGTTCAAATAAGTACCCATATTAAGGTAGTAAAGAGCGGAATTTACATGATAAAACTATGGTAAATCAACTCAAAGCTGATTTGGTTTCACACGGAACATCAATAGTGGTGTCCGTGCATCTCATACAGACGCTAAAGGGTGCCTCGTGAGTCCGTATCAGACACTGAGGGGCACAGTATTTGACAAGTATACAGGATATTAGGTCCTACTTTACTTTCAGACATACAGCCTTATCAGTTTCCATCTAGTCCCAAATCAGTCCAAAGGAGAATTCCTCTTGATCAGTCCTCCTGTCCAGGGAAGGTCTGAGGCTGCAGCTTCCTACCTCACTCTTGTCTTCCTGCTGTTAATGGACACAGTGAAGGAAGTACAGTAGCAAGAGAAAATCCTCCTTACAACTGCACTCCATCCTATCTCACACTTAACCACCTAAATCCTTCCATGCACTGCATTTGGAGGTGATATATACTAGCATAGCACAGTTCACAACCAACAAGACGATAAAACTCTTTACATTTGGGAACCTCGTGGAAACTCGGGTTTTGGGGAGTGCCGAAAAAGCCTTAATTCCCTTATCACTTTGTACATGTCTGCTATTATGTCTTCTAACACCATTTTAAGTTGCATTAGCAAATCGGGCACCCCCTTCAGCCTCACAAAAGGCAAAGCTTCAATGGAAAGGCCCGTCCCACCGTTTATAAAAGACCCACTTTTTACAGAGTGCCACCTCCGAGAAAGCTGTAAGCACTGATCCCAGCTGTGTGTATTTGCAAGGCCTCCAGAATTAATCCTGAGCAATTTTTCTGCACCACTTGTGCCTGTGATAAAGGAAGCCTGAGCATTCAAATGGGCTGGGTCCCTGGTGGCATTAAGTTCTTACCATATTGGGCTGCAGTCAGGCCTGCAGTATGAAGAGGGGACTGGAGCGAACCACTGAGCCTTGCCAGGCTTAAAACTCTGTACCTCTATACAGTATCTCTTACTCCCTCTCTCTTCCAGACAATCTTCCTATCTCACTGACAAGGAAACAAACACAGCAAGTGTGGTATCCTCTCCTGCAATCAACACCAGTATTCTGCTCAGTTGTTGGGTGGTTCTGCATGTACCTTCATACCCGCACTAAACTAATTAAAGGCAAGTTAATTCAAGTGGTCATAATCTTCGGAGGCCTTTTAAGGCTTTTTGTAACTTAGTTGCCTTATTTGAATTTCACAGCTTGCCTCACCAATTTAAAACTACGTATTGCATTTAGCATGGCTGTATGTTTAACCTCTTCTACCCCACTGACCCACATTACATAGTCATGCGGTCCTGCCAAACCTTGGTCAAAGCTGCAGAACTTACACTTTAAATTCTAGTGGACACCCCAAAGTTTCCAAAGGTACCAAATACTGGATGTCCGAGACTGGTGGTAGTTCATAGGCAGATTTAAATTCAACTACTAGGCCAACGCATAAATATATCATCTAATGGATAAATAAGATAAGACGATGGAGAAAGAAATTAGTCAGTGTTTCCCCTGCAGAATTTAATTTATAATTATATATAATAATTATATAATGTTCTAAAATAGTCGGAAAAAATGCTTTGAAACAGCTTTTAGACTTGTGTACAGTAAACAATAAGGTAAATTCATAAAAGATTAAAATGTAAAACATTCTGAAACATTTGACTGAATACCTCAGTATTTATAAGAATCCTGGCCAGGGCCCTGCAAGGCCCAGGTTCACTGTGGGTCAGGCAATGATTACATTTAATAAAACGTTTTCTGCATGATAGGGTGATAAAGATTTACTCTGAAGTATAACTCTTCTTCGATAAACCGACTACATATAACTTGTACACATACATATTTTATACTCCATGTAAAGTTGTTTGGATAGTCCGAATAAACTGTTGGCTTGTTTACAACTTGTGTGTCAATTATTCAAAGATTTTATCAATTATTTGGTTATACAATTAAAATGATGGCCAGTGCTCCAAATATAAGACCCGTACAAGAAACTACTGTATTATATTAACAGGAAATTATACTAATTTACATTAAATCTGATTGATTAAGTCTTGCCTATCGTCGACTGATTGCTGAATCATGCATTTTTGGTTCATTGATCCCCCTGTGTTTAAGCTTCCTTTATCTCAAGAAAAATAATCAAAACAACAAAATAATTGGTGAATATACTACATGTGACTATCACATAGCTTTTTGTTGTGTGTGTGTGAAGGTGCGGCTCCGTTTGTAGTTCTGAAACGATGCTTTTTGTTAGAACAAGTAATAGAGAGAGAGAGAGAGACAGAGAGAAAGAGAGAGAGAGAGATAGTGAGAGAGAGAGAGACAGAGAGATAGATAGTGAGAGAGGGAGAGAAAGAGAGAGAGAGACACAGAGAGAGAGAGAGAGAGAGAGAGAGAGATTAGCAGTCATATCAGGGGCCTTAGATTGAATAGTTGAATAATCGACTATTCAGGGTCCTCAGTAAAATATTTATTCTGTAGGTCAAACAAAGCTTTAAAATGCCATTGCCCCCTGCTCATAAAAAGGGGCAACAATTCATAGGAAAACATGTTATAGTACAGATTTTCAGTTTCTCAACCATCCACAATTAATTCAACCTTAAAACTACTTGACACAGCTACTTACCATGTGAATTAAAGGGGAAAACTGGATTTTAAGGGGTTCAAGAGAACGGTGTGGAGGTGGGATTTAGGCAGTCAGGGTTGAGGTCTGTGTGTTTGTGTGTGTTTGTGTGTGTGTGTGTGTGTGTGTGTGTGTGTGACTTTTCCTGTGGTAGATCTAAAATGTAATCACGGCAGCCCTCGTATATGCCTCAGCTCTATAAGCCGCTGTTTTCACAGATAGTTGATCGAAGGCCGGAGAGCTGCCGAGAGATTGAGTCTCGGCCTGGCTTTGATAGATAGAGCTCTTTATTCAGACGGGGAGAAAGGGGAGAGAGTGGGGGAGGGGGGAGGTCTCTGAAAATCAGCAGAGGCTGGAGAAGAGAGAAGAGGCAGCATCACGGCTGAGGTGAAGGGTTTTTGGAGAGTGGGCACAATAGCCTATCACAAACAACCTGCCGCTGCAACAATCACGGTGGTGGAGAATGGAGAGATGCGATGGCGCTCAGCGAGACAGAAACGTATAAAACTCTCCAGCCAGCCCTATTATACCCACTGTAATAAAGCCCAATAGTCTGATAGCGCCTCTCCTCTCACTTTCAAGCTATAAAAGTCACCATTGAATGCTGCAACCATTGCAGGAAATTTATGTCACGCTGTTTATTTCTCCTTCCACTCACTTGGTAAAGAATTGGCTCCCTTTTAATGCTGTTTGAGTCCAGGGTGGTTGTAGTCACAGGCAGATTTTTCTTCTTCTTTGAAAAAGAAAACTGTACTTACGTATTAGCTGATTGTGTGTATGCAGTCTGAATATACAACATTGATACATTATGTTAGAAATTATGTCCTGTACTTTCGCAAATAGCTCAAAAAGTTGAGCAACATAACGGAGGCTGCCTTGTTGCTGAGAATGATAAAGATGGTCATTTTAATGGTGAATGGCTCACTATCTGACTACTTTGAAATTACCTCAGAAATGGTGAAGACTCATGCTGATATAATTGTTTAATCCAAATACATAATAGAAAAATATTACATATACAATATTGAAAACAATGAATATTCATAACTTCAATATATTAAGGAATGGCTTGTTGCCAATCAGTCGTGCAAGCATTGATGTGCTGTCTGTCCTGCCTGCTTGTTTTGCTGATATGTGCATTTGTCTTGTTCAGAGTTGCTATTTTCCATTTTGATGTGTCTGTTATGTGCCTCAGTGTTATATATGTGCTTGTACTGTAGGTGGGTTTGTTCTGCCTGACGCATGCTGCAGCCTGTTATGTCTGCTCTGCTCTAGTGTCTTATGTACACTTTTATTTTGCTTATATGTGTATTGGTTTTGTCTATACGTTACGGTCTGTTAATCTATGAATTTTAATTCCATTTAAATTTGAAATTTTAAAATTTTAGGCTGCCTTCAAACATCTGGCCGGGGAGAGCAGATGAAAACTAGCCTCTCTGGCTAACTCTGGCTCACTTACAGTTTGACTCTTGATTGGTGTGCATTGTCCCTGCAAAATAAACAAATAAATAAAATAAATAAATAATTTGTGTGTCCACCACGACAAAGGATCTTAATTGACTTTCCATTGGCATTGTCTCCATGGTGCCAGTACGTCATTTTAACATATTGCGTGCCACCACCATGTTCTATGCTGTTATATTTCTGTGAGATCAGGCTACAGTTTTAATTTTGCAAAGTGGGGAAAGTCGAGCTCAGCTGATATTTAGTAAGAAGCCTTCCTATTTTCTGATCAGTTTCTTTTTGAATGAGCTGTTGATTCAAACTTAACTCTCCCTCCATTTCCCTTTTGTCTTGATGAATTCATTGTGATCTACTGTACATCTCCACAGCACTGATTCCATCAGTACAACAATTTCATCGTCTCATTTTCCCTTTTTAGCAAGAAATGTAATTTCATTCAATGATGTAATTGATTCTGCTCGAGGTAGGCATGATGGCAGACATCTTCTTTATGCTGAATTCATCATGTGAGTTATTAATGTACAGGTCGACCATACCATCTTCTATTTAAGAATGTATGGCAATCACTCGCTAAAGCTGCAGTTTATATATTATTTATACTTGCAGCATCATACAGACTATATGAGACACCACACACATGAGGTGGCCTTGCAGTTGGAAAGGAGGTTTTGTTACTCACTGGTACAGGAAACTGTGACGTGAGATTTGCGTCCACCCATGCATGTGCTAGATCAGGGGTCTTCAACGTTTTTCAGGCCAAGGACCCCCAAACTGATAGGGAGATGGAGCAGGGACCCCCGACTATATATATTGTATACAATTGTGGGTAGCACTTTATAATAACTACACACTATGAAGCATTAGTTAAGCATGAGTAAACACTTAATTCATATTATACAATTAGCAGCATTTTTCGGCATGAAAATTGGCAAAAGGTATGCTGAGTTTCAATTTTTTTTGCTGGGGAGCTGTGTATGTTTGTTGCTTATGGTTATGTAACTTTTGAATGGTTTGGAGGAGGTGAATCTGGACAGCGTGACTCGACTCTCCGTCGTTTCCAACGCCTGTTTCATGTATCCATCCGCCATGACAGCTGCCGGCTTTGTGATGAAAAATGAAAACGGAATGGATTTTTGGCGAAAAATACTTTATTTTCTGATAAATCTTCTAGATATCTTCTAGATATGATATTAGTTCATGTATAATTGTGTTTGCAGTGTTTAAAATGGCTGGTATGATGATGTTGCTCGGACTTTTTTCGTTAATTCGGTATGTAATGTGTCTGGAGAATTAATTATATTTGTCCAAAAGGTTTTAAATTGGTAAATGTAAACTAATATGCAAAGCTCCTGGTTAATGGATGAGAGGTTTGTATTTAACAGTATATTGTTTGCATCTTGCAATAAATATTAATATGTTTTTGATCACTTTGTGATCACTTTGTGTTGTGGCACTGCTGGCCTTTCAATGTCATTTATAAATGCTTTGTAAGGCATAAATAGTCCTCACTTTAGATGAGGTCACACACAATACTTAATAAATGCTATATAAGGCATAAATAGTCCTCACTTTAGATGAGGTCACATAAAACACTTTACTAATGAGTAGTAACTACCTTAATAAATCATGAATTAATCATGAATTGCAGTATTAATATGAGTATATAAAGCATATATTAATATAGTCCCTAACCATTATATATGTAAATGCATGAATAGTGTACATCTAAATAAGTTATTCATCATTTACTAAAACTTTATAAATGATCTTATTAATCATCTACAACTCCTTAATAATTGGTTTGTAAAATATATAATACTCCATTTACAAATGGGGAATCCATCATTTATAAAGTATGAAAACACAATAATGAAACACATAATAGACGGGCTTATTAATCAAGAATAAAACATTTATAACTGTTGTTATGAACTGCATACTAATGAATTATTAATGTAGGAACAATGCTTTATAAATGATGAATTAAGTGTTTACTCATACTTAACTAATGCTTCATAGTGTGTAGTTATTATAAAGTGCTACCCAATTGTGTTTTATATTAAACTAGGCCTAATACCATGAATAACTCTTTATTGTGCATTCAATACTAAGCTATTCAAATCATACACAGGTTCATATATTCATGTTTTTATTTTAAACATGTGCAAGGTACAGTGAGTAGGGAGGCCGTGCCACTGCCATTCATAAACATACCTTGTCAGCTGATACCAATGCCAATATCAACATTGTCTGTCAATTGCATGATAATCATGCATACAAGCTATTGAAATTTGAGGTTTTCATTTTAAACATAAATGTGGAAACGAAAAATGAGTGATGGCCTATTAGTGCCACTGCCATGCATAAACATACCTGTTATCTTGCATACAATACTGAACTATTAAAATAATGGACAGATTCATGTTTTTTGGTCGAGTTACAAAACGATCCATTTTCGCTCATAACAATGTCCAAACACTTGGCATAATAATATACTGGCCTCAGTAGTTGGCTATTGTGGATAAGAGCTGCAGTGTTTTAGCAGGAATATCTTTCAAAAATGATTGCACAAGGGTATCTTCTTTTCAAATAATATTGCAGCGTCTGGGATCTTAGTCAGCTGGGGACGGAATAGGCTCTCGGTCAATCACGGGGAACCTGACAGAGCCAGCATGTAACATGCGGCCTTGTGATTGGCACAGCAGCGACAGGGGCGGGTCCTCTTTGTGTGCAGGAGGCTTAGAGGCACAGGTCCAGCCTAGTCTTGCGCTGTGAGTGAACCGGTGCCCAGTTTGAGAGAGCTCCTGTGTGTCGCTGAATGTGTGCATTTCTGACTGAAAGATAACATCTTCTGCCTCCATTTATCCATTCGCTACAATATGTTGGATCCATGTTAATGTGTATTTAAAGACATTTAATTTTGTGGGAAAAAATAAAATAAAAAATTCAACCAGAAATTTCACGACCCCCCCCTGCAGTACCTCCGTGGACCCCCTAGGGGTCGCGGACCCCCTGTTGAATACCTCTGTAGTAGATCATTACTCCTTTTGCATAGTATCTTGTCGCAGAAGGTCTGTACGTGGTGAACACTGTGAAACGGTCGCGGTTAGGTTCAGGCAACAAAACTTAAAAAAGTAAACTTTATTACATTCGTCATATGCAAACAGGTACATGAAATTGACCTCTGCATTTAACCCATCCTAAGCATTTTATGAGCTGTGGGCAACTTGGTGTGCAGTGTCTGGCTCAAGGACACTTTGACATGCGGACAGTAAGAGTTGGGGATAGAAACGCAAACCTTCATCATTCAAATAAAATGGTCAATTTACATCGTATAGAGCCTTTCTAGTCTTCCGACCACTCAAAGCGCTGTACACTACATATCATTCACATGCATTCATCCCCTGATGGCAGAGGCTATCATGCAAGGTGCCACCATTAGGACCCAAAACTAATTCACATACATGCACACTCATACACCAGCTTTTGGGAGCAATTTGAGGTTCAGTGTCATGCTCAATGACACTTCGACATGCGGACTGAAGGAGCTAGGAATCAAACCGCCAAACTTTTGATTGGAAGATTTGCTCTGCCTCTCAGCCACAGCCACCCTTACTTCTGGTTTCACTAGTGACACAATCGCTGGTGTCCTGGGTAAACGTCCTGTGTTTGCTTGACCCATCCACCACCCCTCCCTTCTGCCCTCTGCTGGACTCCATGGTTAATGCTCTCCTCAATCACTATCACGCAATGCCCACTGAAAATTAACATAAGAGTAGCTGGCCAAATGGGACGTGCCTTCCCAAATATGTGCGGACCCCACAGTACATAAGGCAGCACACCTAGCTGCCAAGCTACCTACACCCTCTTTAGTGAGTGGCCTCCACAGCGGAGAAGGGGCCCCAGCCAACCCAGGTAGGCCATAACTGAACTGGGTAGAGCCATGGCCTAACCCTGCAGGGGTCAAAAAGACAAGCGGATACCAGACACTCAACCTGTTGGTGTGGCAAGGGGCTGCACCACTTTCAGTTGATTATGAAACAACTTGTTTAGTTTAAGATCAACCAGGCTGTGTAGAACACAGCCAATAGACTGGACTTAGCCATACTGATGAAGTCTTTAAGATAAAAGAAGCAGCTGGAGCACCATGTCCACACATTTGCTCAAGGTGCGGGGAGCCAGGGCATTGCTGAACGACAGTCTGTGGGTACATCCCAAGTCTCTTAATTGTCATTTCCTCGCTCGAACCGGAAGTTGTTCTGCGCCGCCATATTGACGGCCGTCCCAAAGCTCTTATTTCTGCTCTGAGGAGCGAGGATGGATGATGGAGGAGGGATCTCCGAGGAGCCATGAGCGAGGGCCCACAAGAACAGACTTCCAGGAAGTGTTTTAACGGCCGACACGCCCCCTCATTGTTCATCAGTCATGTGATTGGACGCTGCAGCCGATCGTATTGATGAGATTTTTTTCAACATGTAAACAGTGAAGACGGATCACAGAATAAACTCAAACTTTACATTTGATTAGTTTTCTGATTCAACATCTAGTTTAAATAAATGTTCATTGTTGACTGAACAACAAAAGGACCACAAACAACTTTCTACATTTATTAGAAAGATTTGTGTTTTCATAATCTGATGTTTCCCTCAATAACTTTTATTGTGGATACAATTAAGGTCAGAGGGAGCTGGAGAGACTAAACCCTTTATATATATATATAGATATAGATATAGATATATAGAGAGAGAGCTGAGAGACGAAACACTTTTTACATCATTTATCATAATTTCATTCAGTCACATGAGGCTGTTCATTCCTGATTGTCGGGTTTGACGAGTTTTATCATTTAAGAGAAACAATAATCATATTCTGGGTTATTTAATAATGACGTCACAATCTGAATTTCAAAACGTACAGACGCAAATAATTCATAAATAAGACGATCGCATTCCGCCGGTAGAAATCGATCCTGCGCTTTTAAACAGAACACAGGATACAGTTTGTTAACAGACTACAGAGAGAAAACACCTCTACAGTGGTGATTACTGTGTCTTTATTAGTTATTAGTATTATTAGTTACTATTATTAAGTACAGTGATCATGTGAACAGACAAACTTCTCAAAAGTCTCTCCAGCTGTTGAAGCCGTCTGACAGCTGATCCAGCTGTGATCATCAGCCACTGTCATCAGAAACAGACGTCGCTTCATGTGACGCAACTGAGGAAAGGACGTCTCATGTCTCTTAAAACATATTTCCTTGTTTCCTCTCTCCTTGTATGGTTTCCTCCATGCATCCCTGGTGGGAGGGACTAAGACGCAAGGAAAGGACCTAAGTGAGTTTGAGTATCTTGGCCTGCAGCAGCATGTTGAGGTTCTGTGGTATATTTTCAGGTCTTGCACAATACAGCGAAGACCCCAAGTGTATTTGTCTTAGATGAAAACCAGATGTGCAGGATACCAGGGGCAGAAGGGTGGATGTGTGGAATGATGAGGCCACATACATTCTCTTACGTTCCGCCCAGATGTTACATAACATGTATCCTATATAAAGATGAAGCGAGAGCCCTAAAGGGAGGACTTTCAGATTCGACTTGAGACCTCCGGGCGATCTAGACGTCCGTAATGGCATGTGTTGCTTGTTTGTAATAAACTTTATTATACCCGCAAGAACAGTGTCCACGGAGCATCCTTCCTCATCACTTCAACAGCACTGTCGCATGAAAGATACGACAGTTCCTACTCACACCAAGGGGCACACTCTAGATCTGGTTATCACTGACTCTGATCCCATCAGTAACCTACAGGTTTATGATCTCGGTGTGTCCGACAACAAGGTGGTCTCAATGGCCTTGACTTTTGTGCTGCCTACTATTAGACCTACGCGTCAAATGTCTTTCCGGAACTGGAAAAGCATTGACTCAGCCACTATGACCATGGATCTCCAGCTCATCACCTGCCCAGCCTCTGCATCAATGGATGAATTAGTGGAACTCTATAATACATCCCTAAGCAGTGTTATCTCCATGCCCCTGTAAAGTCACGTGAGGTAATTTTCTCACGCTCCGCTCCCTGGTTCACACATGAGCTGCGGAAAATAAAAACAGCTGGGTGTGTTCTGGAACGACGCTGCAGACACTCTGGGCTCACTGTCCATAAACAGGCTTTCCGTGAGCATCAAAGGGCCTACTCCAAGTCCCTTAAAGATGCTCGCTCACAGTACTATTCCAGCTTAATCAATAAAAACCCTGGCAACTCTAAACAGCTTTTTTCAAACATAAACCATCTCCTGAAGCCACAACCATCCTCTTCAGCTGAGGGTACAGAGGAGCAATGCAACAGCTTCATTGACTTTTTCAGATCCAAGGTCAACAACATTCGCTCTCTGATGTCCAGCTCTCCATCTATGCTTCCCTCTGACACCAACACCTTATCTGCGAGTGTGCTGTCTCCTCTACATCTTGCTGAGGTTCAGGAGAGCCATGTTGAGGAAATCCTCAGAAAAATAAAATCCTGTACCTGTACCCTGGACCCCATTCCTACTGCTCTGCTCAAATCACATATCCCCACTCTCAGTCCTTTCATCACCAAAGTTGTTAACCTTTCCCTTCAGTCTGGCTGTGTCCCACCTGCACTCAAGGTTGCTGTCATCCGTCCCCTTCTCAAGAAGCCCACCCTGGACCTGGACGTTCTAGCCAACTACAGGCCTATCTCCAACCTCGCCTTCCTGTCCAAAGTGTTAGAGAAGGTAGTTGCTTCTCAACTTCAGGACCACCTCAAACACAACAACTTGTTTGAAAAATTTCACTCAGGATTTCGTTCAGCCGACAGCACTGAAACAGCTTTACTCAGGGTGAAGAATGACCTGCTGATGACAGCCGATGCAGGATCACCCTCACTCCTCATCCTCCTGGACCTGACTGCTGCATTTGACACAGTGGATCACACTATCCTACCTTTCAGGCAGAACTGAATATGTCTCACTGGGAAGATGCAAGTCCAGACTGCTCCCTGTCTCTTGTGGTGTTCCGCAAGGGTCGGTCCTCGGCCCCATCCTCTTCATTACTTACATGCTCCCCCTCGGTCGTGTCATCGGCAGACATAGGATGTCTTTCCACTGTTATGCCGACGATACACAGCTCTACATCAAAGCTGCCCCAAGCCCCTCTGCAGCCATGTCATGTCTCACTGCCTGTCTTGGGGAGATAAAGGCGTGATGAGCAGCAACTTTCTCCAGTTAAACAGTAGCAAAACCGAAGCCCTCCTTGTTGGCACTCCACACCAGGTTCAGTCATCCTCCATAACTCATCTCACCTTCGACGGTCAGGTCATCCCCCTCTCCTCCACAGTCACTAATCTGGGAGTTAGGTTTGACCCTTACCTGACCTTTAATGACCATATAAAACACCTGTGCAAAACCTCCTTTTATCATCTCAAAAACATCTCCAAACTCCGCCCCACTTTAACCCTGTCAGGTGCAGAGAAGCTCGTCCACACCTTTATCTCCTCAAGACTGGACTACTGTAACTCACTCTTCACTGGGATCATGGGCGACTGGGCCTTTGGCTCGGCAGCGCCGCGCCTATGGAACAGTCTCCCTGAACACCTAAGGGCAACACAGAGACTGGTCTCTTTTAAGACTGGCCTAAAAACCTTTTTATTCAGGAATGCATTTCTGACCTTGTGCTAAATCACTGTCAGTTATTTATTTTGTGTTTCTGTTCATTCACTGTTTTTTATTATGCTTACGTTTACTAGCTTTTTTATTATAGTTTGTTTTAACTATGTTTTTACTACTGGCTCTGTGGCACTCTGAGATTCTCTGAATGAAAAGTGCGTTACAAAGAAAATGCATTATTATTATTATTATTAAGTGAGGGAAACGGGGTTGCAATTAAGAGACTTGGGATGTACCCTAAGAACTCGTAGGCTATCCCCTGGAAGGTGAAATGCAAGAATATCGAAGCTACCGCAACCTGAAAGTATGCACCTTTAAGTCAATGGTGGTTAACCAATTGCTTGGCTGAACCAGTTCTAGCAACAGCTTGATGTTTAATACATGGAACATCTTGCAGACAATGCACCGATTTAGGATTAGAAGATACAACAAGAGTCTGAAATCTCCTGTCTTCTTGGAAACCAGGAAGTACGTATTGTAAAACCCTTTCTGTGTTGAGATCTGAGAACATGAAAATTTCCAGGCCAGAGATGAGGTCCGTGAGCAAATCACCGGGTCACCTGTAATCGCAGCAGGTGACAGTGTGTAACTGTGTTTCTCTCTGGTTTCCCTGAGTGGAGATAGATAAAGGAGGAACAGACATGTGCCCCACTCTCCAGGGTTACACTGGGTTCTGGTTGTGTCCAGGGTGTGAAGAGTCTGCAGTGTTGTTTCCTGCCAGTTTCCAGACTCCGGAGGTCTATATGTTCTGCATGGAGGGCAGGCTGGCACCAATCATTTTCTTCTGGAAGTTGGCAAATTCTGATCAACCATACATATTCATCATTGACCATGATTATTGTCTTGACTTTTAATCTAAATACTTTGAAATTGTGAATTTGACTGCTGATATTTTAAACAACATTCCTGGGGATCGAGGAGTGATGATCTTTGACCCCTAATGTGGGTAATGTCACAGAAAAATACTCATAAAATGCAATGACTTCACATATTTAGTATATATATATATATATATATATTTTTTTTTTTTTTTGTGGTGAAGACTAGGAAAATTAGTATTGACTTTTGAAAACTGACATTTTAGTGTTATACAGATATTTTTCGGAACACCCAGCTTGAAGCCGGGACAGAACTGATATGGTGATCATGGTAAACATTATATCTGCTGAACATCAGAATGCTAACGTTGTTGTTGTAAGCCAGTTAGCTGATGGTCATCCTTTTGACTACAGTCCAATTGTATTGTTCAGCATCTCTGTTCCCCTGACCTAGTAAAAGGTTTTCTCTTCCTGGACACGCTACTTTGCAATTAGTATTTCACCACTTAGATTTTTTTAAACTCACATGTGCAAGCACGGATATCATAAAACATCTTTGTTTGATAATCAGTTAATTCTGGGTGCTGAATTTATTACTCTGACCATTAATTAGAGTTTCCCCAGGGTCACTGCTTCATTTGTCTCATCCTTTTTTCCAGGCTCTGCTGTAATTATACCCAGCCTAACAAAACCCCCAAAACATCACCAGATCTTTAGATTTGCAAAGTCAAATAAAAACGCGTTTTCTTGAGTTGTTTTTTATCTGCAAACGTGAACCGGCCTTGGTCTTGAGTGTTGAAACCTGCTGTTTGCATTGTTTCAAGAGAACGACATCTGAAATCAAATTTAAACACAATGGTGACCAAAACACACCTTGAGTGAAGAATATACTTAAGGGCAGATGGTTTAAGCCCCAGAGTGTCCACATTGGTTTGTTCCGAAGAAGCCGATGGAGTCCTTGACGTTTTGAAGGAAGAATGCAACCCATCTTGATAAACACACCCATAAAACTCAATATCAATCAGTGTCACTTTGACCTGCAAAATATTCCTTTCAACACAGCTGTGGCTTTGTGGTTGGAGGACAGACGCACATGAATGGCCTTCTCTTAGGCAACGCTGATTGGCCACTTAAGAAGAAAATGAGATGTCCCTTTCAAACATAATGGTAGTAGTGCATCAGTAGGAGCTTTGTGACTGTACTGCTCTGATCAAGTAAAACTGGGGAAAACACTTTATGCAGGCAGGATAGCTGATATGTTGGCTGGGCTATCATAGGTCTAATCAGCAAGGCTCTCACGTCTGTCTACTGATAAAACACGCACACACCACCAAGCTTGTGAAAAACCAAACACACTTAAGAAGTAAAAGAGCACAATTGACCCTTTGCTAAGGCCTGCCCCCCTGAGTTACTGTTGCTACGGCTGTCAAGCTTTCATTATAAAATGGATAGTTATGGTGCTTGATTATGATTGGCTAAGCCATGGTCGAACCCATTTTATTAAAATACTCTACAAACAGACCGCTGTGTCTGCATTACAAAAGTATCACTGCGAGAGTTAGTTACCTATTGTTTAAAAATGTCAGATTTTGTCCGGCTCCTAGACCACAGCAAATAAGGGAAGCACATGTGAGGAGTTCACTAAAAGAAAGTTTTATTTTCCATAGGTTGAATTAAAAAAAACAAATTCTGGCAGGAGAACATACTGCCATGATAACTGGTAGTGATAACTAGAATACAGTGGTGGGCCATCAGGCGTGATTGGTCAGTGGGCCAGCGTGACTGTTGTGAAGCAGAAAGCTAGCTAGCAGAAGTTAGTATTGGTAGTAAGAGTTCAGGTTGAAAGATATGTAAGAAGTTATGACATTTTTAGCGTTTTACATGGTGTAGATTCTTTTTTTTTTTTACCTAGCTTTGTTTTTTAACATCCAATGGCTGAAGGAGGAGAAACGGATTTGGTGGCGGAGTTACTGGCAACGCCTTTCTGGAAAAGGACATTTCAGGAAAAGCGGGACATCGTATCAAAGGGTCGGCTGTCCCCACAGCTAGCAGCTCTGACCCAGCATGGAAAAGGATTTTTACAAACGGTATTTCTGGCTGACAGCATGGGAGAAGCGTTGCACATTGTATGGCTAAGAATGCATTTCATTTGCAACTGAGCGTCTTGGTGTTTGGAGCTGTTTGGAGCTACGCTATGCTAACCTGAGGTGGCTAACCAAGGCAGCAACATGACACCATAGCACGGCAGGATACTTACAAGCTACGGTGCTTTTGAAAACTTTTGCTGAGACCTGAGTGGATCTACAACTCGCAACTTCGCAGGAGGACCTCTGGCTGGAACTGAACCGCACCGATGGTCTGTACAACCGCGGTATTAAACTCTTTGTAATCAAAGAAAGGAGGATGGACTTTGTCTTTAAGTGAACAGCAGCTTTGGTAAGTGAACTGCTTTTGTGTTTTTACATCTGCAGTAGCGTTACTACTGTGTTCATTTGTCTATGGTGTCGATTTTATGATATGGTTAATATTGTTCTCTCTGATGTGAATAATATTTGAATGGCTCGTGCTCTTCAGTGTGCGGTGGAATACGTGTTTTAGCGCTGCAGTGTTGCTGGATTGATTTGTCATGCTTTGTTGTCATAGAAATATATGTGACTGGTTCTTGTGAGCTTGTTCTTGTCATTGTGTTAATTACATTGATTTTGACTATATGCATTGTCCGTTAATGACGAAGCATCCTGTCATGCGCGGGGTTAGGGTCGGACATTTGATTCTCTGTTTGAATTTTTGTTTTCTTTAACAAAGCAAGAATGATGGTCTGGAGAAATGGGGATTGTGTGGCGATTGCTTTAGCCCTGTTTGAATCAGTAGGGAACAGCTACACGCTGCGGGGAGAGTTTGTAGCTTGTGTGCTGCTGTTGTTTTCCTGCTAAGCTAGTTTAGCAGAACAGAGTACAATGTTGTAGTTCCGGGTAGGGCGTGTGAGACAGCATGTTGCCAGGTTGAGCTCAGACCTCCGAAAACATTACATTTCCCACAATTTAAGCTTCTGCATTTTCCAAATGCACTAGTATTATTCAAACTTATTGTTCGGTTTGTAAGACTCGTACCGAACAGTTTAATACAAATACGTGTATTATTACACCCCTAGAAACAAATAATAACACGTAGCTGTAGCGTCATAATGAGGTTATTAGGAGGTGATTGAACTGTAGTAGGACAGCACAGAAGGCCCAGGTATAAAATGCACGGCCTACCACTGCTAGAATATACAGTAAGGCAAAAGGAAGCCCTCAATTCCCAGGATGGGGCGGGTCTTACAGACTGGAAACAATGGCCAGCTGCCTTCAATTCCTTGATGGCCTCCAGCTCCAACCCTCCAGGAACCAGGAACACTGAAAGACAAACAAGAGAGCAACAACATAACACACACAAGCCCTGGTCAGTAGTGTGCTAGCTGCTGCTGCCCAGTCCACAGGCCTTTTATCTCAGTCCAAACCGGACAAACTACACCGACAATCTATGGTAAGTTAACTAGCTTGCATGTTTTTTTCATTGTAGCTTATTAAACTTAAGTTTCTGTAAATAACCCGACTACACTTTGACAGAATGATGTCCCTGGCAGGTGATAGCAACTAGGGGAAGTGAGCATCGTAGTTACTGATGGTAGATATGGTTGTAATGTAACCTCAGCTCAATAATAACTTTTTTTCTCCATCTCGTCACATCATGTATACTAGATGGGGGTATACTAGATGGGGGGATACATGGGGGTGATTAAAACACTCTTGTCCAGAGACAAAAAAACCTGTAACAGCAAGAAAAGTGCTAACATGATTGAACACTACTTCAACAACTGCACAATTAATGGCGCTATCCAGATAAATGTTCAAATGTTCAATTGGGAGCTTTGCAACCGTTCTGCCAAATGTTGCTGAAGAACTATTGCTTGGCAATAAATTATTGCATTTTGTGTTGCTGTGTGTTTATTTTATGAAACCACCACATCATGACTAATTATGCCACTTAGCTATTAAAATCACTTTGAATCACAATCTCTCCTGGCTTATCACTTAGTTCTAGCATAGCGCACAATGCAGTTTACAATATGCCATACAGTGGTATTCTCCATTCAGAGTACGCCAAGTTTGGACATGTGTCTGTAAGAGATTGAACTAGGTAAGTTTAATAAAAAAGTTTGCTTATCTTTCTTTTTTTATCTCTTGTTCGGTCTGTAGAAAAATACCTCAACTCAGTATCCATGGAGGGAGCTTTCAATTTAATTGACTGTGAAATGCTGTCACTCTAATGTATATTTAACTAAACTAAATGTACACCATGGTGTGTCTGTTTATCTACAACTATATTTATATATACTGTGTGTGTGTGTGTATATATATATAGATACATACACATACATACATACATACATACATACATATATATATATATATACGTATATATATATATATATATATATATATATATATATATATATATATGTATATGTATATGTATATATATATGTATATGTATATGTATATGTATATATATGTATATATTATTAAGATTTGGTGAGATCTGTAGATTTAAGGACCCCAAATTCAACAGACAGTGCTGTCACCATCTAATCAAAACATGAACCTTCTTAAATTTGAACGAATATCAGATTTTAACTTTGAGACCAAAGTTTTAATATTTTTCATATGTTCAAAATGTTACGGAAACATCAGAGGCACTCGTAAATGACCAAAGGGTTTGCAGAGATGAGAGCATTCTCAGTGGGGATGACGAGAAAGTGAAGGCCTAGACATACATCAAAGAACTAGCAGTGACGAAGGCCAACTCATGCGTCACCTCACGGTGCCTGTGTCTTGGCCAAAAAGTTGCACTTGAACACATCGCAAAGACTATACAGCCAACGGCCAACTAGCACGTACATTCTGTTCCTGCTTTAGAGGAAATAACTCTTCATACCAGCAGGTGGCGGTAGTCTGTATTCATCATTCAAAAAGGGAAATCGGAAGACCTAGGACACATAAACCCACTGATGGACACGTTTTATATATACATGCTAACAATTAAATCTGTTGCAATATCATGATGTTATATGTATGTAATATATGATGTTGTGAAATATGCTAGTACTAATCCCTCTTATTTCATATCCCTAGCATTGTAGCTTACACACCAAATTGTCCATACTTATGCTGCAAAGTTTATGGAAATTGTAACAAATTTTTTCACTGCACACAACTAAAACCTCACAGATTCATTTCACAATGATATTAAACAGAGAAAGTCATCTGGAAACAAAAAATGTTTCAGTTGATTTTCAAAATCAACTGATCAATAAAGTCACCTAATCGTACACACAGTAGTCCTACATCAATATATAGATATTTAGATATGGCAGTTATTATCATTAATTCTGTAATAACTGAACTTCACATATTACATAGAAACTGAAATAACAACATCTATATTCATTCATGTTTGCTAATACCCACATTACTAACCATGCAATATGTCAAACAATATGTTCTGCACGTCAGGAAATCTAAAACCATCACCACAGACAAAAGCAGACGAGAGACTCAGCATCTGTTGTAGAATAATCTACATGAGAAAAGACCACTGAGCCCCCCCCCCCCCCCCCCCCCCCCCCCCACACACACACACTGCTCTACACCCCTCCCTGTTGGCTGACAGAGGACTCCACCTGAATGACATTTACAAATTACCCGGCCCAGAGTGCTCGGTCCCCTGACCCGTGAGCCTCTGCTCAGCACCCGGAGAGACTCGCCAGCGTTTTGTCATATAATTACTGCAAATCCCCTGAAAGTAGCCCCCCTCCAACCACCCTCCACTACCACCAGCATTACACACACACACACACACACACACACACACACACACACACACCGTATTCCCTCCCCTGGATGTATGTGGACAGACGCATGTAGGTGCATTAGAACAAACTTGCAGCGCTGAATGTAAATGTGTGTTGAGCTGCTATCTGCAACTCTAACTTCATTTACAGAAAATTGACCTTGATGAAATCAGCTAAACCAAACAATTGTGGGGAAAATGAATTTGCTTTGATCAGCATTAGTGCAGAAGAAGAAAATGGAATCAGCTGTAAGACAGTGGTGTATACAAATGATTGTATTGTTTGAAAAATGTGGGGATATATCGCACAATAAAACCTGTGCAACAAAACAAAAATGAAACTACTGATTAAATTAAGTGGAAATGCAAAGAAGAATCTTTTGCACGATTCTCACAAGTTCTTATAGGTTCAGGTCATTGGAATTGTGTGAAAATGTGTTAGCCTGTAACAGACTAGCCTTCTGTACCGGGTGTTCCCCACCTCTCACCCAATGTGAGCTGGAGTTGGCTCCAGCCACCTGTGACCCTGAACAGGATCCAGAGTTAAAGAACTAGAATGGATGGATGCATTAAAGTGATCGTACTATACTAGGAATTCATATAATCCTACTCTTGTTACTCAGAATTAGTAAATAGGCAATTTTGGGATTCATCGGGAGAGAAATGTCACAATACCTTTATTAGGTCATGTCTCTGTTGTTGTCATTCAGTAAACTAGCATCGAAATCTCAGTTTGCAGACAGAAGGCTGTAAAACGTTTCGATTTTCCAAATATATTAGAAACAGAACACTGAGACAAATGTAGCAAACTAACTGTTGTTTTGTTGACCTAATGTTAGCAGATAGGTTTTTTTGGTGGAAATTGGATCGTTATGGGTTGTTATATGTGAGCTTTAACAGGTAGATAACTGACCAATAACTGCTTATGATGGAGGTTTCATAAAGTTACAAAAGTTGTCAGCAGTCCCAACTACAGTACATCGGAAAGGTGTGTGGGGGAGGAGTGAAAGGCGCTGTTTAACAATCGAACAAGCACTTGGAGTAAGGTTGGTTGAAGTATGCAGATGCCAGACATTTGACCTCCTGATAAAGTGGTTTAGACCTGTTGGTTTGTTTACTTCTCCTGTTTTCTCTATTCCCACACCTCAGCAAATGTTTCCGTAACTGAATGGAATGATGGCCAAAACTAAAAACAAATACAATGACCCCACAAAGGACCCATGTTCTAATAAACCTGAATGATCCAATAATGTTTCTGTTTAATGAAAACTATCTAGCATAGAGAACCAGCAGAACTTGTGTCTGTATCTACTGAATATAATAAAGACTTATGTTGGTATGAAACGCCCCTCAGTCTAAATGGTAAATGCCTGCAAATTGTGCATGGCATGCATCTTTTCTACATATCAGTGATAGTTGGTTGTAACTGAAAAATATAATCATGGTCAAGAAATCAGCTTTACATTAGAAATGATGCATCTGTGACCAGTCACAGTATTTGTGAAATCCGTGCCTCGGTCCAGCTCTGAGTGACTCTGTGCTGCATTATTCAACCATGTCTCTCTCTGTCTGTCCCCCTCCTTCAGTCTCTCTCCTCCTCTCCCTTGCTGTGTATGCTCAGGAGAATATGTGTCTGTGATGTTTGCCAGCTCTTTTTTTCTGTCCCTTGATTGCACACGAGTAAGAAAATGAAAAGGATGATCTAATTGAACAACTTTAAAGCACGTGGCCCATTTCATGTAGTCCTTTGGAACGGCCCTCATTTTGCCGTTGTTACCCAGCCGAGCGTGTCTGTGCTGAAGGTCAGCCGTCTACCTCCGACAACATGCACAAAATGTAAAATCAGGCTCTCCCTCTCCTCCCCTCCTTCCCTATGCGTCTCACCCATCTTTCTTCTCTTCTCGAGCACTGATCCCAGGCCTAATCCAAGCCCAAACACATCCACAGACAGCTGGGTTTGAGTGTGTGTGTTCATGTCAGAATTGGATCATTGTGTATTTGTGGAGGCAGGTATTTTTGGTTTCGCCAATATTTTGAGTTTACGTTGAGTGCATGTTTGCTGTTTTCTGAAGCACATGTTATATTTAGCATGATGTTTGCGTTGTTCCTTTATTTTTAAATTGTGTTTCTTTGTGGCTGGTTTTAATCTTTTGGTGTTTGTAAAAAAAAAAAAAACCTTTATGTTACAATGTGCCCTATGCAGCATTGGGTTTGCCCAGACATACAAATTCAAAGGTCTGTGTTTAGCACACATGAATTCACAAATGTGGAATTAGTTGGAAACTTTTTTTTTTGTTTATTCACAGTTTAATACAATCTCATTTCACTAGGCTAATCCATTCAACATCAATGCTGCTTTCCATGGAGCCGTGGGCAGGATACATACACTAAAATAAACAAACAAACAATGAAAAACAGATAATTAAAACATATCTTCCCAAACCCAACCCAACCTAAACCCTATACAGACTCGGAGGAAGACAGTATTGGAAACACTGTTTGAAAGGGAGAAAGACTTCTACACAAGAATGGTTTCATTTTCACAAAAACTCAATCCAGGAAACATACTATGGGAATGAAATACAAAAAAAAGATATCAAAGGTGACTGAGGCCGAAAGAGGTGGGCTGGAATGCGACAGAAAATCAAAACTTTGCAACAGTACAAATATGTCAGCCACCTGGAGGCATGGCGTTCATCACCCATATTTTCCACAGCTGTCATCACTTGATGCACCAAATGACACACTTTTCAGTTCTTTACATAGTAACTTTATTTTTATTTTTATTTTTCAGGGACAATGCACACTAATCAACAGTTGCACTGTAAGTGAGCCAGAGTTAGCCAGAGAGGCTAATTTCCATCTGCTGTCCCCGGCCAGATGTTTCAAGGCAGCCTAAAATAACAAAATCTCAAATTGAAACGGAGTTAAAATTCATAGAGAAACAGACAGCAACGTATAGACAAAACCAATAAACAGCAAAAGAAAAGTGTACGACATTAAAGCAGAGCAGACCCACCTACAGGACAAGCAACTTTAAAACTTTAAATCCACACAATGTAAAAAATGTTAAACTGTAGTTTCATACGTCAACATTCCTTCATCAGGGTCCATCCAGATGAAGCCCACCTGCCTTCATGTTACCGTCTGTGTTGACCAGCCAAGACAAGGTGTGAAGAGGTTGGTGGGTGAGTCAGGTCCATCTGCTGCTGCTCTGCATCTCCATCCAGCTCTCTCTCTCTCTCTCATTTTGTCTCCCCCTCAGCTCTCCCTGTCTGTCCCAGTCTGTGTCTCTCTGCCCCGTGTGCGCGCGCACACACACACACACACACACACACACACACACACACACACACCCTTCTGCCCAGTATTTAAGTCTATTCACCATCCCACTGAATGAGATCTCCCGCCAGAGAGAGTAAACAATATCTGGCAGAGAGACGGAGAGGCATACAGAATAGAGGATTCACTCGCCTCTATTAGCATCTTGTCTGTCTTAGAGGGGAACAGAGAGCGCCAGAGTGGAGGATGCTGGGATAGGCTGCCCCAGCTGGCAGCTTTAGGGGTCAAGGGGCCGGAGTCCCTCAATTGTTCTGCCTTTACTTTTCAACTTATTATCCACCACGATCGGAACACGCCTCTCTGAGTAGAGCCTCGAAGGCTGTTAGCTTTAATATCCACCTCAGTTTGTATGTCTTTAAATTTCTTTCCATTCCTCTAAAGTGCAAAAAACTTCAGATCATGAGTTTACAACGGGCTCGCTCTCCACTTCACAGAGATGACTCTCCGGCTCTCATGAGCTCGTGTGAACTCTCCGATATCTGGGGCTCATTTCATTTCACGATACTTTCTGAATGTGTTTTCTTTTTCTTCTTTTTTTAATGCTTCAATTTAAGTGAGTCTTTGATCTTTTTTATGTTCTCACAAAAACACTATCCTCGCTCCTACAGATGAAATACTTGAAAGCAGCACAGCCAACTAACTTCATTATTTGTTTTACATCAAAAGTTTCATTAATTATTCCATAAGCTGAAAGGCAGGGGCTGTTGGGAGAATGAAACAGAAACACAGTGCAAGTAAGAGAAGATTTTGAAGAGGAGTATGAGATGAATGCCTTTTTTTCTGAAAGAGGTACGAAGGTGAGCTGCAGGGGGAGAAACTACAGTTTGACTGATATGTTTTTCAAGGCTAGATATTAGAATTTAGAAAAGTAGAAATCCTCTGCACAGTGTCAGTTCAGTGCTGGACAAATGACAGCATAATGTTACAGCAAACCATTTTTGTCTGCCAACTAAAACTCAAATCTAGAGCCACTTGAAATGTTCATATAAATATCACCTTTATTTCCAAAAGTAAGATAACTTTCTGCTGTAAGGTTGCTTTGCTGTGTCAGTGTGTCAACAAAACATATTTCTCCACACTTTTGAGTAATCAGATCAACAAGTGTCATTCAAATTAGTTCAGGCTAAGGGCAACCAGTGCAGTATTGATGAATTCTATTAAACGGCACTGAAGTGCATCGTATCCATCTCTCAGCTGCATTACGATAATATCAGCCTCTTATATGGGTAAACTAGTATCTTGGTGTGGCTATGAGAGAGAAGGGGAGAAATAAAGAGAAACAGGTCGGTGACAGGCGAGGTCGAGCAGAGGAGGGAAATCTAATATGAAAATGAAAATGTAAATGTGTTGGGGGAAAGGGGGGGGGGGGGGGGCTAGCAGTTTTTCAAGCTGGCCCTAATCTTCCCTCGGCGGGGCCCAGATAGCAATCGCTAACAGGAGGCCAATGCCGGGCTCCTTTGAAATGCAGAGCGGCTCGGTGTGTAAATTGCAGGCGCCCCGGCAGTGCCGGCAGATGACACGTGGCACTTGTGACCCTCAGCGCCCGTCCAGGGGCCGCAACACCACAAAGGCAAATCTTGCACATCAGACAATTTCATTTTCAGCACAGAGGGCACAAATAGCACAATACCTGGATCCTGTCAGATGATAATGTCCCCCTGAGAGGCATATCATCATTTTGATTTTCTTACTCTGGGCTGACATGTAAACTCAGGCCTGATGAACAGTTCGGCATGTGTCATGTGTTTCTTTGGCACTTTATTTGAGGTGCATTGCAGTATATGAGCCCATTAGATCCATAGATGAACTTTACAACAACATAGTCTTCACATTGGTTGTAGAGGAAGTATGCAGATCCTTGATCTGGTGACATTGGAGTTCATGGTCAACATGTTAGCCTCTTGGTCATAGGGGCACCCTGCTCTGTGTTAGTGGTGCTAAATAATATTAACAGTATTATGAATTTAAATGTATAATCCTCAACATTTATTATTGGATCATGAGTTCAGTTTTACCACATTGAGTATATTGTTGACTGTCTTCTTAAATCATCTTTGATAAAAACATGACATGTTCACAGACTAGAAGTGGACGTAGACACGTGACATTACCCACTGTTTTGTGGACTATGGTTTGAGGCCTTGAGTTTGACGTTTTGACTGTCGGCATCTGTTTTTTTTGCCGTTGAATGAATTCTGTAAGCTCACAGTTTGTGCCGATGCACAAATCAACCAGGGTTGAAATCTTAAGGATTCAAACTTTAAAGTGCAGCAAACATCAGATATATCACAGATTCAGTAGTACAGTAGTAGAATAGTCTTTTTTATGTTTTCATTCTTCTAAACTTGTTGTTGAATGTTATTGAAGCTATTTTTCCATTTTATTTTTCCCTGGCTGATGCTCTCTGACAAATCGCCCTCAAAAGAGGAAGTGGAAAACCAATAGCGCTCCTCTCTCAAATTTCCATGCTATCAGAAAACTATAATCCACAGCCGTCCCACTTTGTCTCCACCCATCCATCCTTTGTTCTGCCAGGCGCTGGCCCTGCTGTGGCTGCTGTCTCTGCAGATGAGGATACACCGCCTCTGTTCCGCTAAGTTGTCAAACCGAGCCCCTCTTCCTATGTTCCTCCACTCTCAACCTGCTTCTTAGTCAGTCTATTACATGGCAACTCATGTTCCAACACATGTTCCTCAGCTTTCTGCATTTCAGTGTATTTCACACTGGCTTACGCTGGCTATAATCACTTGACGCTAACAGTCATGAAGCTGCCTCATATTGAGCAGGTCCGTGAAGTAATATCTCGTGATTTGCTCTCTCTTGGCTTATGTAATTGGTTCCCCCACCATGTGTGAACGATGGTGATGGACGCTCGTATCTAGCACTGGAGGGTGAAGGGAAGGAATCCTCTACTGGGGAAGATGGAAGAGAAGCTAAAGTCCTTATTAGCATGAAAGCTAATGGCATCAAACCTCTGCAAATCTGCCTTTAAACACAACCAACACATTTTAGCTTGGTTACTAGCATGACTGGCAGCACTACAAAGCCAAGTATGCTAACAGGGATCTAGCTTGGACCAGAGCCCCCTCCACCCTGATCTCCACAGTCCCCTATTCCAGCACTACCACTCGCCTGCGGCCCCGCATATAGATGGAAAGTGACACCGTGATTGTGTGCGGGGCCAGGCCATGCTCAGATGAGGGTGTCACTTCTACCTAGCCTGATTGCCACATTCAGCGGGCACGGCGGCAAGGAGTTAAATTGAGGGAGAAAAGGTCAGGAGCCAGTGGTCATCTGCTCTCCCTCTCTCTCCCCAAAATTACTTGTCCTCTAGGAGGGGAATGAAAACAGACAGGGCCTGGCCCGGGCACTGGGAGATGATCCAGGGGGCCGGCAAGCCACCGGGAGAAGAATGTGAACGAGGGATGGGCGTGAAAAACAAAAGCGGTGGGGGGAGGGAGAGGGGGTGGGGCATCAGGTGTGTGTCTGAATGAAAAGAAAGGATCTGGTAAAGGTGACACACTCAGACGAGTGCACAAAGCTGCTGTAGGAAAAAGACAGAAGGTCAAGGAAAGAGAGAAGTCCCAAAGATAGCAGTGGAGCGTCTGAGGTTTCATTTCAGCTTGGTGCTTGTGGCAGAGTCTGGGCTGCAAATCACAATCTATGGCAAGTCAATTCCACTCAGTTCCATACTTCGTGAGGAAAACAAATCATACATATTAACATGGGAAAGGCACACAGATATGGCACTCTAGATAATCATAAATTAAAGGATAGATTTTTTAATAGTTTGTTTCTCTTCCTATAATATGTATGTGCGTTGACCGACTCCATCATAACAAAGTGGGGGACTTGTGGTAAGCGTGTTCTGGCAACAAAGTGACTCATGTTTACCAGGAAGTATCTCTACAGCATGGCTAAGCAAGGAAACACAGTACGAGGAAAAAAAGACAAAATGTACTAACTCTGGAAGATACCCAGACAATCAACAAAGGTGCATTTACCCCTGGGGACTCACTGAATCTCTCTACCACTGTCCTCTGACCGTTCAGCAGTAAGCGTCCAGATGAGAGGCTCTGAGTTGATCAAATTGTTGATATGGTCATCTTGGTGACCTTCAATTATTACTATGCTCTCACAGCATTATTGAGAATAGCGAGGGCTTTTTGGATAATTAGCCCTTTAGCCTCAAAGGCCACAAATAGTCATCTAAAATCTGGATTTGGTGGTTGTTTAAGAATGCAACCTGACTGAAAGCTTGCTTTTACTGTATACTGCAGTATACTGGACTGCTCACTCTCTTCTCCATGTCTTTGGGAAAAAAACAATTACTGGATTTATATTTTGATGTGCAGGTGACATGTGATGTGTGTCATTATGTTATTTTAATAAAAAAGACATTAAAAATGAACATCAATCACATCCAAGGCAGCGAAGGACAGTGTTCCTGAGAAAAGATTAGCTTTTTAGTGAATATACTGTATATACACCAGTCTTGCATGCTTTATTTTGTTTTATACTTAGTGGTTATAGATGTACATCTCCATGCTCTATTAGTGAAACAAAATATCATAATTCAGGGTTAGTGTTTTCAAGACGCGTTGTTACGCTAGGATGTTACGCTAGGTTGTTACGCTAGGATGTTACGCTAGGATGTTACGCTAGGTTGTTACGCTAGGATGTTACGCTAGGTTGTTACGCTAGGATGTTACGCTAGGATGTTACGCTAGGTTGTTACGCTAGGATGTTACGCTAGGTTGTTACGCTACGTTGTTACGCTACGTTGTTACGCTACGTTGTTACGCTACGTTGTTACGCTACGTTGTTATGCTACGTTGTTACGCTACGTTGTTACGCTACGTTGTTACGCTACGTTGTTACGCTACGTTGTTATTTTTTACTTGAGACATATCAATATTCAATGTATCCCGTCGTTTGCAGAAACATGAAATGCCAACATTTTTTTCTGCAATGCACCGACAAAAGCAGAGAGGAAGACTGCTAGTAAACGTAAACAATGCAGCTTTCAATATACCTAAAAATCAATCGATCAAGTAAATGTTTTATAAGGTAGGAAACACATTGCTGTGTTTTAGTCAATTATTTGTTTTTTTATTTAAGAAAACATCCTATTGAGTTTGACTGTCAAAAGCTTTTTTAAGTGACTTTTTTCATTTTAGCCAGGGAGTATAGGTCAGAGTTTTGAATCCTACACACACAAACACTCACACACACACACACACTACAGTCCATGTTTCAAATGATGGATTAAACCTGAAGAGTGTCCAGTGTCATTTGACCTATTTTGTGCAGGGAACTGCAGAGTCTCTGTGATCTTGGAAATCACTGGTCATGGCTAAACTGGAGTCATGATCAGTCTTTTTAGTGTGTTTCCAGCTTTGAGATACACAAAATAAACATTTGCTAAACCGAACCAATGATGCAAAAAGTAAAGGATGAGCTGTTCACTCTTGATAAAAAAAATTAAATGAATGTGAGCTCAACTGAGCTGGTAAAAATGCAAAGAAAGTCAAAATACTGCACATGGAGTGGGGATGCAATTCATTCTTTTTGTTTTCAAGAAGAACCATGTTCACTGACATGACTCAGCCACAATTCTTCACCTGAGACTGCTGTCATGGTAATCCTGTCAAACCCCTTGAAGCATACACAGAATGAAAACACAGACACTCATGGATTTAGAGATTATTGAGATTATCATTGATCAATAATAAAATGAGACACTCAAACTCTGTCTTTTGACCAACGTGTATTCACAAAAGACACGTTCCCTCATCACTACATAAACATGAAGGATATAAGCTTTGTCCCTTGCAGTATTACCTTCTTTGGATACTTTGGACATGAGGAGGCTTTGGGGGCCTCCACACAGCTGTTTCTATTTTGACAAACACCTAACCCTCTGTTGGGATCTGGTAGGAAGTTGACTTGTAAAAATGATAAAACCAACCAAATATTTTATTCACTCCACATTCCCTTTTTTAATTTAATTATGCAACATTACCTGTGAAATAAAACACTTCTCTACCTGCCTAAGAGCTCTGTCCACCGCCATTTAACAAAAGACATTTTAAGGATAACAGACTTACCAATAAAAGGCTGTGCACGAATAGGAGACTCACCACATTGGGTAGATCCCTGATAGAGGTCAAGGGCACATTGAGCCAAACATCCTGAATCACCTACAGTATACATTGTGCCGGTGACCAGTATAGACTCTCGTCACACTGACATCCAAAGTGTGCATTTTTTTAAAAACCTTTAAATTGTGTTCAAATGAAAACTCTAAATGAGGGGAAACATGTACGTTACCTTCAGGGGAGTAGTGTTGGAAAGTAACTAAATACATTTACACATATATAATACTTGTGATTTGACGTATTTGTTATTTACTTTATATTTACACTCCATGTTACTTTACACTTTTCACTAGGTTTAAGAGGGACATATTGAGGTTTTTACTCCTCTACATTTAGTTTACATCTGGACCTTTAGTTGCAGTAATGTTTATTTAGGAGATTAGAAGATTTCCATATTCAGGAAACATGTGAAAGGGTTCATTCAGGATAGTGACTTGATGTCAGTATATCATGACGCTGATACATCTGCAACATTTTGAATGTGAATTTGGTTGTAAAGGAGTATTATTACATGTAAAATGCATTAATGCTAGTTTTACTTCAGTAAATGATGTGGGCTCGTCTTCCACCACTGAAAGGCCATTTCACCGAAGATTTTTTAATTTCAATTCTTTTGCCCAGTTTCACTTCTTTTCCCTCACATTTTATCAGACATTTTCAATAATCACACCATAAAAAGACCAATAATAGCTTGGAATACAAACTAGATTTGAGCAAGGAACAATCCATGGCACCTTTATAGTATTCCTGCAGGACTGTGAGAAATCACTCCACATTTCTTTTTACTTCAGAAATCAGTTTGAGATGTTTGCTCCAACACTGTTTAGCATAATGATGAAGAATTGACTAACTTATGCTGCCAAAATGACACCGTAAAATAAATGATGCTGCTATAGTCTACTCTTCACTGAGTGTCGTCATTCTGTGTTATATAAATAGCAGACGAGATAATTTGGTATTGGAAAACCTAAATTTCTTTCTATATTTATGAATAAAACATTTACTGAAACTAAGGGCAACAATTGACCCCAGGAATTTCAATAAAACGACATTAAAACTGAAGCAACACAGCGCTGCAGCTTCACAGCAAGCGGCCAACTCCTTTCCTCCTTTTGACTCCGGTGAATAGGATTAAACTCACTCAGCCTCCCCTAACTAAGCTCCCACCTGCCCAGGTAAGAGACGGGTGAGCTAAACTGAGCTAGCATCCACATCACAAAGAAAAATGAACATGCAATAGTAACCTAAGTTACTATTGCATCTCAATCTATCTATGGGCACCATCCAGAACAATGACAACACCAAATATTATGGAATGCAATTTCCTGCACAACTATCCTCCTACATGTTAGCAGAGCCCAGCCCCTCCCTGCTGTCAGGACACAATGAGGCAAACCTGTTAACACTCCCATTGATTGAGTCCTGAGCAGCTGATCCACCCCAACATCCCAGACAGAACAACAACCCAGAAAACAATCAAACTAAACAAGCTTGTATTAAACAATGTATGAAATAAACAGAAATAATGGACTGAAATAAATAATCAAGCAGACACAAAAACACTTTATGTTGGGGAACAGGACCTAATGCAAAGAAAGAAAGGCAACCTTTTCACACTGACCATGTCACCATCCTCAATGCAGCGGCTGCTCGCAGCAGACATGCTGTCCTCTTCTGCCTCCATTAGGTGGCGCTGTGTGCCAGCTCCTCTCTCTGACACCATCCCATCATGATGTGCCTTGCATCATATACAGTATGACACAGCTGCCAGCCTCTGATGCAAAACTTGGGGCTTACAGTACAGGACTACTAAAAATTAAACTAAAATGGCATCCTATTGCCGTCCGGCCACTCTTTTGCACCAGGGCAATTAACCTGCTAATAATACAATGCGCACAAGTCCCCCTCCTCCCACACCCACAGCCACCCACACACACACACACACGTGCAGCCCCCTCCCTCCCTGAACTCACAGCCCCTCGGGCCATAGAGAGCCATTGGATTAGAGGATGCTAGCAGAGATAGTTTAACGTAATGAACCATCAAGATGACGACTATTAAAGATGATTTGCAGTGTTCCAGTGCAGAGAGGAGATAGGAAGAGCAACCTGAGTTTGGCTGACGGTAGTGTTAACTCTTTATTCTGTCATTGTTGGGCAGATAAAGATTAGAAGGCCCATTTTCTTCTAAGACAAGAAGGACATGATGAATGGAGCAAGTTGGTCTACTCAGTTTTGAACGATGGGAGTAGATTTTAGAGACATGGCACATTAGGCCACTAACCAGGATGTTCCCAGCATGCACCTGAGAGATGCTGATGCACAAAAGAGAGTCGGACTCAGCAAAAGAAGAACCAATTGATGAGAAAATTCTTTCCTTGTGGATTTTTGCATTGTAGAAACAAGTTTACTCTTACTTTGCAGTATGATACTATTCTACTAGACTCGATTTAGGACACTTTAAATAGGGTGCTAGAAGGTCCTATTCATTGGCATATTTACACAAGCCTTGTATTTACTGTTTGTATTTGTCCATCGTCTAAATTACTCTGGCTATGGAAATACAGAGAAATACGGGGATAAAATCCCACCAAGTGGCAAATTCACTTCAAATATGGGCATGATCAAATGCAGGCTGAAATAACACTGACCAGTCCGTGTTGATTTGGACCTTAATAACCTGTGAGTTGGATGTTTAAATTAGTGCTGAGTCAGGTAGTCGATCAGCAGAAAATGAATCAACAACTTCTAAATTGTGAATATTGTTCAGAATGGGGCAGTTGCTGGGAGAAAAAAAAGCAATTAGAAAGTCACCTTTGGTCCTGGGAACATGTGATGGTATATTTCACTATTTGTTGTCATTTTATCGGCTTTGTGGTTTCTCAGCACATTTAAAAAAGTGTGTGAACATTTTTCCCTGACAAAGGAAATAGTATCGCGATAAAATAATCTTGTCCACAAAGTGGAAGAAGTGTATTGAAATTGTGTAAGGTGCTTTGATAAAAAGGCAAAAACAATCTCTGAGTTTAATGATGTAAATACTGTATAGAACTTGTACATGTTGATGTGAGTGATTGAGTCTTGGTTTTGTTCAGGTGACATCCATACATGCTGAGTAATGTGATGAAGACATCATTTGAAAACATTGCAGCTGTACTTATACTTCTTTGGGATCTATTTAGTGTGGCAAAATAAATAATTGTTTATTTTTATGAAGACAGTGAAATGAACGGTTAAAATCTCTGAAATGAAGCTAGTTAGCAGACTTTGAGTCAAGATTACTTTGAGAATATTGAAATGAATCTTTTGCAGTTGTAATTTGAATCTCTGCAGTTAGAACCGATTGCATTTTATAAATGTCATTCATTACTTTGCTTTAGTAATTAAAAAATGTCAGTATGAAAGTTCATTCTGGACTTCTGAAGTGGAAGTTTAACAAAATAAACTTTTTTAAGGACTGATTCATTTTTTTCTTTTCATGCATTTATTTGTTTTTATTGGATTGTTGGTTATTTTGTGTGCCTCTATTTCTCATTTATTGTTTTCTAAATCAAGCTAGTTTAACCTTCTTTTGTCTAAACTTGTGGCTTCTTGACTCTTCTGTCACATTAATCTATTCTTTTTTCATTATCTAGATTTTTAAAAACCTTGTTTTATGCAAAGACTACATTATTATTATTGTAAGAATACAATAAATGACAATTTTTCTCTGCTTTTTGAGTCACACTTGCAGTTTTAATTGATTCTATCAAAAACAGCGAAATTGTTCTGTGTCCCTTCAAACTGAAATCTCCATCTGCATGATATTAAATACAAAACAAAAAAACAGTCAGATGTATAATCTTCATGTAGTTGTAGTTGACATCAAATGTCTGCTGGGTTATGGGTCCTGTTTTGTTCAAATGCGTAGACACTTTGCAGTGTGTACTGTACTGAACCTGCTGTTTTTCCTGCTGTGATGCAGACCTCGTCTCTCAGCCCTTTATTTACCATCGAGCAACACAAGCATGAATGTGAAGACCGAGCAGAGCCCCTCGCCAACGTCTGCAGCCCTCACTCAATCTCCCAATATCTCTGCAAGCAGAAGACCAGATTGAATTTTCCTCCGGAGTCTCCCAGGATGAGAGCGGACGTCACTGGAGGATACTTCCCTTACGCCTCGTGCTGCGGCCCTATAGATGCACGCCTCAGATATTTCTCCCCATAGGGGAGCGAAGGCGTCGGCCGTGCTGCGGGAATGCTCGGGATTCGCTTTAGATTTTACATCTAGTCAACAGTGGGAATTCACTGATAAACAAAAGAAAGTCCATCTGGCATGAAACGCAGCATCCTCAGAGAGCAGCAGCGTGTTTTCTGGATTGGAGTTCTTATAGCTGATCCCCAACATAGAGATAGTCACACAAAAGGAACAAAGCGCTCTGTGTTTGCCTCTACATTCTTTGATAATTTCAGAGCTAATTTCCCCCATTGTCATTTCAGCTACCACTGTGGCCCATCTATTTGTGTGCGTGTGCATGTGTGCGTGTGTTCAGTAAGCAGGATAGGAGAATACATATTTACCATCTGTGGTGTTTTTCTTCTCCCCTCTCTCTCTCTCTCTCTCTCTCCACCCAACAAAATTCCGGCACTTTTTTAAATTTTTTTATCAGTGCTGGAGTTCAGCCATGGGCCTTTTTAATTTTCTGCTTTTGTGTTTTTAGCTGAGATTGACAGGCTGCTCTCTCCCTGGAGCATTGTTCTATTAATCTGTTTAATATGCTACAGAAACATTCGAGTGCCGGAACAGGCAGCCGGGGTAATGGAAATCGCAGCAGGTAAAGGCGGGCTTGCATATCTGACGACTGGAGAGGGGGCAAGAGAGGCGCAATAGTCTTCTCGGCGTGGTGCGGTAATGATGTTTGAAACCTCCACCCCACCTCCCCAACTGATGACCTTGTATGGATAGACAGGCAGACGGACAGAGTGCGTCCCTTCACATATTGTTGGTCGAAAGCAAATGGCTCTCCCCGCATCCTTCAACATTTGCCGTCAGCCATCTCTCCACGTTCCTGTGCAGATTCTTCATAAGATGCACAGTTAAAAGCGAGGCTCGCTGACTTGCTTCTAAAAGCGCTGAACTGGAGCGGCATGGGGGTAAGATTGAAGCATGTGCATTGAGAAGTGACCACCGGCTGAGCACTATACGTTGAAAATGGTAAGTAAATGCCAATGTATAATTGTGCAACCCCCCTCACACTCCTTTTCCCTCCTCCAATCCCCTCCTGCTGAGGCAATGAGTTGTGGTTTAATTAACTCTGCCTTAATGGGTGCACAGCAAGACGGAGGTGGGGTGGAGGGGGGTTGGAGGTCACAGGTTTGCGGCATGTGGCACTCCGTTACAGCGCTGTCCCCATGAGATAAGCTGGAAACTGTTCACTTCCCTCAGACAAAAAGCTCTGCCCTGACATCCTGCCTGGGCTAAAGACAGTGGACACTGTGCGGAGACAATGACAGTCCAGCTCGCAGGCTGAAGAGTGAATAGAGCGAGCAGAGCACTAATGACATAAGAGCGAGATAAGTATGCAGAGGAATTCATCCTCCAAGCCTTTACAGTCTCACAGACAAGGTCTAACCTCGCTTTATCCCCCACGTTACGCAGGGAGCGTAATGTGCTGATACTCTGACTTAGGTTAAGCTTTTGATCAGCCTGTTATCCCGGACTGGCCTGGGGATAAAAAACAAAGGAGTCACAACTGGATTTTCGGAGCCTGATGACACTAAGAGCAAAGATATTCTGGGGGAAGGATTTTTCACTTTTGCTTTCCCTGGACTGACAGAGAAGACCTCAAAAGACAGAAAACCATGATTTTTATATGAATCATCAGTTCCTTTAACCACCATCGCCAATCATTCCCTACAAAATAAGTCTCAAGTCACATGACTGATTTTGAATTTCAACAGAACTTTTAATGAAGTGAAACTCTAATCAAGACTCTCCACTTCTCACTCCATCCCATCACAGGTGTTGTCATAACACCGTGTCCAACTCTAGGATGCTGGGAAAATGCTGCTGCCTGATATCTCCCCTGTCATGTTTGGTTCTATTAACACCAGCACTCTGCCTTTATCTCAGCCACGGAACTGAACCTGTACATCCACCATTACAAAAAAAGCTACTGTGCCAAAAATAAATTAGAAGGCCTGATGAAAAGCGATTGGAAGAGAAGTTGCGAAGCTGCAAAGGGGCCTCAGATCAAAGGGAGCCACCGGTAATTATAATACATGCTGAAGAGAAGCAGACATCTGCACAAATCAGGAATTTAGCTGGAAAATTACCTGTTGAGCTGTTGAAATAATAAATGAGAGCCATGTCTTGGTGAAGTGGGGAGACTGAGACGCTCAGCTCTGCGAAGTCAGGCTCACCGGTCGCCTTGCTTTCCCAAGGCAGCGTGACAGACATCGAAGGGAAGAAATAATCTCCCCTATTTTCAGTTTCTCTCTCTGTATTCCAGCCAGCTTTTGTGGTACTCTTTCTTTACCCCCGCCCCTTTCCCCAAGGACAATTTTCTTTTATGTCTTTATTCGCTTTTTGAGCATCTTTTGTTGCTATCAGCCGTCTGTGCTGCCTCACACATTAGATTCACAGCTCCCTTTGATAATATCTGTCATGGATGACTTAGTTATCAGTGTAATGTCCCAAAAACGCAACACGGGTCACTTATATACACCAATGCGTAATTTTATTATTCATTGTGATCTGTTGGTATACTCACCAAAACCACATGGGAGAAATTGATGGTTGCTTTCCCAGTTGTATTGTAGACCTGAATTAAGACCACATTTCCCATGAACTTTCAGAAACATGTGGACATCAATAATCTTTTCTTAAGTATTTTGCTCCTTCTATCATCTACGATGTCCACAAACATCAAACCTTAAGCTCTGTTGTGCTTGTAAAACAATGCCCTCATTTTTGTTTATTTTTTTAGAGTGAAGTGAGCAGATTGATATCGAGTTGGAGTCTAGCTCCAGATGTTATTAAAGCTTTACATAAAGGAAAATACACCAGCCCCTCTAAACTTAACTAGTTAACAAACATCTTGTGTATTTATTCCCAACACTAAACAGAAATTTGAGTTTAATTTAGAGTTCACAGCCATGTTAGCAGTTCAAAGGCACAGCGGTGCTGTAACCACAAAAGTCAACATGTTTTTCACAGTAACAATGCCAACAATGCTGATGTTTAACAGGTATTATGTTTACAATGTTCACTATCTTAGTTTAGTGTACTTTTGCTAATTAGCACTTAACACAAAGTACAGTTGAGGCTGACGGGAATGTCATTACCGTATTTTCCGCACTATAAGGCGCACTTAAAAGCCTTTAATTTTCTCAAAAAACGACAGTGCGCCTTGTAATCCGGAGCGCCTTATATATGGATCAATTGGTTAATTGGTTGATCCATACTGGTTGTACACGGCGCTCTGTCAAAATGTTTCAGTACGACTGGTAAACTACAAAGCCGCACCGCGGTAAACACCGGTACTGTGCTTACTCCTAGTCCAACACCACTTGTGTGTGTATAAAGACCCCAAAATGGCACCTTTCAAGAGACACGCTTACGACGCTATTCTATTCTATGCGCCTTATAATCCGGTGCGCCCTATATATAAAAACAGTTCTAAAATAGGCCATTCATTGAAGGTGCGCCTTATAATCCGGTGCGCTTTATAGTGCGGAAAATACGGTAGTTTTGCAGGTATTTGGTCATAACGCAAAGTATCGGACAAAGTGACCTTCTGACCTCATGGTGGCGCTAGAGAAAAGAAAGGGATCAACAAAGTTATTCCAATTCATATCAAAGGGAGCATTAATGTGTTAACCATTTCATGACAATCTGTCCAAAAGTTGTTGAGGTATTGCACTCTAGACCAAATGGACTGACCGACTGATCATCAATACCATTGTGAGAGCTAGCAGGTCTTAAAATACCTCTTGTATTGTGAAGTTGTTTTTCTATATTGTGCTCATCATTTCTCGAACTCATTCTATGGTTTATTGTTGGTGCACATGTTGGAGCTTAATTGAATCCACTTGAAAAGTGTTCGGTCAGTAGTCTCTGTTCCCTGTTAACTGCAAACAGTTTTGCAAACCCTCCATCCAGCGATGTCCAATTCATCCAGGCACACTGAGATCTTTGCACTCCCTGTCCAATCAGGAGATAGCAATCACACACTAGAAAACTCCAGCGATCCGCTGTTTATCTTCATTTAGAACTTAGAGGACTAACTCTTAGTACAGGAGTTACGTCCAGTTACTACATTTTCCTTTTCGTACATTTTGTATTTGCTATTCCCTCTAAATGGCTATGCTATTGGCTATGCTAGAAACTTGTCAATCCCAGTAAGCCCGCCCTAAGGCATACTCTGCTTTATGGTCTGTTTGACTCTAAATGGACCATCATTTACTAAATGAACATCATGCTGTATTGAAGAAGACTTGAAACTAGAGATTGAGACCATAAACTCATGTTTACAATGTTTACTGAGGTAATAAATCAAGAGAGAAGTAGAGTCATTTTCTCATGACTTCTATACAACCAGACTTCTTTTTGCAACAGGAAGAGTCGCACCCTGATGGTCAGTAAAGAGAATGCAAGTTTTACAACACTGCAGTATTGCTTATACCTGGCTCACCAGTATACAACAAATATAGAAATATAATTAGGATATTTCAGTTGCTTCACCAACACATGCAAATACTCAAGACATTATTGTGCCAGTTCATATTTAAAAATACATTTGTAGCTAAAATTAATGTCTAATGAGACAATAAAAAATAATAATAACGTATATTTAAAATGTTGTATTTCTTGCATGTTATTATGTTAATACGAGTATATACAAAATTATGTGAAGTCACTGTTGAAGGTAGAAATGAACCACAGTGCTGCTGTTTCACAATGACATGGCTTTGCCTCCCAGGCATTGTTGTGGGTACCGGTGTGTGTTTGTATATTTGTGCGTGGTGTTTGCAGTGGCAGTCTGAGACTCGCCGTGCTGTAAATGTCACCCGTCATCAGGCGTTTGTGCAGCGTGTGCCCTTGTAGGAAGGGGAAAGTGCCGATGTTGCAGATCCCAGCCTTTGATTTAGACACGAAAGGCAGACCGGCAGCAAACGCACTGAGGCGTGAAGGTAAATTCCCATAATTCACAGCTGAAAGGTTAGCCAGTGGTGCGCTTTGCTCCTCCCTCATGTTAGTTGCTAACAAATGTCACCTGATTGAAATAAGCACAGTTATACATTTTGTGTGGGTGAGTGTGTGTTTGGTGGTACACCTCCTTTAAAACTGATATACTGTGCTTTGTCAGAGGCTCTCATACAGAGTAAATCTGCAGTGTTGGTCTGCATCAGCACAGACGTCATCTTGTGGCAGCTTCAGTCAGCCAGTTCATGAACACTACAAGGGCAGCAGTGATACGTGTTCTCCACAGACACACTCCCCACCAAAGACCATTAAGGTCAATACAATCACCTTGACTGTAGTTTGTTACACCAGTTGTTATTGTCCCTTTTTAATTGGGACAGTCTCTGCATAAGTGTCCACAATTCACTAAATATTAGTAATCGGTCGGGACGGCGTTATCAGATGTAACCGCTGTATGCAGTGCAGAGTGGCAGCTGTGAGCTAACAAGTGGGGCACGCTCACACGCTGCTAAATGTTTCTGAATATCGTAAACAGCAGTCATTCTCAAAAACTAGACCAGGACCCACAGGTGGGTCGCAGGAGATTTTATTAGGGTTGTGAAATGAATTTGCAGAATTTCTTTCATAGTCGTTTGTTAACATTTATATCTGCAGTACACCTTTGAGTCACATGAGGGAGCTTGATTGTTCGTATTGTTCTGATAATTGTAGCCTACTTATAACATTGAATCTAATATAAAAGGCTCGCGTTTGTTTTTCAAAGTTGTGATTTATCAAATGTATATCTCTTCTAACCTCTATCGCTGTACCTATTCAAGATCCATCCATCCATCCATTATCCAAACCGCTTATCCTGTTGAGGGTCGCGGGGCGCTGGAGCCGATCCCAGCTAACATTGGGCGAAGGCAGGGTTCAAGATATTCAAGATAATATACAGTAATGTGGGAAAACCAGTAAAAACATAACAAATTATCTTTTTTCATGACATATAGATGAGGCCTAATGTCAATTACGATGGTTTGACATTTTAAAAAAATGGGCCTCCAGATTAATTTTGGGAAAATACTAAAGAACCTTTACATCAGTAGCCAGTTTATCTGTCATTTAACAGCAGTCAGTTAACAGCAACTTCACCACAATTGGAAAAAAAGCCACTTTACTATAAAAGTGGAAGTCGACTTAAAACGACGTGTTGATCTTATTCATATTTTTCACAATGTTTCTGTTGCTGTAACTCGCACGACAATTGTGGAAGTCAAGCAGGAGAGAAGACTTGTTAAAAGATGCACAGCCAATATTACATGAAGCATGACACTACTATCATTGTTTTCTGGTACTGCTATTCAAGTAATTTAATTGGTGTCTCCAGTGTAATATATTTCCAATGCTCTGGCCTCAGTTACTTACCAAAATGGCGATAAACAAATTGAAGATTCAAAACGTACCCTCGGAAATTTGTGTATGATACCACCAACATGTTTCTCAGCCTTTGTCTTAGAACAACAATATAGATTCACTTACATGCTATGTACGTGGAGCAGTAGCGGGCCGTGCATTTCATACCTGGGCCTTCTGTCCTACTACAGTTGAACAGCTACGGTGCAGATACATGAATCCGTGCATGACGGGACCCTGCGTCATTAACGGACAATGCATAGTCAAATCAACTTAATTAACACAATGACAACAACAAAGTCATAAGAACCAGTCACATATATTTATATGACAACAAAGCATGACACATCAATCCAGCAGACCTGCAGCGGATCCACACATGCCACCACACAAGAGCACGAGCCATTCAAATATTATTCATTAAAAACAACACGATAGACAAATGAACAGTAGTAACGTTACTATGTAAAAAAACAAACACAGTTTGTCACTTACCGAATGCTGTTCACTTAAAGACAAAGTCCATCCTCCTTTCTTTGTTGACAAAGAGTTTACATCGTTTCAGTTCCAGTAAGAAGTCCTTCTCGATTCATGGACGCCAGTGACAGTCGAGCGTCCCCAGTTGTATTCCGCCAGTCTGCGGCCGCCGGTTCGCAGCGGGGCCGGGATCCCACCTCCGCGCCCGCCGGACGGACCGCAATTGTGGAGCTCCGTTTCCCTGCGAACGTGTTCATTGATCTGTAGATCCACTCGGGTTTCTCCAAAAGTTTTCCAAAGCACCGTAGTGTCCTGCCGTGCTATGGCATCCTCAGGTTAGCATAGCGTAGCTCCAAACACCAAGACGCTCAGTTAAAATGAAACACATTCCCAGCCATAAAATGTGCAACGCTGTCAGCCAGGAACATCGTTCATACAAATAAATAAACTACACCAAGCAAAACCCTAAAAATGTTATAATTTCTTCCATATCTTCCATATCTTTCAATTTGAACTCTTAGTACTCCAACTAACTTCTGCCAGCTTCCTTAAATTTAACATTAGTCACGCGCTGGCCCACTGACCAATCATGGCGCACGTTAATACTGACGTACTTAGAAGGCTACCTCGGTGCCACTGGCAGGTCAAAGAATACGCCCAACATGTCAAACTAAAGATCTGATTGGTTGAAGACTATGACAATCAACAATATCGTCCCCATTTACTTTAATCTGCAAAGTCTACCTAGCGGGCATCGGGCCTCTCTCCTTACATAGAGACATAGGGGCTGAATCTGATTGGATAAAAGCTCTCCTTAAAACAAGTTGCACTGGAAGCAGAGCAACAGAGGAAGACAGGAGCTGTGCAATGAGAAAATAAGCTAATGGGGAAAAAAAACTATAATACATGTAGTGAATTTGTGAAAAATTATAAAATTATAAAATAGCTATAACTTTGTGATTCTGTTTAGGCCAGCAGAGAAGGCCTTGCTGGCCCTGACGGCCCACCACTGACTTGGGGAGAAGAGCAAAACAGACAGACAGAAGCAGTTTTCTAATTCTGCTCCTTTTATTTCTCCTGCTCACCCCGCCTTTCTCTTCTGGAGCTAAATGAATATCCCCCCCCCACACACAATTGAAAAAACAGCATAAATTTTACATGACAGCCCCCTGGTTCATTACGGCCCATGAGTTATTAGCTAATTTGTGACCGTGAAATTTCTAACCACTATGAGTGAACTGAGGTGTCAAGAGTTCGCTAAATGTGGTGCGTGGAATTTGATGTTTGATAGAACCTTCTGGATAGGAGTATGATTGGAGATATGCAGGGCTGTAGTGTAAGGAACACAGTGTATCACATTCTTAAAGTGATACAGTCTTAGTCACTACATACATGCCTCATGGTACTTTGTATCAAACAGATTGGAACAATAGAATAATTACTATACACATTAAGGTTTAGTATCAGGTCATAATAACAAAAAAAACTAAAATGTACTGGTTATGATAATAAAGACTCTTCTTATCGGCAATCTAAACCCAGTCGAAACACATTTTTTAGGCTACAGAAAACAATAAGAAAACAGTCTAAAAGTCTTTTAGCGCCATTTGTATACAAGACATATCACAATAGAAAGATTGTCATGTCTAATGCGGAACGTCAATAGTCAACTGTGTTGAGTTCATAAGCAGTTGTCAATTTCCAGAGTAATTATTCCTTAATAATAAAGGGAATCTCTGTTATTTGTGTGTGGAATTATATAACGATCTCATTCATTCACAATTCTCTCTCTCTCTCTCTCCTGCTCAGGCTTCTACTCCATCAGCTGACTATGGGCTTTCACTCTTAAGTCAAACCAACCAGATTTTACCATGGGCTCCATAAGCCAATCATATCGTTGCTGTCAAACTTTAAAAAAGACTGTTTTTCCTCTCTACTGTCATTTTAGTACAAAAGAATGCGACTCTCCTCCCCATTCAGCTCCAGTCTTCATCACATCAGTGCACAAGGTTCCTTTCACTGAGCTCATCAGATGATGGGATTTGTTTAGTGATTTGGGGCCAATGGTGAGGATTTCAGATTTGTTGCTGTTGTGTTTGAGAAAGTTGGCTTGCATTCAGGTCTTTATGTATTTGAGGCAGTTGGTGATGGTCGAGTGGGTGGTGGATTTGGTGGCAATGTAGAGCAGGGTGTCGTCGGCATAGCAGTGCAGGTGAAGACCATGGTGGTGTATGATGTCGCCAAGGGGGAGCAGGTGGAGGATGAAGAGGAGGGGACCGAGTACTGAACCTTGGGGGACACCTTGAGAGACTGGGACTGTGTCAGACTTGAATTTGTTGATACTAATTAACTGTTCACGGTCGGAGAGATTTGAACCAGGAGAGGGCTGTGCCCGTAATGTGGAGGGAGGACTCGAGACAGGAAAGGAGGATGAAGTGGTTGATGGTGTCAAAGGCTGCACTGAGGTCGAGTAGTATTCGGATGTTGAGGGAGTGGTCATCAGAGGAGAGGAGGAGGTCGTTGGTGACTTTGATTAGGGCAGTTTCTGTGCTGTGATGAGATCTGAATCCAGATTGAAATGGTTCATACAGTTGGTTCGAGTCCAGGTGGGTTTTGAGTTGGTGGGCAAAAGTGCGTTCCAGTATTTTAGACAGAATAGGGAGATTGGAGATGGGTCTGTAGTTGTTGTGGATGTCAGGGTCAAGGCCAGGCTTTTTTAGGATGGGTGTGACTGAGGCGAGTTTGAGGGCGGGAGGGAGGGAGCCAGTAGACAGGGAGGAGTTGATGACAGAGAGGAGGTGCGGGCGGAGGGCGGGGAGACAAGCCATGACTAGAGTGGAAGGGATAGGGTCCAGATCACAGTAAGTAAGTAAGTAAAATGTATTTATGAAGCGCTTTTCACAGACATTAGTCACAATGTGCTTAACAGGAGTGGAATTACAAGCATAAATAACACAAAGTGACCATATAAGGGCCAACAGTTTACATTTAAGACAAAACTAAAAACTAAAAGAACACATGGCATAAAATTAAAACATGGCATAAAAGCATAGGACATGAGTTTTAAACAAACACCAGTGTGAACAGGTGTGTCTTGAGCTGATTCTGGAAAGAATTCACGGAATCAGCAAAACGTAAGGGTGCAGGCAGAGAATTCCACAACCTTGGTGCTACTACCTCAAAAGCTCGGTAACAACGGGTCTTAAGGTGGGTGCGTGGGACAGACAGATAACCTAATATGTTTGATCTGAGAGTCTGACCGTGTAGTGCTCTGTAAGTGAGGGTGAGAATTTTAAAGTGGATCCTATACACTACAGGGAGCCAGTGAAGAGATCGGAGTATGGGGGTGATGTGAGACCGTCTATTTGTCCTAGTGAGTAATCTGGCGGCAGCATTTTGTAACCTGCAAATGGTTGAGAGCAGATACACTTCGGCCATGTCACCACTACTCCGTTTCCATTTGAAAACGCATATGTTTTGCTATGTTTACACTGAGCGTCTACACTACGGCAGCGTTTTCGAGCACCGAAAACGGAGGAGTTTGAAAACGCTCCCGAGGACGGATAAGTTTGAAAACTCTGGGTTGCGTATTCGTGTGGACGGTCGAAAACGGATATATTTAGAAACGATGACGCCCACACCCGTGTTCGCTACTTGATTGGTTCTTAGCAGTCATGACGTATCCTTCCCTGATTCGTCACACTCCTATCACCTGACCCTGACCCGGAAGCTCACCAACAACAACATTGATTACCGATCGACTACCTGGTTAATTTAACATGGACAACTGATTACAGGCGATGCTGACCTTGTTGTCTTTACTAGCAGCTGTTGTGCTGTTGAAGTTTGCATTATTACGGAGGAAGCAGCTGCTATTGGAGCAATTAGCGAGCGGCGTGTCCAGCAGCGTTAGCAGCCCTACGGAGCAGACGTCTGAAGTCATGGTTAGCGGCTTTAGGGAGGGTGATGGACACAAAACGGAGGACTTTCCTTTTCTTATTAATGCTTATTTTGTTCTGCACATCTATTGTGAAGTCCGCAGATAAAATGTAAAGGAACAAAAGCAGTAATTGCTCTCCAGTATGACACCAGCAGAGCTACAAGTGAGAACAGACAACAACGAAACTTCCTGTTTACATCGACACCTACGCGCATGCCCAGTGTACGTTAAGAGTCACGTGATATTTGTTTTCAGGCGTTTTAGTATGGACGGAGATCATTTCGAAAACGATGCTGAAACACAGTGTAGACTGAGATCGTTTTTGTTTAAAAACGGAGTAGTGTGGATGTAGCCTGAGTGACAAGAAAAGTGAATTACAGTAATCAATGTGTGAAGAGATGAAGCCGTGTATAATCGAATCATCTCTAGTTCAGCTGTTGATACTACAGATCTCAGTTTACTGATATTTCTTAGGGGGAAGAAACAGGATCCAGACAGCTGCTTAGTATGGGGGTCAAATGACACCAATTGGTCAAATATTACCCCTAGATTACGCAGGTTGAAGAGGAGAGTGGACCAATACTCTGCTTGATTTTAGGGACAACTTCATCTGGTGCAATAACCAGAACCTCTGTCTTAGTGCCGTTGAGTTGTAAGCAGTTTTCTGCGGTCCAGTCACTGATAGCATTTACACAGTCCAGGAGCCTAGTTACTGTGAAAAACTCACTGGGTTTGAATGAAAAATAGAGTTGAATACCATCAGCATATAAATGATCCGCAACATTATGACATTTTATAATCTGTCCTAAAGGCAACAAATATAGAGAAAATAACAGAGGCCCCAGAACCGAGCCCTGCGGTACACCACAAGACAGTGGAGAGGTAACAGACACAAAATCACCCACAGAGACGTAAAACTTCTGTCAGCGAGGTAAGATGTAAACCAGTCTAACGCAATGCCAGATATGCCCACCCAGTCACGTAGCCTCTTAATCAAGATGTTATGGTCTACCATATCAGGGCCAGCAAAGCCTTCTCTGCTGGCCTAAACAGAATCACAAAGTTATAGCTATTTTATAATTTAATAATTTTTCATAAATACACTACATGTATTATAAAATTTTTTCCCATTATCTTATTATCTCATTGCACAGCTAGTGTCTTCCTCAGTTGATCTGCTTCCAGTGCAGCTTGTTTTAAGTAGAGCTTTTATCCAATCAGATTTCACCTCTGTCTCTCTAGGTATGCTGGGAATGCATTTTATTTGCAACTGAGCTCTTGGTGTTTGGAGCTGTTTGGAGCTACGCTACACTAACCAAGGCAGAAAAACGACACCATAGCACCACAGGACACTCACAAGCTCCGGTGCTTTTGAAAACTTTTGGAGAGACCCGAGTGGATCTACATCTCAACTAACACGTTCGCAGGAGGACCTCTTACTGGAACTGAACCAATGTTCTGTACAACCGCGTTATTAAACTCTTCATTAACAAAGAAAGGAGGATGGACTTTGTCTTTAAGTGAACAGCAGCTTTGGTAAGTGAACTGCTTTTGTGTTTTTACATCTGCAGTAGCGTTACTACTGTGTTCATTTGTCTATGGTGTCGATTGTATGATACGGTTGATATTGTTCCCTCTGATGTGAATACTATTTGAATGGCTCATGTTCTTCAGTATGCGGTGGAATACGTGTTTTAGCGCCGCAGTGTTGCTGGATCGATGTGTCATGCTTTGTTGTCATATAAATATATGTGACTGGTTCTTGTCATTGTGTTAATTACATTCATTCTGACTTGTCCGTTAATGACAAAGTATCCCGTCATGCGCGGGGTTATTTCGGACATTTGATTCTCTGTTTGGGGTTTTGTTTTGTTTTACAAAGCAAGAATGATGGTCTGGAGAAATGTGGATTATGTGGCGATTGCTTTAGGCCTGTTTGAATCAGTAGAGAACAGCTAGACAGCTGTCTGTTAGAAATTGTTAGACAGCTGTCTGTTACGTCATGTGGGTTGCCAGTTTGAGCAAATCCACCGAAAACATTTTCCACAATTTAAGCTTCTGCATTTTCCAAATGCACTAGATTTATTCAAACATATTGTTCGGTTCGTAAGCCTCGTACCGAACGGTTTAATATGAGTAGGTGTATTATTACACCCCTAGAAACAAATAATAACCATAGCTGTAGCGTCATAATGAGATTATTAGGAGATGGAACTGTAGTCGGACAGCACTGAAGGCCCAGGTATAAAATGCATGGCCCGCCACTGTGGTCTACAGTGTCGAACGCAGAACTGAGGTTGAGAAGTACCAAAACAGAGCAGTCACCTGTATTAGAATATTGTATTTGTATTGTATTTGAAACCCTCAGGAGAGCGGTTTCAGTGTGTTTTTTACGGAACCCATACTGGAATTTGTCATACATATTGTGTCTCTCCAGTGCAGCAGTAAGTTGGTTTGCCACCACCTTCTCTAAGATTTTTGAAATTAAAGGCAGTTTTGATATGGGCCTATAGTTCATGCAAAGCCGGATCTAAGTTTGGTTTCTTTAATATAGGCTGGATAGTGGTATGTTTAAAATAGGACGGGACAATTCCTGTAGACAATGAGGAATTAATGATAGATGTTATAGCAGGGCCAATAATTGGCAGAACTTTCTGAAATAGAGAGGATGAGATAACATCCAGGGGGCAAGATGATGGCTTTGTTTTCATGATTAAGTCCATGAGGTCTTGAAGGCTGATAGGTTGGAAAGAGTCCAACAGTAGGTGAATAGGAGGAGCTTAAGGTGGATGAACAAATCCAGGCTGAATATCAGACCTAATAGCTATTACCTTATCAATACAATAGGTAAGGAACTTGTTACAATCGTTAACAGAACAGCATGGTAATGTAGAGACAGACGGTGAAACAATTCTCTTAATTGTGTCAAACTAAATCTTGGGATTTCTCTTTGAAGAAGAAATTAAGTTGGCAAAGTAAGTAAGGAGTTCTAGCTTCCTTTACTCTAGCATTAAAAGAAACTATGAGGTCTTTGAGATAAGTGTGATGCACTTCTAGCTCAGTGGCTTTCCAGAGCCGCTCTGTCCTACGACACTTCCGTCTCAGGCTGCAGACAGCATCTGTCATCCACGGAGAAGTGTTGTAGGCAGCCCTGGTCCTTTCCTTAAGACGTGCCACTTTGTCCAGCAATGTGGTGCAGTGCTCATTAAATGACTATCCTAAAAATTCAACATCATTGTGATTTGTGTTACTATCACAGCAAAAGTGCATTGAGAACTGATCAGCTGTACTCTGAGTAATAATGAGGGAGTGGAATGTTCGTTTCAGACACAAGGGGTCAGCCTTTACAGAAATATCAAAGAAAATACATTTATGGTCACTGATCAGTAGGTCCTGACAACAGGTATGATCAATATCAAGACCCAGAGAGAACACAAGGTCCAAGGTGTGACCACCCCTGTGAGTGGCACCAGAAACATGTTGCGTGGAATTTAAAGATTCAGTAATATTGAGAAACTCAGTGGCACTGCAGTCTGTGGCATCATTGATATGCAGATTAAAATCACCAACCAGAAGCACTTTGTCTAGCTTGAGAATAGAGGTCAGAAAGTCTGTGAACTCTGATAAGAATTGACCTGCTGGACCCGGAGGTTGGTATATTAAAACGCAGTAAAACGGCTTTAGCCGACCCACTTTAGACAGCTGTAGTTCAAAAGTAGTATAATGTTCTGTGCTCCCCAGTTGGCAGGAAAACTGATTCTTCCAGACCACGGCGAGACCTCCACCGCGACCTGTCAAACGCGGAGTCCCAATGTAAGAACAATCCACAGGGCATAGTTAATTTAAATGGATGCATTCAATATTCCGTTGCCAGGTTTCAGTCAAAAATAAAAAAGCAGCTCGGAGTCTTCATGCCAGAAAGTGATTTATTGAGATCTGAGGGGGAGATCACGGAGAATCGGAACAGTGACCGGTCAGTTGGTGGAGGATTTACAGATACAGGGTTGAACAATTGGTTGTAGATGGTATCAATTTTTGCATTGTAGACGACAGGAAGGAGTTGCATTTCTCTGCTGTGGAGGAGTGGGAGAGATTGTCCATAGGTTTGAGGAGTTTGTAGAGGTTGACCAGGTCTGAGGGGGAGGGGCTAAATTACGGAGTGAATTGGAGAATTTGTCAGTGAGACAGGCTGACAGGGATGAGGGGCAGACAGACTTGATATTACAGAGAGTGATGGTGCGCGTGAGTTTGGGTTCTGGGATGGGGATGTCGATGTGGATGTTGAAATCACAGAGCAGCAGGATGGAAGGTGAGATGGAGCAGAGCTGGGTAAGGAATTCAGATAGGTCGGAGAGGAAGGCAGGGTTGGGTTTGTGGGGGCGGTTGTCACGATCAGGCTTTGCCCTGTGTGTTCTGTGTCTTTGTTTCTTTCTGTAGCTCCTCACTCACCTAATCAGTTCATTCAGTGCACCTGCCAGTCACACTCACCTCATCAGCTCATTAGTCTCACCTGTTCACTCTGCCTAGTTCACTATTTAAACCCCTGTCTTTCACTCACTCACTGCCAGATCATTTTGTTTGTTTCCTACCTACCCGCCCGTTTTGCTCATCCTGTTCCCGGTTTCCCAGTCTGTCTGCCCTGCCTTGTCCTGCCGGATTTTCCCCCTCGTCTTTTGTCTTGTCCTTGGATTAACTGTTTTTGTTTGTGAGCTATTAAATACCTTTTTTCCCCTACTCTGACTGTCTGCGCTTGAGTCCTCATCATGCCCCGTGACAGCGGTAGTTAATTGAAATGACCAGGGGGTTTAGGACCAGAGAGTTTGAATGATGACAAATGAGTCTGAAATAGAGTTTTTAGATAGGATTCATTTTGCCTCTTTGATCACTACTTTGCGGCTGTAGGCCTATTAGAGCAGCTTCTGCTGTGTTTCTTCCAGTCCTCCCCAGGACTCTTCTTGCAGCAGAAGCCAGCTCTCGCTGCACTATCTGCGGAGCCTCAACATCACTTCTTCTTCTTTCCATGTTTTTATTAGGGGGGGGGTAGACAGAAGACACGTCCCCCTTTATATTTACCCCCCCCCCGAAACCTACGCTTATGGGACGGAGCATTGCTGTTCTGTTACTTCCCCATATTCTCCCTGTCTTCTCTTCAAAACCTACAAAATGTGCATGTTGGTCTGTGGGCTTTAGAGAAAAAAGTACAAGTAAGTCTTCCGAGGTGAGAAACAAAAGAAACAGTGCTGTATGCAGGTCCAGTGTCCCGCTGTGGGAAAAGCTTAGCAGCAGCTCAGGTCAGCGAGGTGAGGGCTGTTCGGCTCGGCTGCTGCCCGGGGCCGACCTCGCTGCTGCCAGCCTTCTAGGAAATTACAGCAGGGGCCGAGAAGCAGCTCCCACTCCCATGGCTCTCTGCACTACACACACACACACACACACACACACACACACACACACACACACACACCAAGTGAGTCTTTAACCAAGTAGCCATGTGCACCACCAAATTAAAGCAAGCATTTACACATATATACAGTATCAGAGGAAAAGGCAAGTGAAAGATCAAAATATAAAAAAGAGTAACTGTTTGAAATTTACCATTACCAAATCCGAGTATCATTCTTAAATAATTTTTTCTCTCGTTTGGAAAAATAAATCTGTTATTGAAATTCTGATTAATTAAAATGCTACAACAAGTGGTGTTGGAGATAAGAGGAGGACGGGCTTCTGCTGTCCTCCCTCAGGGTGGGATCACTTATATCAAATGTACAGTATGTAATCCATCTCTGTTATGCTATTCTGTGATTGGCCAAAACATGTAACATTGCATTCCAAGGGAGGACGTGCTCCAATTGGGATTTTTACCAATCAACAACCAGAATATAATCTTGATGTCAATTTGGTCCAACAATGATTTCCAATCGTCATCTTTAATTCTCCACTAAATACCATGTAACTAAATACTGTATTGTGCCCAGGTGGCAACCTTTGGTTCTGAAAAGAAAAGACAAAACGTAATAGCCTTTAACTTCCATTCTGTCTAAACATTGTAAACATGAGTTTATGGTCTCAATCTCTAGTTTCAAGTCTTCTTCAATTCAGCATGATGTTCATTTAGTAAATGATGGTCCATTTAGAGTCAAATAGACAATTGTAACACTTTCACAGTGTGTTTTCAGTTCATGAAAGTGTTACATTTTGTTTGCCTAAAAAAGACTTATTCAGCATACGATAGTACTTAGCGCCTCCCTCTCCCTGTCACTTCTGGTTGCAAAAAAACAAGATGGCGACGGCTAATCATGTTGTAGCAGCTCTGAAAGACCCATAAAGCAGTCTGTTGCCCAAACCACAGAATGTGCTTTTGTTACCATCTCTCCATTAGGGAAATGGATCCTCAAAACTCACACTTCAGATGGACTGGGTTTATGCTGGTGACATTTAACCTTCAACCATCTTGGGGCTTGTGGTAAATGGTGTTTGTTAAAATGCCAATAAAATGTAAAATATTGATCTCACCCTGTAAACACCCTGTTTCCTTTTGTGATTCTTAGGCCCTTGGGCAGTGCAATTTATCTATATCTAGATTCAATTTGCTCATTAATATGAATCTCAAAAATGGATCCTATTCTGGTGTTATTCTTAAAAATAAAAATAAATCGCATACATTTAATCTGGACAAAGCCTAAAGGAAGAAGTTGCATCAGAGCTTAGTATGGCTTTGTTGAATCATTATGACTAGTATTGCACTTAATATACCAGTAATATACCAAGCAAATCTACCTGCACCAGTAATGGACATTTCACCTGATAGTTCATCTCACACAAGCCAAACGACACAACTAATTAACTACATAATAATAATGATTATCATTGAATGGTAAACCATAAACTTGTCAAAGCCTGTTTTTCCTAACTTCCAAACTAAAAACGTTCTGGCACATGGTAGATTTTTGTTGTTGTTGATTTACTTCCACAAAGTAAAGTGCTGGAGATCACCAGATTAAGCTAAATACAACACATTTTTCAACAGGATATCAATTCAAAATATGCTCTACTGAAGATTTATCTTGCCTCTGCATGTACAGAAGATTGCACAGTGACTTTCTGGACCAGCATCTCGTGACACCCTCTCCATCCCTTTGTTACTATGTCTGAAACTCTTTCCCCTGGCAAAGTCACGCTCTAACTCTGACTCTCTTTGCTCTGCTCCACAATCCCATTCCTTATCTGTGCCTCCCATGTTCAAGAGGACCCTGGCAGCTTAGCTCAATCCTTTGAAAACACTGATATTAAAAGAGAGAGATGCTGAGAAGAAAGATGGCAACACAGCCCACCTCACCCCCATTTACCCTGTCTGAACCTTCTGTCCTGTTAGCAGGTGTGTGCATGTCGGTCTGCTTCCTCCAAACCACCACACACACACACACACACAATGTCACATGTGCACACAAATAATTGTGAAAATACTATTAAATTCACTCTCATTGTTGTTCTGTCTTACACACACACACACACACACACACACACACACACACACGCTGGAAGAAACATTAATCCTCCAATCTACATAGGCACTGGTCGCCCCAGGGGCTGGTGGGGGGTGGGGGGAGGCTCTCAGCATGCCGTGTGATCTCACATTGTTTTGCTAAAATTGCAGCCTCTGATGATGGGAATTTCATTTTGCCACCGCACGAAGCAGATGCGAGGGAGGGGAGAAGGATGAGAGAGAGGGAAAGTGGGGGAGAGTGAGAAAAGGAGGTATGGAAAATGAAGGGCAGAGTGAAGGAAAGAGGTGTGGTAGTACGCAGGGGGAAAGGCAGGGAAATGAGCAAAGGAAAGATCATGATCAGAAGAAATTGAAAAGCAGGAAAGAGGGGGACCAAAAAAGGGAAAGAAGGGAGTGAAGAAAAAAGGGGAGGTAAGGAGAAAATATATGGGGAGGTGAAGGATGTAGGACTGGAAGCGAGGAAGGAAGGGAAGGAGACGTTCCGGGAAGGCAGAAGGGAAAGAGATAGAGGATCTAGGAAAATAGGGAGCAAAACAGAGAGGAAAAGGATGAAAGAGGCTGATGGAAGGAAGAAAGTATAGGAAATGGGGAAAGTAAAGGAGGTAAAGGATAGGGAGGTTCAGGCAAGAGGCGAAGGAGGTAGGGCTGGAGGGAAGGAAGAAAAGAAAAGACAGAACAAGGGGGGAAGAGTGAAAGGATGGAGGAAAAATGAAGAAAAAGGGAAAAATCATAGAAAAGGAGGGAAACGTGTGAATGAAGGGAAGTGAGAACGGAAGGAAGGAAAGAGAAGAAGGAAATCTCAGGGGAGGTGGGAGAGAAGAAAAGGATGGAGGGAAAATAGAGCAAAAGATGAAAAAAAATTATAGAGGAGGAAAAAGTGAGGGATGAGGTGGGAGTAGAGAGGAATACTGAAGGGAAGGAAAACTCAGGTGAGGGCGGAGGGAAAGAGGTAAAGGATAAAGGCTAGGGAGCAAAAGAGAGAGGGGAATGGGGAAAATGGTGAATGAAGAAGGGAAGGAAGGAGATGACAGGGGAGCAGGAGGAAAAGAGGTGAAAGGACGGAGCAAAGGAAGGAGGCTAGGGGGTAAAGGAGAGGAAAAGTATGAAAGAAGGGGAGCAAAGTAGGCCTCCATCCTTCCTACCTATTTACTGAACCTCCCTTTTCCCACTTTACTTCACCTCTTCCCTTTTCTCCAATTGGCCACCATGCTGACACGTCTCATCTCAGTACCGTGACTAGAGAATGAGGGGAACACAATGTTGTTGATCCACATGCAAGCAAATGTTATGCTAAAGTGATTGGCTCTCATCAGGCTCTAACCTGCAATGATGTTAAAACAGTAGAAGAGGAAGAGCAAGCCCCATCTCCATCCTCCCCTCCCCTAATTTGCATTGCATGCTGAAATGCATGAACCGGGCCCATTAACCGAGGGGCCGTGCTGTGTTTTGGTTGTAAGCGAGGGGAGGGGGGCTGTCATATCTTTTGATTTGCTTGATATGAAAACAGTGGTGGTTTGCAATCAATGGAACCTGTGGTTTATTTGGGGTGAAATGAGATTTTTTATTGGGATGTTTGCATCTCGATGCAATTTGCCAGCTTTATTGTGGCAGACCCGGGAGCATCCTCGCTTGATTTTACAGTAAATTTGTCATGGGGCCAATACAAGAGTTGAAAGTGAATATGGTTATTTATTTACATGCACACAAACAGGCACACTTTGTTAGACACTTCTGATGATTGTTGGAATGGAGATCCCAGCTGGCTATATGTGCTGGAGCCTGGTGTGAAGGCAGCCTATCAGAATGATTAGGCAGAGGGAGGGAAGGCCTACCAGCTGCTCTACTGCTCACTGCAATGGGAAATATAATTTGGGAATCAGACGACACCCCAATGGTTTTTCTCAGTTTAACTTTAATGTGGTTTTGGAAAGCAGTGACGAACAGTTTTGTGTGTTTTGGAATCTGGTTTTGGTTTGGAGAGTGATACATGTTGATTTGGTTACAAGTATCTTATTCTTTCTACAGCTGAGAGTTTGTTAACCAGACTAAAGCCCACCAGATACAAGTATTTAACGCTCAACACTCTGCAGAGTGAATTCACATGTTGTGGTGGGATGTGCAGTGGTTGTGCTCAGGCTTGGGTGTAACGGATTACATTGAACAGTGATACATAATTTGAATACAGAAAAAGGTAACTGTATTCATCTTCAACTCATACGACGTGAAGGCAATCTGTTAAGTGTCCGGGCTCATTGGGAAGCTAACAGTAGGCACCTCAACAAACTGAGACTCAGGACGGAGCAGAAGCTGCCCTTTTTAAAGAATCCTGCCCTTACTTCCTTTTCAGTCAACACATTCTCACTCCCAACTCCTCAAATACCAATGCTTAGTCAGTGGCCCCACGCTTCAAACTAGGATGCTCTAGGTTCCCCTCTAGCATCAGTTTTGGACGTTGAAGGGACGGCATGTCAGTTTCCATTTGTTACATGGATAGTGTCTTTTCAAAATAAACCCCCGTCTTCACAACAAGTTAGGTTGAAGCATCACAACTACTTAGTTAGGGTTAGATAAAGAACTTGGCTGACAACTCTTGTGACTAGGGTGGCAAACCAGTCATGTAACAAGTGCGTCACATGACAAAATGCCAATGTTTACTTTTAGTTTCGCGCAGGACACGTACAGCAATCTCCTGGACGAAAGTCCTGTGTTTGTTTGACCCATCCACCTACCTCCACCCGTCCTCTGTGGACTTGGTTGTTCGTTATGCTATGTCAAGTCCTCTAACAAGGATGTGAGTGGGTTTACATAGGAGTTAGTTGAAAGCCCGGCGCATCAGTATCAGATGCCGAGGGGCACTGACCAACCATCAGCATTTGACGAGTTGGATGTCATTACAAACTGATGACACAGACAGCCTACAGTTCGAGTACGGGGCAACAGGGGAGAAAACAGACACCCAGGCAGGGAGGTAAAAAACGAGTACAGGGCAATGAGCAGGTAACAGGAATCAGGTAAGAGGACAACGGCACTGACAATCTTACAGGGAGCAGATGGAACTGGACTGGCGTAAAACATTAGGGGGTAAATGGGGAAAGTGGGAATCGGGTGACTAGGTCCAGTGGGAATGTCTGAGGTCATCAGTTGAACGAATGGACAATGGTTGTGATTGGGAAGCTTCATACACATGCAAGTGCCTGCAGAGGTGACAATGGCTGAAGAAAAGCTAGAGGACAGAGAGACTCACACAGCCAAGACATGTTGAAACACACTGAACTTATAATTCTCGTAGCGATTTGAGTTTTTTAAACATATCAAAATGTCTTGATCAAATTTAGGGGAATGTGTATAATGGCTATAATAGAATATTTAAATTTGGTTGATACGCAGACATAAAAAAATGGTGAGATTGTAAATATGTAAAATAAATCATAAAACTTCAAATAAGTGCTCCAACAAACTGATACAAAGTAATACAGTGTGTATGTATGAGTATGAGGTTGCTTTATAGTATTTAATTGATATCTGAACTTGGAAGTGTTTAGGCCTCTGCTCGAAAATTGCATTTCTACAACTACAAGATCTATTTTAATAATTTTGATGTTATAATAAAGGGAACACTTGTGAGATTTGTTCAGATGTGTAAATATCAGTGTATATGTTACTGGTTAAGAGTAAATGAAGATGGCACACAGCTCAAATTGAAAAGTTTCAGGTTCGCCTGGGAAAAAAAGCACTTTTATTGTTATTATTTCTTTGGAATGATGCAGCTGCAAGTCTAAAACCTCTCCCATATCATAGCACAATATGGGAACAGTCTCTCTGCAAAGTTTGACTTTGATAAAGTGAAGCAGAACAAAATGAGAGAGGTTTTAGTACAGAGGTCAGGCGAGGTCACCAAAATGGTCATTTTGGAAACATCTGTTCCATTTTAATTTTATAGACTATATAACTATATATTTCACTTGTTTTATCACTAATGGTGTTCAATACATCCAAATACAGCAGTTTGGCTATATTTTGAGAGCCAGAATCCTCTCTGAGCCCTGTCTGTGTTCTCTGTCATCATGGAGCTTGGCTGACTCCTGTTACTCTGTGTCTATGCAGACCTGTAAGTCAGCAGCCCATTGGTCGATTTCAATGAATGACCCCTCTTTCGACGCGTTAGAGCCAATAGAATTGAGCCAACACCACGAGGAAAAGATTGACAGCACTCTTAGCCAGTCAGAATCCAAAACGCGCCGTCTCTCACGAAGCGTAAAATCCGATACGCCGAAAGTCAAATCCCTACCCCCAGCTCCCCCGGGCTCAAAATCAACCCCTGTCTTCACGGAAACAGATTTATGACAAACAGGACATCCGTAGAACAGATATTTGCAACAATACACGCAGATTTTATGCCTTTGTCTCAACGAAAACAGCGAAAGGTGAGCTGCGCTTCTGTTAATTATCGATAAAGCGGTTTGTGGTTCTGGTGCTTGTTGGCTCATATATCTGTAATGGTTTCACGGAGAGATATGTTGAAGATATCTCCGTAATCTGTGTCAAATTCTCTTGCTTTCTGCTATCTCGGTTTTCCGTGTTAGCTTCTAGCTTTGTCTTGGTAGCTACGACCAGAGCGTGGAGTCGGCTCCCTCATGGCGAAATATGAATGATAATTTGGTAATTCTTTTAGTTGGTTGTTTTAGTTGTGTAGAATTGTGTTTGGATTGTGTAAAAATGGCTTACATGATCTTGTAGCCCAGACTTTTTTCTTTAACTGGGTATATAACGTGTGTAACATCATTATATTCGTTCCTGAAAAGTGCATTGTACGACACTCTGTACGCCAAACTTTCTCGATGGAACCTCAAATGGTCCGCGGTCGGGTTAATTAAATAAGCCATTTTGCAAAGACGTGTCGATTGAAAATGTCAAACTTTGTCACTCCCTCTGGGACACTGAGCTGAAATGAGCTTAAAGCTACCCATACTGATGCACTGTTCACCAGGACTGTGCCATTCTTCTTCAAGAAAAATGTACATTGTCAAGGTACAGAATAATTACAAAGATGCGATAATAACATAAAAACTCTTCACATTGATTGAAGCTTCGTCATGGTTACCTCATCAAAGCATTTGATAAATTACAAATTGGGTTCTTGTAATAGTATTAACTTTAATGGCACTATTTCAGTGTCAAAATGCAACCTCCTTCCCGTTACGTCAAACCTACATAATTTCTTCGTGGTGAGAAATGTGCTAATTCTTTTGGCTTCCAACACTTAGTCTAAGTTATGTTGTAGAAAAAAGCAGAAAATATTTGATTATCCTATGAATCCTGGTAGACACGGAGCCTGCTGCAACATGCAGAAGCTTAGGTGCTTTAAATGGAGATTTTGGATCAGATGAAGAAGAAATCAAATGAAACAAGCCACAAGTCGATTATTATTAAAAGACAGAATTAATTCAACATGCCTGCTGGTCAGACACAAGAGAGACAAAACACACCCAGAGTCTGCACAGAAAGCATGCACAACCAGCTTTATACGGGAAGTATGTATGGAGAGTACCCGTAGTAAGTATGGAATGTCTTTGTCCACAGTGAAAAACATGTTGTCAGTGACACCAGATATTATTCTTTGTCTAGCTTTCCTACCTCAGCTCCATATAAGGACATCTTTCTGGCCTCTTTCCAGCTCGGCAGAGATAGACAGTCTCTTCTTGTAGATTTCCAGATGAGAAAGTGTATATGAAATTATTTTAACAATATAAAAGCATATTAAATATAATTATCTGATGTCTTCATATTCAGCTCATCAGTGCTCATTATGTAGATATTTATTGAGTTGAATTAGCAAATTATTGTCAATGTAGACTAAAGATCAAGGAGTCTGATTGAGGCAGTGGAATGTTGTCTTTGACAGTGCATAAAAGAGTGTTTTATTCTTTTTTTTGTACCTGCTCAACACATAACAAACTAACTTAACATTTGTACTGTCATTTTTATTTTTTCATTGTCTAAGTAAAATTAGAAAATCTGAACTGGGACCTGAAGGACAATTTATGATACATCCCAAAGAACTTAGGTTTTAATCAGTGTTGTAGACAAGACCACCGAAACGGAGTTGTGACCAAGCCCTAACTGTAAGACTTTGAGGGACTGCAGACAAGACCAAGACAGGGTATGACCAAGTCAAGATCCAGACCAAACCAGTGCAAGTCCCACACTGCATGACACACTTAAAATGTGGAACAAAAAAAAAGCAGCCACTCTTCAAATTGATCTGAGATCCACATTCCCATAAAACACCAACAGAAAACAAATGAAAATTCCTCTCCATTCACCTCTTTCATTGTCATATATATGGTTTGCAGTGGCGGGCTGTGCATTTTATACCTGGGCCTTCACTGCTGTCCTGCAGCTGAAACACAGCACGGTTATTATTTGTTTCGTGTAAAAATGAAGCTCAACACCTATAAATACACTCACTGCAGAGTGCAGATAACGCTACATGAATACGCGCATGGGATGCTGCGTCATTAACGGACAATGCATTATAAAAACTGCAAAGCTAAAACAGGTATTCCACCTCACACTGAAGAGCACGGGCCATTCAAATATTATTCTCATCAGAGGGAACAATATTAAATAGACAAATGAACACAGTAGTAACGCTACGATCACTCCCTCCAGGAAATACACCACACCGTAGTTCTTGTTAGTGACAGATTTATTCGTCTGTCAACACCGAGAGGGAAAATGAGTCCACTTAAAAACACATGAATCTTCAAAGATGACCACGTAAAAACAAAAGCAGTTCACTTACCAGAGCTGCTGTTCACTATTTAAAGACGAAGTCCATGCTCCTTTTTTTGTTAACAAAGAGTTTAATCTCACGGTTGTTCAGTACATCCGTGCGTTTTACTTCCAGTAAGAAGTGCTTCTGGATTCATGGACGCCAGTGAAGACAGTCGAGCCTCCCCAGTTGTATTTCTTGAATAGGTTTTAATGCGTTTGAGGGCTGAAAATGTCCGCTCCACAGAGGCAGCAGATTTTGGGATCGTTACCGCCCAACATGTCACGCTAGCCCACTGACCAATCACGTATGGCTAGGCCAGCTAGCAGGCTCTGACACGTCAAAGAAGCAGAACATTTTACATCCAATCACAAATAAACCAGATAGCACAGGCACAGTAGCAATATCCACGCAGTTGTGGTCTTAACATAAAATCCAGAGTCCTCTTTGTCTGAACCTGAGACAAGACCGAAGAAAAATGCGGAAGAAAAATGCGCTCGATTCTGAAACAAGACCGAGACCTTCAAGTACTACAATACAATACAGTCACTCTTTAATGATTTTGACAGCAAAAAGGAATATCTAATTGTGATTTCAGTCGGACGATGAAAGAATTTATATTTTATTAACAAACTAGAAAGTGAACCACACAAAATGGTTCACATGTATTTTCTGTCATTGCTGTACAAACACAGGGATTTGAGACTCATTCATAAACGCTCTGCATCAGATTACTAGTTTGATAGATTACAACAGCAACCATGCTTGTACTGGACTACTTATTCTCCAGCATTGATTAATGAATCCACAACATAGCACAACCACTGTATTGTATGCATGTTTGTGTGATTATAACCGTTTCGGTGTGACCTTGATGAAAAATCTTTACACTTTCATGCACATTAGACACCATCCATCTCCAATCCATCTTTGGTTAATCGTTATCTTTTTCTGTTACTTACTTATGCCACTGCCTAGACTTGTTTCCAATTATAAGGGGTATCACACATCCAATCTTCACTGGTTACCTGCAGAGAGAAGAAAGGAGCTCAGAGGAGGAGGAGGCGAATAGGTGAAGGTACAGCAGGGAGTGGAATAGACAGAAATAGAGAGCGAGGGAGGGAGGTGAAGACGCAGTGTAAAAGGGCTGGCTATTTTTCACCAGGGTCCATGGTGAAGTTGTCAGGCGGGAGTGTATGTGAGCCTGCCGGATGATAATGTGGCATGACACTTCTGAAATGAGAGTTGGGTTGCCATGGCAAAAAGCGGGGAGGGACAGTCTCTCCAGGGGCCCAAATAAAACAAGCTGTAAATGATGTTTGATTAGGATTTAGATCATGGAACTGTTCGGGATGGCTTTTTTGTTCTGTTCATCTCTGAGCACCACTGTGTGTGAGTGGTGCTTTGGGTTATACCCACATATCTGGGGAAATAGAAGACTAATGCTTTCCTTTATCAAATCAGAATTGGACCAATTACCTTCACCCACTTTCAAAATTACAGATATAGTTTGATTAGATAGGCAGTTGACAGTTTGGCTCACAAAGTAGCAGAAAAACCTCAAAACTAGCTGAAAACTCGGGCTCCATGTGTTACTGTGATATGAAGTTGAGGAGGAAAAAACGTATTAACAAACAAATGTTTGCTTTCCACATTAAGCAGCCACTAAGCAACATTATCAAAGCTTCACTTGCAGTTGTGTTGATGTCCACCTGATTAATGTTCGTCCAATATTCACTCTTCTTTCAGCTGTTTTGGCCTCATCTATTTCTGCATTCTGGTCTTTCCCCTGTTGCCAGCTCTCCAGACCGTGACAAGAAAGTGCATATGAAATTATGATAAGACTATAAAAGCATATTCAATATGGTTATCTGATGTCATCATATTAAGCTCATCAGTGCTCATCATCATTTATGCATCCCATTAATTGAATTAGTAAATGTAAATGTAAACTAAATAAGAAGGATTTCTCAGTTGGATTTAGGTATTGAAATGTTTTCTTTGACAGTGCACAACATAAAAGGAGGTTTTATTTTTACTGTACCCGCTTAACACATAACAGAACAATTAGAACAACCAACTATACCGAGACCCAAGTTATGACCAAGACCAGAGTGTATTGAGATACAACAACAAGATTTTAAGGGACTGAGACCAGGTCAAGACCAAGATCAAGACCGACCAGTGAGAGTCCCACACTTCATGACACACTTGATCTGAATGATCCACGTTCCCATTAAAAACCCACAAAAAAAAAAGTAGATTCCTCTCCATTCACCTATCACACCAACATTAGCGGTGGACGGCTGTGTTTGTTTGCAAGTCCTTGGGTACATCCCAAGTCTCTTAATTGCATCCCCGTTTCCCTCACTTGGGTCCTTTGCTTGCGTCTTAGTCCCTCCCACCAGGGATGCATGGAGGAAACCATGCGAGGAACGAGGAAATATGTTTTAAGATACATGAGACGTCCTTTCCTCAGCGTCAGGTGAAGCGACGTCTGTTTCTTCTTATCTCCGGCTTTAACAGCTGGAGAGACTTTTGATAAGTTAGTGTCTGTTCACATGATCACTGTACTTAATAACAGTAACTAATAATCCTAATAACTAATAAAGACACACAGTAATCACCACTGTAGAGGTGTTTCTCTCTGTAGTCTGTTAACAAACTGTGTTCTGTTTATAAGCACAGGATCCATTTGTACCGGCGGAATGCGATCGTCTTATTTATGAATTATTTGCGTCTGTACGTTTTGAAATTCAGATTGTGACATCAATATTAAATAACCCAGAATATGATTATTGTTTCTCTTAAATGATAAAACTCATAAAACCCGACAATCAGGAATGAACAGCCTCACGTGACTGAATGAAATTATGATAAATGATGTAAAAAGTGTTTCATCTCTCCAGCTCTCTCTCTCTCTCTCTCTCTCTCTCTCTCTCTCTCTCTCTATATATATATATATATATATATATATATATATATATATATATATATATATATATATATATATATATATATATATATATATATATATATATATATATATATATATATATATATATATATATATATATATAAATATATAAATAAGTGTTTCGTCTCTCCAGTTCCCTCTGACTTTAATTGTTTCCATAATAAAAGTTCAGATCATGAAAAGACAAATCTTTCTAATAAATGCAGAAAGTTGTTTGTGGTCCTTTTGTTGTTCAGTCTACAATGAACATTTATTTAAACCAGATGTTGAATCAGAAAATGAATCAAATATAAAGCTTGAGTTTAATCTGTGATCCGTGTTCACTGTTTACATGTTGAAAAAAATCTCATCAGTCCGATCGCCTGCAGCGTCCAATCACATGACAGATGAACAATGAGGGGGCGTGTCGGCCGTTAAAATACTTCCTGGAAGTCTGTTCTCGTGGTTCCTCGCTCATGGCTCCTCAGAGATCCCTCCTCTCTCCTCGATCCTCGCTCCTCCGAGCTAAATAAGAACTTTGGGACGGCCGTCAATATGGTGGCGCAGAACAACTTTCGGAGGAGCGAGGAGCGAGGAAATGAGAATTAAGAGACTTGGGATGCACCCCATGTAGGTCCTGCCAATGAACAAGCAATAGTATCACAGTCCTGGAAATAGATTGCTTCTCCCACTAGGATGTGTCAAAATGTCGACAGTGCAAAAGTCCCATCACAGTTTTTCTCCATTGCTAAGATGTGCTGCAGCCAACTGGAGTCGAAGCTCGCAGTCTCCTCGGTTCTGGGTGGCCAGCTCAGCGGAGAGAAGCGAAACGTGGAGCGTAATTGCAACGCGGCAATGTCACCTGCGTGGAGCTGTGTAGTAAAGAAGAGCCGCCGTCTAAAACATGTCACTGGAAATGCTATTATACAGTCCAGAGCCCATCTGGATCCTCCCAGAAATAAGACCAGCGTCATTGTTGGAACCGGGGCTGGGGTAAATATACAAGTTATGAAGACTAAGCTGGTGAACGGGTTTGCTTCAAAATTCGGGCCTGACGGAGACACTGGCTATTTCTCATGTCGAAACATAAACACTGCTCAAAGTTAGTTTAGCTGCTTCATAATAACCGGCAACTGCAATGAGGTAGGTGTATGATCCACAGATGTGTCCACAAGAGATCTTTGTGTGACGTTTCTATGAGGCGCGCATGCCTGGGAATGTGGGGCCAGTGGATGTAAAAATACTTATTGCTGCAAGGGACATGCAAGTGCCTGAGGCTGGGTCATCTGCTGCCATGAAGGTAAGATCGGGATTCAAGACTATTAGAGTTGTGTCATGCGCCTGGGACATATTGTTATTGACAAGCTCACGGAGAGCACGGATATCTTGAGTATAAAAGAGACTTTATTAGCTCAACAAGACCTAAAAAATATTAATTATGTTAATCATGATTTTCATGGGGCAGAGGAGTCCACAACAGCTCTAAACACGGGAATAGTGCGTAGCAGAATACCTGTTAGGGGCTAAGTAATATTAATTGAATGGAAGTGACCATATTTGGACTGCGAAGGAGTGACATAGAGACGCCGTATATGGCTCTGGTAGTGGTAGAAACCTGTCAAACAGGTAGCCCCGCCCTAAAGCATACCTTGCTTTATGGTCTATGTGACTCTAAATGGACCATCATTTACTAAATGAACATCATGCTGTAATGAAGAAAAAACTAGAGATTGAGACCATAAACTCATGTTAAGAATGTTTACTAAAACAGATCTCTTTAGAGCCTACTGTACCCCACTCTATACACACCACTTGTAGTGCAGTTATGGTAAAGCAAAAATGAAAAAGCTTCATGTGACATTTAATGATGCATTCATAATCTCGCTCAAGCTCCCAAGATCGACACATTCAAGTCATATGTTTGTGACTTTTAATGTTCCCACGTTTGTGTTGATTGATTGAAAAAAAGAAGTATTTATAACGGCCTTAACTGAGCCAACACATAGTTACACAATATATTCCTCTTGTTTTTGGAAACATTGGAGCAATGTCTCTATGTTGCTTTGATGAGTTGGGAGTCTCTTGGATGGATGGTAACACACAGCTACTTTGGACTCTCCAGTTCTCCATTTGGTTTGCAATTATAGTGTCATCTTATATCATGATCTTATCATTTATAATGTAAGTATGATAGTCGACAAATCATCTTGTGTTAGTGTTGTTTTGGCCTGGAATCCCTGTGGCCACTGTTGGATCATTATTTACCAATTAGCACAATCTGTCTTTGTTGGAATAGTTGCAATGATATCCAACTGAAGCTCCAATTTTAGTCATTGCTTTTCAGTTTAATGTCAGTTTTAGTTACTATTTTGCAAAAAAGTTAAGTTAGACAGTCGCAGAGGAAATGCTACAAAAGTTTTGATCCACTAGATGACAGGGAATCTGTCTCAAACTATGTTGTTTAAAAAGATCTGGAATATCGGCAAAAATATTGTATTGGCCGACAGAAACACTCCTGTGTAATTCTTCACAATGCTACCTTCTTATCTGCTGTCTTGCTCACACACACACTAATGTCCCTGCTGTTTTTGTCCACTTCACTGTATCTTTCTTTGTTTTAGTGCCACGCAATATCTTTTCTTGCACGCATGCACACACACACACACACACACACACTCACACTCGGTAATGTAAGCCTTATCGTCCTCTCTCTCCACTCCAAGCACATCCTGCTCAATAAACCATAATAGGATAAAGGTGTTGACGTCAGCCACCATTGAGAGAACATTATGATGTGTTTCTCCTTTTGTGCAGTCTCTCTACTGCCTCGTCTATGAACAGACTGGGGTGAAATTTATTCTCTCCTCTATTGTCTTCTATTCACAGCAGGTAGAGCCCTCCAGTTTTCCATTTTCTGTCCTTCCTTCATTACTTTGGGAAAAGAAAAGGTAATGAAGATGTTCCGCACTGCATATAAAACAATGATGATCGTCATCAGCAGCATCATTCTTCACTTCTTTTTCACTGACTTGAGTAAAGAGATCTCCCACAGGAAAAAAAACAACTTAAGACAGCATCAGGGTTGGCTGACAGTGGCTCCTGTAACCTTGGAGAAAAGCTCATATGAGATCAAGCTTTTGAGATGACACACAGTGTTGGGATCGGACTATATGGCTTCGACATGTGCTGTGGAACAAAGAGAGTCAGGCCTTCCCTTTTGCAAGCAAAGGTTTCATCCTGATTGTAGTTTGAGCACCAAACCCCCCAACTCTCAAGAAATTCACATTAGGGTGTGAGTTTCCTCCCCCCTAATGCCACACTGCTCTCATTGGACGAGAGCAGGGATGCCGAGGCGGGACCTCCGGTAAGACGATCTTGCTCCCCAAAAAACTATGCATTCCTGAAGGTACCTGAAAGCAGCGCTGCAATCTAATTGGCCGAGAGCCAAGACACCCCAGGACCCCTGTGGTTCAGCCACTGTTCTACAAAACTACTTGCAACACCGACCTCAATGCTTTTTCCATCGATCCCTCCGGGGTAGCAGGAGGCACACATGCAACGTTGTTCTTCTTTTTAATCAAAACCTAGGTCTAACAGTTTATACTCGCTGGCCGAATTCACCAAACTGTCTATTTTATCTTTGTTCGTATCCACTAAGCGAACCCCTTTTTAGTCCTGCAGAAGTGAAGAAGCAAGACTTCTTCAGAGAGAGAGAGAGAGAACTTCCACTCTCTACTAAGCGCCTCGTTTGCTCCGGCCATAAGGACGCGAAAATCCCTTATCCAGACGACAGCGATTCTCTCCTACCGAGAGAACACCTCCCGCGGCCCGCAGCCGCGCTGCCCGAGCCCAACGAAGCTCAGAAGAATCCCCCCTCAATCACCACGATTGCATCGTACCGTAAGGCGAAATAGAGTCTGGGCAGAGTTAGAGAGAGTTAATTTGTGTTTATTTTATCTTGTTCGTGTGCTTAAAGTACTGTTCATTTTTATAACGTGGTGTATGCTTTATGATCACCGACACTGGCGATCGCTGAAATTGCTAGTGTTGTGTAGAAGTTACCGTGTACCGTACTGTGATTCGTGTCGAGACTGCCGCAGTGAGGTCGGGGACTGAGTCTCATGTCAGAGGTCGGAACCGCGTCTGTGACAAAGAGCCCGGTTCTTGCTCCTCTGGCTGGGAGAACAGTTTACCGAACTCCAGCGCGGCACGGAGGATCTTAATCTTTTGTTTTATTTCATTTTGTTTTGTTCCTTTCCCTTCTCTTTTACTAATCCACACACACACACACACACACACACACACACACACACACACACACACACACATATAGCTTTGAGCTAATGTAGCTACGTGCTAAACGGCTACCGGCACGTATAGACGCCAGGTCTTCTGTTGGCTATCCGTCCCAACTACGTCATAAGTCGCTGAGCTGTTCCCTCGCTCCTCCCCCTACGCACACATACACGCGCACACTCCCCCCCCCCCCTCTTTTCAATCGTCTGTTGATTTTAGATAGCGTGCTCATGAATGTATAGTTGCTGTTAGTTTAGATATTAGTTAACTAGATCATTAGTATTAGAACGTAATAAACTCTGTTATATTTTAAAGAGCAGCTGTCTGTGATTACTTTGTGCATGTGTATTGTGATAATAGCTGTATATGTGGTCTGTGCTCGAACTTAAACCTTCACTTTCACTCTGAATGCGTAATAGTACTCAGACTGTTGACATTGTGAGTGAACACTAATTATGAGACTAATGCCCTGTCCACACTACTCCGTTTCTCCTTGGATGCAGATTTGTCAAATAGAAACGATCTCCGTCCACACGGGAGTTTCAGCATCATTCTCGAGTTGATCTGCGTCCACACGGCAGCCGTCGAAGGCGGACAGCACGTGACCATTAACTACACTGGGCATGAGCGTGACGGTGTAAACAGGAAGTGAATTGCTTGCTTAGTTAAAAAAAAATAAAAATACTCGCTGTCTCTCTCTCTCTCCAAATTTACTTTAACATCAACACTTACACATAAACGTTTACTAGATTATGGGTCCATCAATGTGGTCTCTCACTCGTTTCCTCCGTGTTGATGTCTGTTCTCACTAGTAGCTCTGAACGTCATATCCGCCTAGCTAGCTTCTAAGCTAATTTTAACATTACCGCCAATGGAGAAATGCTAACCGCGATTAGCATTACAGCGGTGCGGGTCTATCTCTCTCACATCAAATTTACTTTAAAATCAACACTTACACGTAAACGTTTACTAGAATATGGGTCCATACATGTGGTCAACACACGTCTCTCACTCTATTCTGCTCTTCCTTCGTGCAGGAAAGCTTAGCAGATCGCTAACAGTAGATCCGTGAAATAAAGACCATGGAATCCATAGAAGAGTTTCAAGACTTCAGTGTGAATCTTTATTTGTAAAACTGTGGAAGCACAATATGAAATATGACTTTACGAACTGTCCCTATACACATTACACGAATACAAAACAACAATCCATGATATAGCCAGCATGTAACATGTCCGCCTAGCTAGCTTCTAAGCTCATTTTAACATTACCGCCAATGGAGAAATGCTAACCGCGATTAGCATTTAATACAACACAAATGTTATACTAAACACGCGAATAGAATATATCTACGTACATATTTTCATGCTCCATAAATACATACTTACAGACTAAGGTCTCTCAAGGCTACCAAACGGAAGAAGTAAAACGTTAGAGCAGCATGTCTTCTCATTAGAATCTAAAAACAATGAGCTGCTCCATAGGGCTGATGCCGGTCATGCCGCTCGCTAATCACTCCAATAACAGCTGCTTCCTCCACAGAAATGCAGACTTTTACTGCATAGCTGCTGCTAGCTGTTGTGCTAGCAGCAACATCATGTAGCTGTTGTGCTAGCAGCAACGCTTGCAATTAGTTATCCATGTTGAAATGAATCGCTGGTAGCCCAGTTTGTTTTCTTCCGGGTACGGGTCATGTGATAGTGAGTGTGACGAATCAGGGACGGAGACGTCATGGTTGCCAAGAACCAATCCAGTAGCGAACACGGGTGTGGGCGTAATTTTTTCTAAGCACATCCGTATCCGACCGTCCACACGCAAACGCAACCCCGGAGTTCTCAAACACCTCCAACCTCGCCGGAGTTTTCAGATCCCTCCGTTTAGGGTGCTCCAAAACTCCGGCGTAGTGTGGCTGCTCAGTGTAAACGTAGCAAATACGGAGTAAAAACGGAGTAGTGTGGACATGGCCTTAGTTTATCATTTGGTTATTGGTCCCTGTTCGCAGGGTGGTGCCCCGTTATTATTAATAATCATTAATAATTGTTACTGACATTAATAATTCTATTGATGTCAAGAATTTAGTTTCTTAGATGCTGATAACCCAAACACGCTCCTTTACGTTCCCAACATATTGCTGACAACCCGTGTGAGGCTACGTTATTCCCAACAACAGAGACTTGAATCCAGCCTGATCCCAACGGATTCGTGAAATGACCACAACCTATTAAGTGCTCATTACGTGGTGGTGGTGAGGAATGTGTTAAAGTCAATTGTCAGCACCATGGAGACAATGGCAATAGAAAGTCAATTAGGATCCTTTTTTTCGTGTTGGGCACACAAATTCCCAGGTTCAAGCCTGCATAGAGAGGAGGTTGAGGTGGATGGGTGGGACAGACATAGGACTTTCACCCAGGTCAGTAACTTGACTTTGGTGCAACAAAGATATTGTACAACGCCAAGATCACCGACTTGCTCATCTGATCGCGTCACTGCTTGTGTGTGTTGTGACGTAGTGAAGTGTATAATCTCTTCATTACAGTCATTTTTAGAAAAATCTGGTTCTTAAATTGTGTCAACAAGCGGGACAGGCGGCTGAATCCATGCCAAGTGTGATTTAGATAACAAGATAGTTTCACTATATATGTTTATATGTTGGACTAGAGAGAAACGTCTTTTCAACTCCCCTGTATGTTCAGTACATTGTGGAATTGACAATTAAGCAAACTTTGAACTTTGAACTAGTGGACTGCTTGTAGTATAATGTCATTCGTCCCCAGACAGACATCATCTGACCAGTAGCTTCTGTGTGTGTGGCTATGCTAAGGTAAACAGGTGATGGAGATAAGAGAATATAGGCTCAATTTCACAACATAAACAGCTTGCATAAATTTGGTGGAATAATACTATTAGTATAATAGTATTATTGTATACATATATTATTGTAAAACATATATATTGCTTATGTTTATGTGCTGTTTCAGACATTTTTCAAATATTTTAATAAAAAAAAATGAATGCAAACTCAAACACAAAGACGAAAGGTATATATGATTTTAATAAAACATTTTTAATACACTTTGGCAAGAGAGTGAAAGTGAGGACAGATAGGGTCAGGCAGTGAATACAGAAGGTCAACGACTGCACCTCAGAGGACCCACCGGTCAAACTCCTGAAGTTCGCAGACGACACAACGGTCATCGGCCTCATCAGGGACGGTGATGAGTCTGCTTACAGACGGGAGAACAGCTGGTCCTCTGGTGTGGTCAGAACAACCTGGAGCTAAACAGGCTCAAAACTGTGGAAATGACAGTGGACTTCAGGAGGAGCCCCCCAACACTACCCCCCCCCTCACCATACTCAACAGCACGGTGTCTGTTGTGGAGACCTTCAAGTTTCTGGGATCCACAATCTCCCAGGACCTGAAGTGGGCCCCCAACATCAACACCATCCGGAAAAAGGCCCAGCAGAGGTTGTACTTCCTGCGCCAGCTCAAGAAGTTCAACCTACCTCAGGAGCTGCTGATTCTGTTCTACTCAGCCATCATCCAGTCTGTTCTCTGCTCCACTATCACTATGTGGTTCGGATCGGCCACCAAACAGGACAGGAACAGACTGCAACGGATTGTCAGGTCTGCAGAGAGGATCATTGGTTCCAGCCTGCCGTCCATCCTGGACTTGTTCACCTCCAGAGTCAGGAAACGGGCTGGAAAGATCTCTGCAGACCCTTCACACCCTGGACACAAGCTGTTCAACTCCTCTCCTCTGGTAGGCGCTACAGGGCTCTGTACGCCAAAGCCACCAGACACAGGAACAGCTTCTTTCCACTGGCCATCACTGTGATGAACAATAAATAAGTTATACTGCACTACTACCACCACTTACAATTCATGCCATAGGTTTATGTTCACATGTATATACAGGTGCTGGTCATATAATTAGAATATCATCAAAAAGTTGATTTATTTCACTAATTCCATTCAAAAAGTGAAACTTGTCTATTATATTCATTCATTACACACAGACTGATATATTTCAAATGTTTATTTCTTTTAATTTTGATGATTATAACTGACAACTAAGGAAAATCCCAAATTCAGTATCTCAGAAAATTAGAATATTGTGAAAAGGTTCAATATTGAAGACACCCGGTGCCACACTCTAATCAGCTAATTAACTCAAAACACCTGCAAAGGCCTTTAAATGGTCTCTCAGTCTAGTTCTGTAGGCTACACAATCATGGGGAAGACTGCTGACTTGACAGTTGTCCAAAAGACGACCATTGACACCTTGCACAAGGAGGGCAAGACACAAAAGGTCATTGCAAAAGAGGCTGGCTGTTCACAGAGCTCTGTGTCCAAGCACATTAATAGAGAGGCGAAGGGAAGGAAAAGATGTGGTAGAAAAAAGTGTACAAGCAATAGGGATAACCGCACCCTGGAGAGGATTGTGAAACAAAACCGATTCAAAAATGTGGGGGAGATTCAGAAAGAGTGGACTGCAGCTGGAGTCAGTGCTTCAAGAACCACTACGCACAGACGTATGCAAGACATGGGTTTCAGCTGTCGCATTCCTTGTGTCAAGCCACTCTTGAACAACAGACAGCGTCAGAAGCGTCTCGCCTGGGCTAAAGACAAAAAGGACTGGACTGCTGCTGAGTGGTCCAAAGTTATGTTCTCTGATGAAAGTACATTTTGCATTTCCTTTGGAAATCAGGGTCCCAGAGTCTGGAGGAAGAGAGGAGAGACACACAATCCACGTTGCTTGAGGTCCAGTGTAAAGTTTCCACAGTCAGTGATGGTTTGGGGTGCCATGTCATCTGCTGGTGTTGGTCCACTGTGTTTTCTGAGGTCCAAGGTCAACGCAGCCGTATACCAGGAAGTTTTAGAGCACTTCATGCTTCCTGCTGCTGACCAACTTTATGGAGATGCAGATTTCATTTTCCAACAGGACTTGGCACCTGCACACAGTGCCAAAGCAACCAGTACCTGGTTTAAGGACCATGGTATCCCTGTTCTTAATTGGCCAGCAAACTCGCCTGACCTTAACCCCATAGAAAATCTATGGGGTATTGTGAAGAGGATGATGCGAAATGCCAGACCCAACAATGCAGAAGAGCTGAAGGCCACTATCAGAGCAACCTGGGCTCTCATAACACCTGAGCAGTGCCACAGACTGATCGACTCCATGCCACGCCGCATTGCTGCAGTAATTCAGGCAAAAGGAGCCCCAACTAAGTATTGAGTGCTGTACATGCTCATACTTTTCATGTTCATACTTTTCAGTTGGCCAAGATTTCTAAAAATCCTTTTTGTATTGGTCTTAAGTAATATTCTAATTTTCTGAGATACTGAATTTGGGATTTTCCTTAGTTGTCAGTTATAATCATCAAAATTAAAAGAAATAAACATTTGAAATATATCAGTCTGTGTGTAATGAATGAATATAATAGACAAGTTTCACTTTTTGAATGGAATTAGTGAAATAAATCAACTTTTTGATGATATTCTAATTATATGACCAGCACCTGTGTATATATATAAATACACTTTTTCTCTCGGATATATATTTATACTTATATTGTATATACTGTAGCTGTTCAATGTTTATACCTACATCCGTTCTACTTTTTTGCTGCCCTTTTTTATTCTTTATACATATATTTTCTTGTTTATTGTAAATTTGTGTTTGTACATTGAGAGCGGAGTGGGAACCGGAGACAAATTCCATGTATGCGTAAGCATACATGGCCAATAAAGCTGATTCTGACAGAACCGTCAGAGTGCCCACAGCAGATGCTGGTTGCATTGGGTCAACGGGACATTGTCTGGAAACCATGAAGGTCTATACCAAGTGGTGTGCTAATTCATAAAATAGCTTTTAATATATTTTATTCATTCACAAACAAACTGTAAAGGTGTGAGAGGAGACTCCACCAATGTCTTTATGATTATTTCTCTGGGGTCCATGAACAAATTGTCAATGTAATCTATCCAATAGTTATGTAATATTTCTGGTTTGGCCCAAAGTGGTCCAACAACCAACAGCCTAGAGTCACACCGCTAGGACTCACGGACTTTGAGGCGCACTCCCGCGAAGTCCGTGAGGGTTTAGGGATGTCCCACTGTCACATCATCGAGTGTTTGAGGGCTCTCTTGCAGAAATTTTGAGCCCTTTATGAACCCTTTCCCTTTGCCTAAGGGAATTACCCACAAATCATTGCAATGTGACGTTAAACACGGGGTAACCAGTGGACGCATGGAGACATGAAAAAAAAAAGGTAAACAAAGAGGACGGCTCACGTGTGTTCAGCCTGTCTTATTAAATGTACTCAGAAACATTAAGGGTTAAAAATGGAACAAAAAATAAACATGAAATCAGAAGATATTTATTTATTTATTCATCAAATATTTGATTTTGTCATTGAAACTGTTTTCACAAAAACGAGTAAATAGATGATATTACGTTACCTCTCATCTTGTGAGGAAAGAGCCTGAAGACGTTCAAATCAGGGAGTACAAAGTATAAAATAAATACCCACAATCATACATCATATTTTTTGTCGTTTTCATGGTAACGTGATATGTTGCAGCAAAGGGCTGCCCCGTTCATATTTACACCATTTCAAGCCCTCACAGTCTCTCACACTCACCCACTTACCAGGTGAGGTCAGTAAGTCCTTGAGGGTTCAGGGTTTGAGGGTTTAGGGGGGACGTTGGGATTGGGCCACAAAGTATTTATACAAGACATTCCTACACAGGAAGTGACTTTCAGAGAAATGTCAGGAGGATAATGTTTTGCCTCTCTTGTCACTTTAGTGGTCTTAAGTATAGAATGCCATTGACCAGGCAGGTTGGAAATATGGCATAAGCAGCTGTTCAAGATTTGTTTTATGTCATATTCAAAAAACGAAATGTGGAAATGCAATCTTTGTTTTCTTGAGAAAACTCATTAACTTTCTAAACAAATAATCAATAATCACTTGCCTACCATTTGAAGTATCCAAGGTGCAAAATTGCCTCATCCAGTGTTAATTCTCAGCTTTGACTTTCCAGTAAAGTATCCTCCTCATATGTCTCTGCCTATCTTGTACTTTCCTCTATCTTTTCTTCTCTTCTGCCATTCCCCTTCAACCCAGGCTGCTAATGAACTGCTTACCAAGGCTGAACTAATCAAGGCTGACTGCTCTCCGTCAGTGTCAATTATACAGCCCACCTTCCCATCCCATCTTCCTCTCACTCCTGCTCTGCATCTCCCTTACAAAGGGTTGGCAGGGACCAGACTTTTCTTCTCTGCTATAAATTGAAAAGTAACACAAGAATGATGGGAAAGCGACACTCCAGCAGACACTGGGGTGGAGCTGAGGAGGCATGTGTGTCTTCCATGTACCCACGGGTTTTAACTCACTAGCTAAGACAAAGCATGAGCTTCTTAGATTTGGCAAACTTCAAATTAATCTAGTGGGTAGAAAAATGTTGAAAGATTATTCAACAGGTGGGATCACTGTTTCTAAGGCTAAGACGTTTCTGTTTATAACCCAGGTTTTAAAACAAATTCAATCTCCGTCCACAAAGGCATTTCAGCTGTCAGGATCCCTGTCTGAACCGTTGTGTGTTACCTCTGTTTCCCCCAATCTCCTCTCCTCATGTGTTCTTTCATTCCCCTGTTTGTTATTGTGTGCCATGTGCTCTGTGATTTTACTCTGCCTCCAGATGCCTCCCATGGCCACACCCCTGACTAGTGCACAGCTGCGGACACTCCAGCCGATTACCTCCCGCATGCTGACACACTACACTCAGATCCCACTAATCATTCCCCTGGCACTATATCAACCCTGGTCCTGCAGTCTGGGGTTGTCAGTTCGTACCGTCTTTCACCCGCTTCAACCCCGTACCGTCTACCACCCCGTACCGTCTACCACGGTCATTCCTTCCTGTTATTCTGTGTCGGACCAAGGGATCCACACAGGTGATCCTGCCTGCCCTCCGGTGTCGATCCACAGGAATCACACCGTCGATCTGCCTGCCCTCCGGTGTCGAACCACAGGAATCACATCGTCGATCCTGCCTTCTGTCTCCTGCCTGCATTCCGGTGTCGGTCCACGGGTAACCACACCGAATGCCTTCTGTCCAGTGTAAATAAAGTGTTCTGTACCTGAATCCTGTCTTGTGGTCTGCTATTGGGTCCTGTCCTGAACTCCCTTGACATCAGCATTGTTTTCTAAATAATTTCTGTCCATACTAGCGCGACTGAAAACCAATATCACTTGACTATTCACGTACACTGGACATAAGGGTGCCGATGTAAATAGAAAGTAGATTGGTTGTTTAGTAACAGAACATACAACATAGTATGAGTTATCTTTAATAATAAAAGGTTGTGCTTGATACTTAAGATATTCCTCTATAATCTCCCTCTTCATACTCAAACAGACAAATGTGGTGAAACAGAACAGGGAGGTCTAGCAGGAAGAACACAGAATCAGATGAAGCATGTTGTTGTTTATACACTACAACAATGCAGCGAAGCAAGAGAAAACTGGAAAGAGACAAAATGAATATAGCGCTAAACTCCCAACAGGCGTTGCATAATTGAATATCGCTCTGTTATGGACACCTGAGGACCATTATCGTGGTCAACCAATATCGTGTTGAACAATAATCTCCTCACATAACTCAAATGTACTTTCCATTGCTGGAGCCATATCAGCATTAGTAAGATTTGTCTCCAAATAACACTAATGAGATTCCTTCTTGATAGACTCCTCGGGCATATTGTATTAAGAATCTGCTCTAAGATTATTCCAATAACGTGACATTTGCTTGAGACATGTATACTATATATATATACTGTATATATTATACAATATACAGCATTTTGTAATGCAATATAATGTATGTAAAGAGTATGAACCCACAAAGGATTAACATGACAGCCTTGATCTGTGTAGTGTGTTGGTGTGTATGTCTCCCTTACCTCTCTGTGTTTGACCAATCAATGACAGACATCAGTTATAAAGCCACTGGCAGATGGAGCAGGAAGAGGTTAAAAACAAGATTACACTTAATTCACGTCTGTACAGTATATATGTATAATATATATACTGTAAAGATTTTAACTTATCGGGGATGTGGTGGCTCTTTGCTGTCGGTGCGGCTCCTTTTAAAGCTAATCACATTACATACAACACTCGCTGTTTTTTGTATGACAATGCTTTTACTATTGTTAGAACTGCTTTGAGTGTTTGCCAAAGTAGCCGAGGGATCTAATGATGTCATTGTTCGGTAGACCTGTATTCCTCTGTTTCAATCCGATCAACATTAATTTAGTAGATTGATATTCATGTGCCCCAAAGGACAAACTTACTGAGGAGAAAGAGAGGGAATAAGATGGCAGACGCAGTCGCGGAAAAAATTACACAGCGCAAAACTCCAAAAATGGCGGTGTGGCCGCGATTATTTAACGGAATAAAACACTCCATAGAGGCCACGCTTACCGGCCACAAATATGAAATAACATAATAGGTGTGTGTGAGTGTGAAAAGAAAGGAAAGAAGTAAGAGGCACTCAATACAAGGAAAATCTTTACCGCAGCAGTAAAGTGGTGCACTGAGGTTCAGGCGATGGACATTTAACTAACAAAGTACAGTTTACCGACTTTACTCGTGGTGGCAGATTTTAACACAACAAAGCACAGCAGCAACAAGCACAACAGTTATTTTACAGAACACTGAATGGGAAAATATATAATAGCACGGTAACGGTAAACTTAGACCAAACCAAACAAGGTAATACACACACTATGACATATCTCTGCCCAGACAAAAGCTTCTTAATTGAGATTGCTTCATAGCGGTTAATGTGTTTCTTCAAACTTTTTTCTCAAAATAAAATGTAAAGAATATAATTGTATCTGGGGAATTGGCTGGCCAGAGAAATGCACACCCCTCATACAAATACTCACTCATGAACAGATCCCCAGATGATGAACCCTTTTCATTTGGCACACTCCGTGATGTTTTCTCTGGTGCCACACACAGGACAAATAGTAAACTTAATACATCACATTTAGTCCCTCATCTGATATCAGATTAACTTCGCTGAGCACATTCATGCTTTCTGGGTCATCCTCAGCACAAACATTCTCACAACATTTTTGGTCTTCGTCCTAAACTTGTTAGACACAAAACAAAATCCTACTGCAGCATTAGAGTCTGAAAAAAGAATTAGGATGAGGAAAGGGATTGGGTTAATAGTGGAAACTGTAGTTAAGTAAGTTGAGGGTTAAAGTGGAAGGAATAAGCTTTAAGGACACAGCCAATGGAAAGTCCTTCAGCACAGTAAAACAAACGTGAGTTTGTGTGTATGTATGCTCTTTCACCCTTGCATATCAATATCCTCCAGCAGACAAGCAGGTCTCCGACTGTCCAGAGGATTCAAACACATCTCTCCCTCAATTCACTCCCAGACATGTTATTTAAAATTATTAACCTCAATTTAGCCAAAAGAGACAAATCTGCATTAGACCACTGCCTCTTAAGTAGAGACCCTGTCGCCAACCGCCGTCCATCTCCCTTCGCTCCTAATGGGGTCTCTGCTTAATCAAAATTCAGCCATCAGATCCTGATATTGAATCATTTTTTAATTGGAAGCTACATTCTGGTTAATAGTTTTATAATTCGCAGGCTCTAATAGTCTCACCACTGGGATCCGCTCCAGTTTTTCTTGCTCGGTTGAAGCTGCCAGTGGTGAGGACTTTTGCACTCACACATTTGCACACACACACACACACACACACAAATATAAAGATATATATGTGTGTTTATATGTAGAGTATGTACCCTATTACCTCTCATCAAACACACATGCACAAACTACCCTATCCAGCCCCTTCACCAGATGTCTCTGCTTGTAAATCCACTAAGGCCAGTTCATATAGGATCCATACAATTTGGTTAAATTAACAAATAAGACTCGTCCAGAGCCCCTGAGACTCAGACTCCGAAGCTCACCTCTAAATTTAGCTGCTGAGTAGAGCATTCTTATGATGTGTGAGGAAAAGAGGGACTTGTAGTGTAGCTGCATTGATGGGAAAGCTGTCCAGCTGGGATATGTCTCAGCTCCTCAGGGATGGACTATTTCTTTGTTCCCATCCATCCCATGTGTATGCGGGTTGTCATCTGCTGATTTCTGATTACGGTTAAATGTGTTGATCATATGGAAAGGATTCATGACAGCTGTAGAAATTAGTCAGGGAAGACCCCCAATAGATGTGGATGTAGCATAGTATGTGTTGAAAAGGAATTGTTATTTTTTTATTTTGTCACTGACCACTCTTTACTCACATGTAGATGCCATAAACATCCAATGAAATAAGGTGCATTAAGTAAAGTTACCTATGGCTGGGTTCTTCCCATTTCTCCAGGTTCAGGTTTTAGAAACTCTGCGATGTTACTGCCTGTACGGCTCTCGTGCTGTGGTGTCGTGATGTGACGTCATCAAAACATTGGACTCAGTGGTCTAGTCATCTAACGTCAGAGCTACTCTCTCTCTGCAGGAGGGAGCCATATAACACGTTTCATCACTTCTTCGTAAACCCTGGGCACTACACTGCTACATCCATCATGTGTCGGCAGGAATGATTCGGGATCACATCTTATACTCTACAGTATACGGACGCCATGTTGTGATTTTGGCCGGATCATGTGACAGGCCGGGAGGTCACTGGCCTTAGCCTACTATTGCGATAGTAAGCTATATCGATATTTTTGAACAGCCCTAATTAATAGTAGTGGAGTTCAGTTTTTACCATTTGCATTAATACCAGCGGTTATGTTTCTGTCTTTTCATGATCCTTTTCCTCACAAGCATGTTTTCTTTGACCTTTTTGTTATTGTTGAAAGGAGCCGAATACAAAATTCTGATCATATCTATGATTGATGGATTTCCTGCGCACAGCTCTCCAATAGCGCTATAAGTGTAAACAATGGCAACAATCATGACAGAGCTCAGTGTTTATGTGGGTGTTGCACTTATGCCTTATGGCCCCGCTCACACGTGTCACTACAAACACGTCAGCCTTGAAACCATTGTTTTTTCAAAGGTACGACAAGCCTGGCATGCGCTCCTCTCTTGCATTGCGCGTCGTGTTTTTCTAGGGTATTTAGATATGAATAAAAGTTTAAATATTTTCAACTTTTCTCGGCGATGTCACACTTGGCCCAGGCAGCCAATCAAATCAAACAAGAGGCGGGCTTTACTACTTTACGACTGCCTTCCTGTTTTGATGAAAGGTTGATATTAGCAGTTTTCAATTACGATGACTTATATCATTTTCTCCCTCCTCCTGTTGACATCAGTCTCAACAGGAGATAACAAACGCTGCCACCCTGGCTCGAGGAGTAACAGACTGTTTCTTTTAGTGTTCACCGACCATTTTGGATCCACTGAAAGATTGTTGTGCAGCCTGTGGCAACCCGGGGGACGTGGAGGCAAGATTCAGAGATGAAACAGGTGACTCAGAGACAGTAGCCATGTAACAAAAAGTGTCCTTTAATAAACAGGGTAGTGTAAAGCGGGATAGGGTCAAACCCAACAAAAGATTCCTCCCGGTCGGGGTCTTTGGCCTTCGGTCTACACCCAGTGTGAGATGATTCCTCCGTCCTGTTTGGGCAGAGCAGAGGAGAGAGGTGAGTCCGCTTAATTACCTCCGGTCTGCTGAAGCTCCTCTCCAGAGGTTCAGGAGATCCTCGTATTCTTCTGCCCAGTCTGTCTGCTGCTGCTGCTTCACAGCCCTGGGAATATATGCTCATTGTAATTAGCTCATGGGCTGTAGGTGTGACCACTGCTACGTGCCTAGTGGCTGCAGCACCTGCACCGGATAGTATACTCCCTCTATCACCTCCCCCAACCTGAGCTTGGGGATCCGCCTCCTGTGCTGTGTCGGCTCGGCTTTTTCCCCTGGTTTACCACAAGCCACTGATCTCACCCTGTCTGCAGAAGGAAGAAGCAAAACACCGTTCTTCATGAAAGAGAAGGATAACTTCACTTTCACTTTAGTCAACTCATTGTTTTTCCTGCGCTGCCCTACGCGGATCAGCTGCTGTTAACCAACTGACGAGCAATTGTGTCTGTGTTAAACACTGTTGATTGTTTGTGTTGGTCCACGCAGTGGGCCCCTGCTTGTCTGAAGCCATTCTGCTGCATTTCATCACTTAAAGGACCAGTGCCAGGACCGCCAAAAGAGAGTTTGCTAGACGGGTTTCTGAGTGAGGAAAGGACAGCTATTGTGTTTCTCCTCAGCAGTCAGGATTCTTTGCCTTGCTTTGAACACGTTCCTCTCTCAGTCTCTTATTAACCCACACACACACCACCTATACCCTTCCACATGCCTCCACACACATATCTCAGATAGACAAAGATAGTGTGTGAGTGCATCTCAGTTTTGCGCCATATTATCATGTATCGCAGATGATGTGAAAACCACATCCTACCTTGTCCCTCTCCCTTTGTTTGAGTTTCATGGTCTTGTCTGCCAGTAGGAACTCTTGTGCGAAATAGCTTTTACTGTGGTCATGTCAGCCATCTTGCTTACTCTCATTCCTTCCCCCTCCCACCTACACACAACTAAACACACCCCATATGCTTGCTTGTGTGCCTTTACACAACATATGTTTATTGATTATAGTATTATTGATTATGAATTGATAATGCTAAAGTTAAATAAACTCTATTGTGCCTTTTTAAAGAGCAGCTGGTTGTGATTGTCAGTGCTGAGATTCAACCCTTCACTGTTCACCTCATGAATGTAAAGTAGTCTATACTGACATTCTGAGTCAACACTGCTCCTTTTTTAAGACTGTATCAGATCTGATCCCAGGGTGGTGCCCCGTTATTATTAATAATTCTATTAATATGAACAATTCTCTTTGATAATTGCTAATAGCCGAACCTGCTACTACTAGATCCCAAAAAGGTTCCATGTTTTGTCTTGATGTTTAGATGTATAATGTTTAGTCATTTTATACCCTGGTCCTGACAATCATCATTTCATCAGTTCATTCAGTTGTTTTTATGGTTGAAATGGTAAATGGACTGTACTTGTGTAGCGCTTTTATAGTATTCCGACCGTTCAAAGCGCTTTAACACTACATGTCATCATTCACCCATTTACACCCATTCATACACTGATGGCACAGCCCTTGGGAGCAATTTGGGGTTAAGTGTCTTGCCCGAGGAGACATCGACTAGAACCGCTTATCTTCTGATTGAGGGACAGTTGCCCCAAATGACAAATACATTTGAAATGGAACTGTAGTCATTTAAAGCTAATATATGTAACTTTTGGTCTTAACTAGGAATTATGGGAACATGGTACAAGCTACAATGCAGTGTAACAATAGTACCAGAGCAGAACAATCATAAAGTCAGCAGATTGACTTAATGTAAATTACACAGCCATATGTGTCTAAGTTCTGCTAACATTAGCATAGCACCAGCCACCATAAGCTACTGATCACACCAGCCCATGTAAGACTCCAGTGGTGTTAGAAGTACTCAGATCTTTGACTTTAAAGTAAAACCAGAAAAGCCACACAATAGAAATACTCCGTTAGTATGTACTGTGATGGAAGATTTCTATGATTAATCGGGAGAAGGGTGGAAGTTTTCAATCTGGATCAATAAACAGAGTCTCGAAAGAATCAAAGTTGTGGTCTTTATTGCAATAAAGAGAGAGCAGTCCCAAAGACACGTATCTCAGTGTACTGTGAGAAGGCTTCTAAAAGGTGCAACATTCAATCATCATTTATGCATACAAAAGGTTCACGCCTTTACAAATTGAGATAATGTGTCAAAAGGGGAGTAAAAGTATTTCAGACACAGGATGTCTGTTTCTGAAATTCAGTTTCTGGAGTCAAGGTCTCTCTGTGTTTTTCTCCTAAGACAAAGGCACAGTGTCACCCTTCATGGGAAGAGATAACAAGACACCTGGATACAAAACTAATTAAAAAACATCGCCTGACTACGAGTAGTACATTCTCTAAAACTAAGCATGATACAATAATATATTTTCCCATCACATTCCACTCTTTTGATTATACTTTAATCACACAATATTGCAAACATATGTTACAAGGACATCACAATAACATCAGAAGCATTTCTCCCAAAATATGGTTTTAAAATACATCAACATGTGAGATATCTGAAGAAAAGCTGTTTTTGTGAGATGAAGGATCTCTGTAATGTAGCAAGCAAGATATGTCTGGATAATACAAATATTGAATAATAATAAAACAAAGAAATCACATGTTACCCCATTGTCTACACCTCATCAGTCTCGGAGTAAGAGTCTGTGTCGCTTTGGTAGTCAGGGGTGGGGAAAAGGTCCGGTTGGTCATCTGCGGGGGGTACGCGAGTGGATAACACCATGTTGTTGGAAATTAAACCCTTTATCATGTGTCGAATGAGTGGGATGCCACAGGTGAAAACGATGAAAGCGATCAATATCAAAATGGATTGTATTATGGTCGTACGCTATGTTCGTCATAGTTGAGTGAGGAAGTCAGGTTCCGGTGTGGCATCCTTAGCCATGGCGTCTTGTAATTTAGTCATGTCCAATATTGCCTGGTGAATAATGCCACCATCAGCGTCATTTTCTGGAATGAAAGTGCAGCAGTGTTCACCTACGATAGCGCAAACGCCTCCTTGAACTGCTGTCAGCTGGTCTAACACCATACGGTTCTGCATAACCATTAAACGCATGGAGGTCAGTTCTTCGCGGACCCCTTTTGCTGCCGCTAAGGTCATGTTCACAAAGCTTTTAAAACGGTAGTCAACTGTTTCAATACGCAAAATATTTTTGGCCACTCCTACCCAGGGGAACAGACCCCAGAGTACCTTTTTACCTGTCCCTGCATGTTTAAATTCATCCGGGACATTTGAACCCCAAACCGAATCGTGGGGTTTAAAATCTATAAAATCCTGTCTCACGTTTCATGCGTGTGGTCATTGCTGCGGCGGAGAGAATGAATGTGTGATCTGTGATACGAACAGGTGCACATACTCCATCCCATTCTGGTGGGAGAGATGCATAAACTAAATTACCACACAGCCACCACCCTTGTGTAACAGGATAGATAGATAGATAGATAGATATAAACTTTATTTATCCCCAGGGGGAAATTAGTTTGTAGCAGCAGCAATTTACAGAGTAAAATATAACTTATGGAATGCACAATATATACAGTACAATAAAATAACAAAGCAGATATTGAATTTGAAGGAATAGATTAATAAAAAAATAAGATAAATTGAATAAAAATTAGAAATGCACAGTATGTACCATGAATAGAGTGGTATTAACTAGTAACTAAACAACCTGGACAGTAGAGCAAGGATCACCAACAACAAGCAACAACCGTGTAGCGTTGTTGTAGTCATGTGAAGGACGATGATCTGGCCCGAGGTGTTTTATTATAAAGTGTTATTGTGGTGGGCAGGAATGTTTTTCTGTATCTGTCCTTGTGACAGCGGAGCTGGATTAGTCTGTTGGAGAAAGTGCTCCTCTGTCCCTGCAGTAGGTGGTGGAGAGGGTGGTCCGGGTTATCCAATATGTATAATAGTTTCTTCAGTGTCCTCCTCTCCACCACCTCTTCCAGATTGTCTTGTTTACAGCCAATGATGGAGCCGGCCTTCTTAATCAGTTTATTAAGTCTGTTGGTGTCTCCTGCTCCAATGCTGCTCCCCCAGCAGACTACGGAGAAGTACAGTGCACTGGCCACAACAGACTGGTAGAACATCTCCAGCATCTTGCTGCACACGTTGAAGGATCGAAGTTTCCTCAAGAAATAGAGTTGACTCATCCCCTTCTTGTACACAGCGTTGATGTTGGTCTTCCAGTTCAGTCTGCTGTCGATAGAGACACCCAGGTACTTGTACTCCTCTACCATGTCCACATCCTCTCCCAGAACTCTCAGCGGTTGTGGAGCCGTCGTCTTCCTCCTGAAGTCGACCACCATCTCTCTGGTCTTGGCCACGTTCAGACGCAGGTGATTTCTACCGGCCCACTCCACAAAGTCAACCACTACTGCCCTGTACTCCTCCTCCCGTCCGTCCCTTATACACCCGACCACTGCAGAGTCATCAGAGAACTTCTGCAGGTGGCATGACACAGAGTTGTACTGGAAGTCAGTGGTGTACAAGGTGAACAGGAAGGGAGACAGAACAGTTCCCTGCGGGGCTCCAATATCACTGACCACCCCATCAGACAGCACACTGCCCAGTCGGACAAACTGTGGTCTGCCCGTGAGGTAGTCAGTGATCCAGGTGGACGCGTTAACCCCCACCACCCGCAGCTTCTCACTCAGCAGCACTGGTTGGATGGTGTTGAATGCACTGGAGAAATCAAAGAAAGTGATTCTCACAGAGCAACCGGATCCGTCCAGGTGCGACTGAGCTCGTTGCAGCAAACCGGCTGGTATGCAAATTGCAGAGGGTCCAGTGAGGATTTCACCTGCGGCCGGAGGTGGGCCAAGACCAGCCTCTCCAGCACCTTCATCACATGTGATGTGAGGGCAACTGGTCGGTAGTCATTGAGGCCAGATGGTGTCGTCTTCTTAGGTACAGGAACCAGGCACCGGGACTTCCTCCTGCTTCAGGCTCAGGTTGAAGAGATGTTGCAGAACATCAGACAGCTGGATGGCGCAGGTCTTCAGGACCCTGGGGCTGATGCCATCAGGTCCCGCAGCCTTGCCTTGGTGGAGTCTCTCCAGCTGTCTTCTCACCTGGCCAGTCGTCACAGAGAGGGGGGGAGGGGGGTCATTATGTCGGTGGTGGCAGAGCCCTTTGAAGTGGAGGGCTCTGAGTCCATGCAGCTCACCAGAGGGGACAGAGGGGGAGGTGTTTGGGAGGTGTGGTGTGTGGAGGAGACAGATGAGGGCTCTGAGCTAAACCTATTGAAGAAAGAGTTTAGCTCGTTGGCCCTCTCCAGGGAGCCCCCTGGTTGTCTGCCTCCAACCTTGAAGCCGGTGATCTGCTTCATCCCTGTCCACACCTCCTTCACGTTGTTCTGCTGGAGTTTGGCCTCCAGCTTCCTCCTGTAGGTGTCCTTGCACTCCCTGAGCTTTATCTTCAGGTCACGCTGGACTGTCCTAAGCACAGGACAGGTACAGGTAACAGGTAACAGGTAACACACCATGGATAGGTACCATTGTGTCCTGGGACCGCGGTTCGGTATGCGACAGTACAGTTGGCACCAGTAGGGCAATCGAATGGGTTGGTGGCCTCGTACTTGAGTCCGCTGCAGGACCAAATATCGTCATTCCAGTACGCGGGATACGAAGCACGCTCTTGTACTGCTAAATTTTGACAATGTGTCATGTTGTGTCCTGTTAGGTTCGCGCAGGAGAGACGATAAGCAGGGTATACCGTAATATTGCAATCATAGTCTCTGATTAACCTACCCGTTACAATGATGTGTTTGCAGATATTGAGTCCTAGACATTCCACCAAAACATTACACAGAAAAAACACTATAGCCACATAAAGAACCTAGAACGGTGCCATTTCGGGCATAACATGTAGTAAAACGTGTTTTTGGATCGAGGGACGCCTGGGTCACAAAAGATGAGGTTGCCGAGCTGTTGCCAATGAAACGTTTAACCATGTGTTGGCCGTCACATTCGGGGCCTTTAAGGAAATCCCAAAATGAGTGTTATATTAATGAATTATTATTATTCATGCTGTCACGGATCTCCAGGACTTTATTATATACAGTATATTAATCTGTTATATATTATATGTGTATGTTATTATACGTGGCTCAGTGGTGGAGCAGGGTCGTCCTTCAATCAGAGGATCGGTGGTTCGATAGTAGTCTCTGTGATCAGTGTATGAATGGGTGTGAATGGGTGAATAACACGTAGTGTTAAAGCACTGTGAGTAGTCAGAAGACTAGAAAAGCACTATACAAATACATTCCATTGACCATTTATGTGGCTATAGTGTTTTTTCTGTGTAATGTTTTGGTTGGCCTTAAACCAGACCAACATCACATCATCAAGCGCCAGTTGCCAAGGCTGCACCTTCTTTTGGGGGAAGAATCGCCGTCACACAAAGAGAGAAAAAGGAAAATGTCGAAAAGCTGTTGTGTAGCGAGATATTCACTGAATATTCACTCTCGGTATTGTTAATGTTATTGTTAATGGCTAACTAATGCTGGTGACAGGTACTACTGATGGTTAGCTAGCTTGAGGATGCTGCTGCAGTACAGTTATCGGCAATGTTAGATATCTGCGTTGCCCTTAAGCCCCTAAAAGTATTTTAGTGGTGACACTACAGGGAAATAGGGTAACACTTTTAACTTATAGATATCGCCATGACATGTTCCCAGTTGATTACTTACATGAAAGAATTTTTTTTTTATAATTCTGAAAATATATATTTCAATATGCAAAGTAGGCATTATCTTAATAAATAGTGCTAACATGCATATATTTCCATAACAGAAATTTGAACATTGGATAATGCCAGGTTAAGAATTATAAAGGATAATAATGTAATGAACCATGCTCAGTTATTGTGGCACAATGGAGCTATGATAGCTTGTTAACGGTGTTGCTTCTTAGCAGGTTGGCAGCAATATTAGCTTGCTAGCATTATTGTGCTACATGTATCAATATGCATGTGCTTCTTATAAAGTGTGCCTAGCTTAAACTCTCAAAATAAACAACAATACCAACTTTGATGATACAGTGTTTAATTATTTTAAAAACAGGTAACGCTTTTGGACAAAGATATGAATAAAATCGTATCTTTATCCAAAATAATACATTATACTTTATAATTATACATCGCCATATATTTTGTATTATGAATCTCAATCTGCAAAGTTACTAGATAATGTACACTGTAAGAAAAGTCAGTGAATTTTACAGTGAAAAACTGTTAAATCACAACAGTAAGAGACCGTAAATTGTAAATAGGTTATATTCAGTTTACCTGACAGTGAAACACCGTAAATATATATATCAGCCAAAACAATAATTTGTGCATGTATTTCTTGTAGAAAATACATTTTGTCACTGTTAAATGTACTAAACATTGTACTGGTAACGGAAATACACCGTAATATGAAAAAAAAAATCAATACCGTAATTTCTGCATTTATTTCTTTTACAAAATACATTTGGTTACTGTTAAATGTACGGACCACTGTGCTGCCAATGGAGATATAACGCATTATACATTTAACAGGCAGCCTCGTATGTTTTGCATTTATTATTCATAAAATATTCAGTTTGTCACTGTTAAATGTACTAAACATTGTACTGGTAACGGAAATACACCGTAATATGAACAAAAATCCATACCGTGATTTTTGCTTTTATTATTTTTTAAAAATACATTTGGTTACTGTTAAATGTACGGACCATTGCACTGCCAATGGAGGTAAAACGCATCATATATTCAACAGCCAGCCCCGTATTGTTTGCATTTATTATTCGTAAAAAAATCAGTTTGTCACTGTTAAATGTACTAAACATTGTACTGGTAATGGAAATACACCGTAATATGAACAAAAATCCATACCGTGATTTTTGCATTTATTACTTTTAAAAAATACATTTGGTTACTGTTAAATGTACGGACCATTGCACTGCCAATGGAGGTAAAACGCATCATATAATCAACAGCCAGCCCCGTATTGTTTGCATTTATTATTCATTTTAAAATCAGTTTGTCACTGTTAAATGTACTAAACATTGTACTGGTAACGGAAATACACCGTAATATGAACAAAAATCCCCTGTCAGAGGGGAGTGGCTCAAAGAGTTTGTGTCTAGGGTTGGAAGGGTTTGCCACAATCTTTTCTCCCAGCCTGCCAGAGTCCTGGAGGTGTACAGGTCCTGAAGGGACGGCCGATTGCGGCCAATCCCCTTTTCTGCAGAAAGAATGATACGCTGCAGTCTGCCTTTGTCCTTGGCTATGGTCGTAGTGTGCTGGATGGGGATGTTTTTTCCTGGCCAGTGGCTGAATTCTTACTGCATGGACAAAGATGAGCGCACCTTGGACAGGAATACAATCCGGAGTTAAATTTACGATACCTCCATTACACTTAAAAAACGTAATTATCTGATCCCAACACGGTGTGACTCTTTCTTTAACCGAGTTCTCTGCCATCATTACGGTTATTGTTCAGCTTGACCTAACGTTACATTCCATTTTCAATAAAGTGATGTAGTAACTCCTGCACACAATTGAATATAAATTCTCCTCTTCAAATATCTATTTTACATTTTTATTTATTTAATTATCTTTATTTAATAACCTACAGTTCTGAAAAGTCAAGCCAATACTGAGGTGCCTTAAACTTACATTCTCTCTAATGTCCACCAGGGGGCGACTCCTCTGGTTGTATAGAAGTCAGTGGCGGGCTGTGAGTTTTATACCTGGGCCTTCACTGCTGTCCTGCAGATGAAACACCTCATTATGACGCCACAGCTACGGTTATTATTTGTTTTGTGTACAAATGAAGCTCAACACCTATAAATACACTAACTACAGAGTGTAGATACATGAATACGCTGAGAGTGTGTCTCCTCTCTGCTCTGACTGCAGCTGGGACTGCTGTGCGAGGCTGCTGTGAGAGTAACCGCCTGTGAGTGCTTTGGGGCGGCTCACGGCAGCACCCGCTGCTCGTTCACGACAGTGCAGAACGTACGTGCTTTCACGTCAGAGTCAAAACACTAGAAAAGTCTCCAACAACACCAGAACAAGTCGATAGATTTGTCGCTAGTAGCTTTTGACAAAAAAAGTCGCCATGAGGGTTTGGAAAGTCGCCAGATTTAGCGAGAAAGTCGGCAAGTTGCCAACACAGGCACCGGCTAAATATGTCCCCAGAGCAACATTGGACGTAACAATAGTTCCTATCACATATTAAACCAAACAAAAATGCATCTTCATAAAAACAACTTGTACAAATAATAATATATAAACAAGCATATTAAAGCTACTGCAGATGTAAAAACAAATGCATTTAACTTACCAGAGCTGCTGTTCACTTAAAGACAAAGTCCATCCTCCTTTCTTTGTTAATAAAGAGTTTAATGTGACGGTTGTTCAGTACATCCGTGTGTTTTAGTTCCAGTAAGAAGTCCTTCTGGATTCATGGACGCCAGTGAAGACAGTCGAGCCTCCCCAGTTGTATTTCTTGAATACGTTTTAATGCGTTTGAGGGCTGAAAATGTCCGCTCGACAGAGGCAGCAGATATTGGGATTGTCACCGCCCAACATGTCACGCTAGCCCACTGACCAATCACGTACCTGTAGGCCAGCTAGAAGGCTCTGACACGTCAAAGAATACGCCCAACATGTCAAACTAAAGATCTGATTGGTTGAAGAATATGACAATCAACAATATCGTCCCCATTCACTTAAACTGCAAAGGGATTCACTTGTGAGTCTGCAGGCCTCGGGCCTCTCTTCTTACCTAGAGACACAGAGGTGAAATCTGATTGGATAAAAGCTCTACTTAAAACAAGCTGCACTGGAAGCAGAGCAACTGAGGACGACAGTAGCTGTGCAATGAGAAAATAAGCAAAAAAATTATAATACATGTAGTGTATTTATGAAAAAATATTAAATTATAAAATAGCTATAACTTTGTGATTCTGTCTAGGCCAGCAGAGAAGGCCTTGCTAGCTCTGACGGCCAACCGCTGATAGAAGTCTATGAGAAAATGACTCTACTTCTCTCTTGATTTATTACCTCAGTAAACATTGTAAACATGAGTTTATGGTCTGAATCGCTCGTTTCAAGTCTTCTTCAATATAGCATGATGTTCATTTAGTAAATGATGGCCCATTTAGAGTCACATAGACCATAAAGCAGGGTATGCTTTAGGGCGGGGCTAGCTTGTGATTGACTGATCGCTACCGCTGCTACAGCTGTATACGACGTCTCTACGTCACTCCTCCGCCGTTCCAAGGTGGTGACGACCAAAATGCCGAACTTGAGGTTTCAAAACCACAGTCCCCAAACCAATCGGGGACGTGACAAGGACTATGTCCACCTATTATATACAGTGGATATACTGTGGATCTACTTCACACTTGGCGGGTGAATTGCTGCAGACCAAATGGACAGCTTTGTTGAATTTGGTGCAATTTGGACATGTAACACATTCAATATGAATGAACTTTGAATAAACAAGCGATAACTCTGTGCGGCAGCGGGGGCGCGGCTTCAGGGTTCTGCAGACTGTAGAGCATGTCGTCCTCAGCGTGCCTTTACAAGCCTCATTGACTGCAGTACACTTTCTGCTGGATGCTGGATATACTAATGTTACAACCAAACTCTTTTTCACTTCCCTGCTTACTATTCTAGAAGCCTATACTGGACAAAGATGCCTTTTCCTGACTGGTGACTATCACAGCCGTCTGAAGGTGGCAGGTATGGGGGGGGGATATATACTCTGCAAAAACTTTGAATTGTTGTTAGACATCTGAACCATCTGTGGGGAAAGAGCTCTGACCGTTCAACTGAATTATTCTAAGTGTCTGTTCAATACAATTTTCTCATCACATTTATATCTCACAGGGAAATTAATAATTAATTAATAAGATTAATTTCCACCAAAGTCCACAAACAGTATTTTGACCTAATTCCCTCTCCCGATGTCCAGGTGGGCCAGGGCAGTGTGGATCTGTTGGAGCTGTATGAAAACTATTACGGGCCCAAGGACTGAAGTAGTGAGGAGGGGATGAAGTTTTTGACTCTTAGGCCATGTCCACACTACTCCGTTTCCATTTTAAAACGCATATGTTTTGCTACTTTTACATTGAGCTTCCACACTATGCCAGCATTTTCGAGCACCAAAAACGGATAAGTTTGAAAACGCTCCCGAGGACGGATACGTTTGAAAACACCGGGGTTGCGTATTCGTGTGGACGGTTGAAAACGGCTACGTTTAGAAACGATGATGCCCACACCCACGTTCGCTACTTGATTGGTTCTTAGTAGTCATGATGTGTCCTTCCCTGATTGGTCACGCCCCTATCACGTGACCATTTCCCGGAAATCATAATCAACAACATTGATTACCGATCGACTACCAGGTTAATTTAACATGGACAACTGATTACAGGTGTTGCTGACCTTGTTGTCTTTACTAGCAGCTGTTGTGCTGTTAAAGTTTGCATTATTACGGAGGAAGCAGCTGTTATTGGAGCGATTAGTGAGCGGCGTGTCCAGCGGCGTTATCAGCCCTACGGAGCAGCGGCCGTCTGAAGTCACGGTTAGCGGCTTTAGGGAGGGTGATGGACACAAAACGGAGGACTTTCCTGTCCTTATTAATGCTTATGTTGTTCTGCACATCTATTGTGAAGTCCGCAGATAAACTATAAAGGAACAAAAGCAGTAATTGCTCTCCAGTAGGACAGAGACTTCAGCCACCAGCAGAGCTACGAGTGAGACCAGACAACAATGAAACTGAGGGAACGAGTGAGAGACGTGTGTTGACCACAATCATGGACCCATAATCTAGTAAACCATTATGTGTAAGTGTTGATTTTAAAGTAAATTTGATGTGTGAGAGAGAGATAGAGAAAGACCCGCAGTGCTGTAACTAAGTCTGAAAAATAAAACTTCTAAAACTTTCCACGAAATGTGTGTTTGAGTTTATAGAGGAAGATTTTAGAGAAGATCTTAAGTATCAAACACTACTACTCTACTTCCTGTTTACATCGGCACGCACCCACATGCCCAGTGTACGTGAATAGTCACGTGATATTCGTTTTCAGGCGTTTTAGTCTGGACGGAGATCATCTCAAAAACTATGCTGAAACATCGTGTGGACGGAGATCGTTTTTGTTTTAAAACGAAAACGTAGTAGTGTGGATGTAGCCTTAGAGCACTGCATTACCATGGAGGTCAGAGCTACCAGTCATTTTGACAGCTGGAAGGAGGTTTTCTTTTGGAGACTACTGTTGACCGTTTGACACATATAACACAATGAGTGAGGGAAATGTTGAAGATTATCATGAACACTGGTGCCAGCTGGTCAGCGCAGGCTCTGAGAACCAGCCTAGAGATTCCATCCAGTCCTTCAGCCATGGTGTTCACTCCCCTAATGGTCCTCCTCACGTGCTTTGAGACAGCGACTGCATGCAACGGCTTGTCGGCTGCTAGTGTTAACCTCATTCACAGAAGGTATTGCTCTTCGGCCAGAGAGGTGTCCGCAATCACCATCGCAATATGAAGAGTTAAGACTGTTTCATTTTCAGATTGTCAGCAACTATTTTTGCATATAAATCAGTCAAACCTAACACAGTAACATGGATTGCAGTTCAACAACTGTTCTCTTCCCTTACTAAGGGGGACGCCCTCATGCACACTCACATCGGCCTGTACGTTGGTGTGCTGTAGAGTCATCTCTTACACAGAGGCAAAGGGAGGCAGTGGAGGGTGGAAATTAGGTTTTCAGCCCTCCTCCCTTCTCTGTTCCACCCTCAGCCTTTGTGCCCAGTGCCCCCTTATTTATTCAAAAATCTAAACCTGCATACACAGACCAAATAAGGTAGTCAGCATCACTTGTCTACATGTTTGAGCAATCCCCTCTGTTGGTGTCTTTGATGCACTGTTTTAGGGACAGTGGGGATCCTGGGATACCCCCTAAAGGTTGAAACAGGCCATTGCAGAGGTGAGCATTAACAGCCATCCTCCAGTATTTGCAGAGATGCACACAAGCAACACACAGGACACAATAGTTTCCCTCCTCCCCCTCTCACCTCCATTCTCTCTGCCTCCATCCCTCCCCCTTCCCTTCCCCTCTCCTCACCGCCAACTCCATGTTCCATTCACGCATTAGAATAGTTCACAGGGGCGCTCCCTGCTTCACAGGTAATAATAAGGCCCGTTCCAAAGGCTGCCTTACACATGGAGGTTCCTCTTGAATAGCCAGCACAAAGTGAGAACATGTACCGGGTATGAATGGCCTCCTGGGTGCGCCGTATCATTCGTGGAAATCCAATCTCCTCGCTCATTCTTTAAGTGGACCAAAGGTGATATCGAAAAGGATTGTCAATGTATCAGTTTTTTCCCCTTACGTTCTCATATCTCTATGTGCTCAATGTCAGTTGTAGTCTGTGAATGTTGATGAACATGGGATCAAGGACATATGGAAATTCTATATCAACATGAACCTGGTTAAAGAGTTCATAGAGATATTTCCTGCAATACTCACCCTGAGATTCCTTTTTAGTCTAACTTAAAACTGAAATTGAATAGTGAATTTAAATTTGGTGTTTAGATGGGAGAGATTCATTAGGGACAAAATGAAAGAAAGAATTCCCGGCTAAATGTCTGCTTGTTGTAAACCAATTATAAAGGACATACAAATACAAAGAATTAACAGCAATGTTTTTAAATAAATATTATATTGTAACATTAGATTGTGGTTGATAATTTTCTTAATGTTGTTTTCAACTCTGCATTGCTTTGCTCAAAAGGTGTTTCCACCGTTTATTTTCTGAATGTAGGCTGCCGAGTCAGAACAATCACATATGGCTTCTGTTATCTCTCAAAGTTGACTGCTTCTTGTGCCGCCTAAACAGCACTATTCTTTTTCTCAACTCGATGTACTTGAAATCTCCTGATCCTCCATAAAAACGTTGCCCCAAATGACGCTGCCAGGCAATAGCCAGAGTCATATGGGCGTTCACATGTACATTCATCGCTAAGACCAAGCTAAAGACTAGGCTTAAGTTTGGTTGATGCAACCAAAAAAGTCCATTCTAAAGACGGGCGTTAACAAAGCCTGAATGAGCAGTTGGACATGTTAAAGAGCAGTTGGTATACCCGCCCAAGAAGACCATACTAAGTGTGTGTCTATCGTATGAAAAGATAGTCAGCAGTCAACTAAGACTAATATATTATGGTAAGAAGATCTCGATACATATAATAAATCCCTATAAAAACAGAACAAATTTGCTTTTCTAATGCTGTTACCACCACATTTGATTCCATATATAATCAATCACCTAACCTAAATTTGATTCATTTCTCTATGTTGTGTGCCTGGAGAAAACAAAGAGCAGCAAACATCTACAATGGTATTTCCTGTATATGTAGCCTTGCTCACACGTTAACATTAGCACAAATTAGGACGTATGGCCACATGATGTGCGATTCCACATCAGATGGACAATGGGCCAACAAAATGTCCTAAACTTCACAAACACCCACATATACATTAGTGTCTGCAGGGCCTTTCTCTACTGTGGCATGGCAGAACAGACAAGGACTTTGTCTCCTCTCCTTCATCTCTCTTTCCATCTCCTGTCTGCCGAGTCTCCTCCATCTATTCATTTCCTTCGTCGGGCGGCCATCTCTCACTCTGTCCATCTCACCCTCGGCCCGCTCTGTCGTTCCTACCGCCCCCTTTCTTTGCTACTCTGTTCTTTTTCTTTGTACCGAGTGGTGAGCGCTGACAGCTCTGGCAGAGACAAAGTGCTGATGCTGGGCTTAAAAGTGACCGCCCCTGTCCTGCAGCCACACAGCTGGGGAGCCAGAGATCCATCACCCCATGGCATACCCATAGCAGCACGGAGAGAGAGGAGGACGGATGGAAGGAGGTGGGGGTGTGAGAGCAAGAGGGCAGGTGGAAAGAGAGTAATTGGAAGACCAACAACAACACATTCTGCAAATCAAAAATTATCCCACCACCGCTGTGTGTCAAGAGGAATTTATTATATTACCTTCAAAAGAATTGAAGTGGCCAACATAGGGCTGGGCCATTCATTATCAGTGACTATATTGATGCTATTTATTGATGTGTACAATAAGTACAGTGTGAAAGTACATTCAAAATGTCCAAGTGCAATAAAACCCTTCTGCTCCAAATGTATGAACAATTGTGATAAATAATCATCATCCCAATATTAAACAACACACTATATGATTGGTTGGATCATTTGATACCAGTGTTAAAGCAAGACAATGGAAGTCATAGCATAATCCAAACAGTAGGGGGGAGATGAGAACACTTACATCTAAAGAAAAGAGGATATGAAGGGGATGAAAGATTTGGAGAAACAGGAACTAGAACTATCAACATTTCTTTCAGATAAGGTATATCAAGATATGTTCAAGCTTTAGTTTCAGTTGAAAGAAATGTATAATAAATATGTGAACTTCGCTTGGGACAACTTTCTATGAAGGGTGAGAGGAAACTGGCAAAGCTACTGTCTACTCCAGACGACTAAAATAACAAAACCCCTATAATGTAATACCAACAATTAGGAAAGGGGATACAAAAGTATCTTCAACAAAGGAACTAAACAAGTAGCGTAGTGAAACAGTTTTATAAAGAATGATACACATCAACATCAATCCCACCTGGCCTCGATGGAATCCTAGAATTAAAAGCAATATATAGATATCCTGGCATCAATATACAAGAAGTCTTTAATGAGGCTTTTGTATCAGGATGGCTTCTCTGGACAAGAGGTCCAAGAGCAGGAGAGCCAGAGCAAGAGGCTGAGGAGCAATGTCTGGGTTGCTTGCAGTTGTATTGACTTCTGTCCAGAAGTCTTCTCGGACATCAGTTTAGGAATTAAAGCGTTTTTTTAAATCTCATCAGGCCCTGGAAACCATACCTGATGGTAACATTTAATGCGATACAGTTACATGGTGCTACCACGGAAACAATTTAGCTTTAGCCAGTGGTGGGCCGTCAGGGCCAGCAAGGCCTTCTCTGATGGTCTAGAAAGAATCACAAAGTTATAGCTATTTTATAATTTAATAATTTTTCATAAATACACTTCATGAATTATAATATTTTCCCCATTATCTTATTTTCTCATTGCACAATTGTCTTCCTCTGTTGCTCTGCTTCCAGTGCAGCTTGTTTTAAGTAGAGCTTTTATCCAATCAGATCTCACCTCTGTGTCTCTAGGTAAGAAGAGAGGCCTGAGGCCTGCAGACTCACAAGTGCATCCATGTGCAGTTTAAGTGAATGGGGACGATATTGTTGATTGTCATAGTCTTCAACCAATCAGATCTTTAGTTTGACATGTTGGGCGTATTCTTTGACGTGTCAGAGCCTGCTAGCTGGCAGCCATACGTGATTGGTCAGTGGGCTAGCGTGACATGTTGGGCAGTGACAATCCCAATATCTGCTGCCTCTGTGGAGCGGACATTTTCAGCCCTCAAACGCATTAAAACGTATTCAAGAAATACAACTGGGGAGGCTCGACTGTCTTCACTGGTGTCCATGAATCCAGAAGCACTTCTTACTGGAACTAAAACGCACGGATGTACTGAACAACCGTGAGATTAAACTCTTTATTAACAAAGAAAGGAGGATGGACTTTGTCTTTAAATAGTGAACAGCAGCTTTGGTAAGTTAACTGCTTTTGTTTTTACATCTGCAGTAGCTTTAATATGCTTGTTTATATATTATTATTTGTACAACTTGTTTTTATGAAGATGCATTTTTGTTTGGTTTTATATGTGATAGGAACTATTGTTACGTCCAATGTTGCTCTGGGGACATATTTAGCCGGTGCCAGTGTTGCCAACTTGGCTTTCTCGCTAAATCTGGCAACTTTCCAAACCCTCATGGAGACTTTTTTTGTCAAAAGCTACTAGTGACAAATCTATCGACCTGTTCTGGTGTTATTGGAGACTTTTCTGGTGTTTTGACTCTGACGTGAAAGCACGTACGTTCTGCACTGTCGTGAACGAGCAGCGGGTGCTGCCGTGAGCTGCCACAAAGCACTCACAGGCGGTTACTCTCACAGCAGCCTCACGCAGCAGTCCCAGCTGCAGTCAGAGCAGAGAGGAGACACACTCTCGGTGTATTCATGTATCTGTACTCTGCAGTTAGAGTTAGAGCTTAATCTTTACACAAAACAAATAATAACCGTAGCGTCATAATGACATTATTCAGCTGCAGGACAGCAGTGAAGGCCCAGGTATAAAATGCACGGCCCGCCTCTATAATGTGTGCAATACACGTACAATAATGTGCTGTTAACAGAGCGTGGTCATCAGGGTGCTTACTTCTAACGTCGTCTCACTTCTTTTTAATCTGTTGGTTTTATTTTACTATTTTATTTCTCTATTATTGTTTCATTGTGTTACATTATGTATAGCTCTCTTTTATTAGGGGCGTCCGCAAATAACAATTTACACAGTAGAATCAGATTTTTTTTCTGGTTCATTTGTCCCCCTGTGATTAAGGTTTATATATCTGTTAGAAAATAGTAAAAACAACAGCATTATTGTTCGAGGTTCATGTTATGATTGCTTGGATGTTATTTTCTGAACTACTGGAGAGCACTTAGACAGTACTCTTGAATTCTTGACTCCAAATTGAAATGTACGTGGACTTCAGGTCTGTTTGTAGAAAGGTGTCTATGCCGGTTGGATGAGCTTTTCAAAATATCCTCAGAGCACAACACACTGCTACTCATCAAATACGCAGCTTGGTCAGTGGCCCTACGCTCAGTAAAAAAAAATGATGACGCTCTGGGTACCCCTCTTTAGTTTTGGATGCATGCTGTCTCTTTTCAAAATAAATTAGTTAGTTTTCAGGTTTACTTACGCAACAAAACTACTTGATAAGGTTTAGGCAAAGATCGTAGTTTGGGATAAAATAAGTTCACTTCTTATGCAAAAAAACCTACATTTGTTACGTAAATGGCTTTACTTAAGTGCGGACGTTACATAATAAAACTACAATAAAGTAAGTCAATTTTGTCTTGATTCTACACGGGACTCGAACACCTGTGTCTTGGGTGACACTGCATGTTTGTTTGAGCCATTTATGCACTCCCACCTGCTTCCTAAGCAGAGTTCTAAGCTTCTGAGTTACTCAGGGCGTAATAATGACATGGTTCATATTGGAGTACGTTGAAAGACCGGTGGTATTTGAGAGTTGGAGTGAGAACAGGTTGCAGAACAAGATGAGTATACATCTAGGAGAACTATATTAAAATAAAGTGTAATTATGTAACCCCAAATATTCGGACAAGTCAGCCAATGAAACCATTAACCAACCATTATGCCTCTACTAACATGCAAGATTGGATTCTGGTTTGAATTGACTCACCATGTCTGCATGGTGAGATGGTTGGCACTGCAGTAGGGAGAAAGAGGTAAAGGTCCTGTGTCAAAGAGGGGAGGAGTGTGTGTGTGTGTGTGTGTGTGTGTGTGTGTGTGTGGGGGGGGGGGGGGGGGGGGTAGACTGAAAGTGTGCTGGCTGGGTTGTCTCCAGGATGGAGGGGGGGCATTAATCATTATTGGCGCACACCTTCGTCCCCGACGCACCCTGACGGCCCTTCCACCCCTGACATAAATCATCATTCCCAACAATAGATCCCCTCTCTTTGCCATGCCGGGGAAAAAGTGTGCTAGTTGTATTGATTTTTCCTTTTTCTCCCTTTGCCTTCCCTGCCCCCCCCCACCTCCTCCCTCCACCGGCTGACCGCATTGCCGTGTCATTATGAAACATAACTGATCTGAAATTCATAGAATATTAAATAAAGTTTACGAGGGCACTCTACTGTATGCCCCCCCCCCCCACACACACACACACACCTCTTGATGCATGAGAAGTAAGCATGGTGGGGAGGGAAAAAGAGAGAAAAAAAAGAATGATATAAAAATTACAAAGCGTGCACAGTGCTATTATACTTCTATTGATTTGTTTTTGAAGCACACCTATGCTGAGAAGACTCGCTTGAAGAGATTAGAAATGGCCCAGAAAAACAGGAGGAAAGAGAGAAGGGGGTGGGGGGCGGTAGAGGCGATGTTCAAGAGGAAGAAATATAGTACGATCATTTTGGGCCTTAGAGAGAGTTGAGGAGATGATGCCATTCGAAAGGTCTGAGCTTAAAGGAAGCATGTGTAAGAGAGACGTAAAATCCTGTTATGGATAGCTGATCAACTCTGGTAGTTTTACATAAATCATTGTACTGTAGACTCTTTGACTTGACATGAGGTACAACATTTTGAGACTGCCATGTAAGTCATATAATTTAGGGGTTCTTAACCTGGCACGGCACTTCTCAGAGGCCGTGGATTTATCAATATATGTGCCTGCTACCTTCAGATAGCGCAGGGATTTCATGGACTGAAAGAGAAGCTTTTCATACATTACAGTATAAAGTCGCTGTGTGCCGCTGTGGACAGCAGGATCAAACACAATCATTCATATATCTCCTGGTCAGGTGCGAATCACATGATGGTAAACAATGTAAAGATGGCGTACACGCTGAAATATCTTCTTTCAATAATAACGAATAGACGAGGAAGCTAATACCAGTGAAGTGGTGAATGTAACAAACAGACATGAGCAATCTTTTAGCCAGGATACAGCTGTTTATATGAAACAAGACGTAAATGTTGATTTTATTTTTCAAGTAACTTGCGTACTTCAGTAATTGGACTTCCATAGTTATTTTAACCCAAACGATAATCTTTTCCAAAACCTAACTAAGTACTTTTGTTGCCTGATCTTATGACACAGGTTCACAAATAAACTGATCTTTTTATAAACGTTGCTTTCACTTTGACATATTTCCCTGACTTGAGGCATACTGAGTCTGTATTTTTAAATCAAGTGCAACCATGATGTCAAAACAGAAAATAATTCACTACTTTGCAAGTTGTTTGGGGTAAAGTTACGTTTTTTAAACTACATAACATTTACATTGCGGACCTTTTACAACAGCGCCACCCATGGAAAAAGTGTTACAAACAAACAGAGAGAGAGGAAACACCACCACTTTAGTTTTCTGTCTCCATATTTGTGAATAAATGTTTTACAGTTATAATGACTACCGCTGGACAGAGTCAGCCTTTCAAAGACTTTTTAGTGACCCTCCAGCATTTTGGGGATTTTTTGTTGAGGATTTAGGGGGATGTGAAGTGTCAATCAAGGTCCTGACCCCTGTATTCTGCACACTGAACACAGGGCTGTGAAATGCAGTTGTTGCCTTGTCAAGTGAATGCTAGACAAGAAAAACATGACAAAAGAACAAAAAATTGCATCAGGATGAATTCACACTGGTGAATCATCTGAGCAGATACTATTAACAATTCAAAATCAATAAAACATTGCCCTTCAGTTTTCCAGCTTTCGATGGCATTTGGTATGGCTGGGTGGCCGGGGATGCCGTGGACTGTATCCATGCTTTGTCTGACGTTGATGAGTCGATCTCTGTCACATGCCATCGGTGCTCCAGCAATAAAGATGAATAAACTAATTAAAACATTCGTTGTCTGTTTTCATTGTTTTGTCTAAAACAAATGTAGGAAAGTTCATGGGAGCTACCAGCCGCCACATCTAAATGTGCCGCCGTCGCCATGTAGTAGGCATGTATTTACACCTGCATACGTAATCCAAATGAATGAATGCATGTTGGTTTTGGCCCTGTTATTTTCCTGATCAAAGGTTAGATCTATGGAGGGAGAGCCTTGTGGAGACAGCATGCATTCCTGTCTTCTACAGTGTCTTTAGAAGTTGCTAAGTAGAAAATCTTCAGATTTTACCTTAACGTCGTACTGCCTTGAGAGCTTCTTAGCTCCTTAACAAAATAAGTTAGTGGTTGACACCAAAGTCTTAAAATGGGTTCGGTCTTCAGACGCTGTGCTGCTGGCATTTCATCAGTTCAATGTAGAAAAAGTGAGAAAGCAAACCTCAATTCAAAATCTGAATTTCAGCTGGTGCACTTTTACACACCCAAACCTTAATTTGCCCTACACACACACACCACCGATCCCCAGCCCATTTTGCTCACTTCAATCTCAGCTCTGAGCTTCATCTGGGCCGTAGATTAGCCCAGCGTGGCGATGGAGGAGAGGTGACAGGTGGGAGTGGGACAGCAGGAAAGAGAGACTGAGTGGATATTGGTGGCAGAAGTGGGATTCTCAACCTGGCCGGGATTAGAGTCTGGAGTTGAGGGGATATTAATGTAAAATGAAGGGGACAAGTGTGCTCCTGTCCAATTACGCTGCACCCTGTCACTGCCAACCAGGGTGCAAACAACAGGAGGAAAGGATTAATTGCCTTGGACTCTGCCCCTACTACAGGCCCAATTATGGCAACATATTGGCTCCAAGCGCTAGTGCAACCACCGCTGTGCAGGGAGATTGTGTGAAATTTTCAGTGTAGTCTTCGGAGGTCAGAATGAGGGGAGAAAGGGTTGGGTAAGAGGCGGAGGGGACAGAGAGCGATTTACTGGGTGTCAGAGTCACCTGAGGCCTGTCAACGTGATACAATGTCACCTTTTTCCTATCATAGTGTAAGAAATGAATGTACATTTATTTAGACCACCAATAAAAAAAATACCAAAATACAAACAGAAATATTTCAAGACAACAGTTACTAAAAAAACGGCAACTTGATAAAATAAGACAAAATACAATACAAGAAAATAAGATTTGAAAATAGTGAAATAAACAAATGTAGCAGACAAAACATATCTGAGCTGGAATGAGATAAAATAAACATCAATAATCGGCTTTATTGAAAAGACATAAGGGTCAGAACCAGTTATGCTCATTCAGACTGGAGCAACAGCCAATCACATAACTGGCTCTGATTGACAGATAAAGTACCGTTATGAAATAAAATGGTCATTATTAAAGGGAGTTGTGAAATTTTGAGGAGAAACTGCTAGAATGAAACAAAAAAATAGCTTAAGTAAACTCTGTTATCGTGGAAAGAAACAGCACATGTATTTAACAGAATTTCATTTCATGTTAACCGTTTATGCAGCTATTTTCAGTCTATAGGAGTAACTAAGATTAAGACTTAGCATAAGTCTCAACACATGATATCAAATGAATATATTTAAGTTTATATCTTATCATTTATCATAATATCATTTATGTAAGGGGTTATATATGTAACTTGATTTTCTGGTTGTGGTTAATAAAGTCTAAAATGTTATGACAGCAGACAGATAAAAATCATTTCAGGATCTCTGGTTAAGGAACAATTTGCTTAGTCTGCTTGCATGAGTTGCTTTGTGGAACCGAATCAACTGTAAATGAGTCAGACCAACCGAAACAAGCCTGGCTTACTTGTTAAACTTGCTTTAGGAGTGGGGTGTACACAGTATATAGACACACTGTAAAGCCCTTGCAGGGAATTTGTCAAGATTTTGCTGTATACAGGCATGTAAACCTATTTATATGATTAGGTGTTTTCTGTAATTCTACACATTTCTGATGCAAAGCTTGTTACCAAATTCCCAAACTGTGTATCATACTGAGGACATAACATTTGGGCTGTAACCTTGCAGCAGAACTGGCCAACCAGCATCCAGGAACTCTCAATGCACATTAAAACTCCAAATATTAGCTTGCTAAATCTGCTAAAGGAAGCCATCAGGGGCCCATAAATTGCCAAAACGAGCACTCTCACCTTGCAAGGCGGGCAGTTTCTGATGGAAGTCTGGAGATACAGACGCAAAAAAAAGTTCCACCAGGGGAACGGAGAACTGTACCTCAAAATCGTGGCAGGTCATTAACACAATAATGGTTCATTGTGAGTGTGCTTGGAATTCGAGATGACTGTATATTTTATATTAACATAGTTAGAGTAAGACAGACAGCTTTACTGATGGCATGATGAAAATGTGACAGAACAAGAAAGCGTCAAGAAATGTCAAGTCAACGGTTCCATCTCTAGACTGGTGACTGACTGTATTACATAAGAGTCAGGCCTTGGAAGATACTGGTCCATCAGACTGTGACGTTGTACCTTGGCCAATAGAAAGAAGCAATGAGGCCTTTTTTGATGAAATCCTGTATTGAACCAAAGGAAACCAGCCAGTAGTTTCTAATCAGAGTGGGAAATGGGACTGGAGTTACTGATGGTTTCCTGTGCATACGGGAGGCACCCTGAGAACACACAAATCGCATTCGAGCCAGCACCTTGACGGATGCCCACTTCATGAATTTTGAATTAAATTGGCCCTTGATGAATTTGGAATGTGGTACCTCTGTTCCAAAGCAATAGGAATCCAATAAAATGCTGGCGCCTTACAAATAAAGCCATACATTCCCCCAGACCTAGGAATGAGCCTCAGGTGGAGGAGAAATGACTGCAGCACCAGGAAGCAGCAGCAGAGAGGGATGAGAGAGAGGCAAGAGGAGGGGGAGATGGAAAAAGAGGTCCTGATATGAGAGAGGCTGAGACAGGTGGCGACAGATACAGAGGCTCTGATATGAAGAAGAAGAAGCAGTGGGAGAGCAGGAGAGTCAGGCGAGATAGAGAGAGTCTTAAATGAAGGTGGAAGGGGGTTTGCTGAGGGGCCTGGATTCTAGCACATTAGCCCTGTCCTTTTGAGTGGAAGGGAACATATTGGTTGGAGCCAATCCCCACATGGGGCCCGTCGCTGCCTGGAGCTCATCAGCAAGACATGCCAGGGCCTGGAGTAAATCAGAAGCCCCACTCCTAAGGCCCGATTTCCCCAGAGGAGGCCAGCCACAGCCACTCAAATCAGTCGTGTGCCAGAGAGCTGTCTGTAATCTCCTGCTCCTGCTCCTACCTCTACATCTGCCTCAACTCCCCAAAAGAGCAATTCTACTCCAAATATCCTAAACATGGTGTTTACGATGTGTGGGACACGTGTGGGGGTTAATGGCAGATGCTAATGACAGATGTCAACCTGCATACAGTTTGGTTTGCTGTTAAATGCCCAAAAATGCATTCATGTCACGCATGCAATAATATATATATATATATATATATATATATATTATTATTTATTTTTTTTCTGAAAAATTGTGATTGTGAGCGGATAGTAAATAAACAATTCCTGACAGAGTACTGTGTATTTCTGTTGAATTAGGTCGACATTAGTCAGGAGACGGGTCCTAAATCTGGGGTCAATAACTACATTTGTTGTGCATTCCTTAATATTTCCACTTTCACTGCAAAAATAATGATAACTTGATACTTAACTAGAAGATTCTCTCAGACTGCCGCCATTGTAGTGGTGGTCTAGCTTTGACCATATTAATTCTGCATTGTCTACGATTGAGTGTGGTTGCTTATACGCAGTGATAATAAAGACTCTGTAGCATTAGTTACTACTTTGGCACGATCTGAATGTGCAGTGGGAGGCTGCCTGAACGCTGTGGGGAGATGGACTCTCCGTCCAGTCTGTTTTTGTCTCTTTCCGCTAATCAACACATTCGTGTGATGCTGTCATAAATTGAAAATACTTACTTACATACTTAAAGAATCCTGAGAGTTCAACAGGCTGCAGCGGTCACAGTGATTTTATTGATATTCTGCTGGCCGGATGGGAAGCTTTGGTGGGCTGTGTGTGGCCCAATGACTGCCAGTTGACCATCACCGTACTGCATAATGCAAGATGTGACCATTTAAAAATGTTGAACTTCATAACTAAGATATCCTGTAGGTGAAGTGTAAGTGAACTGCACGCAGCATGCATGGATCATTTGCTTTACACCACAAGATAAATGATAAAACTGTTGAATTTTTAAAGAGAAATGCTTCTGCCTGTTGAAGAGTCAGATCTGCTGTGTGAAAATGGATAAAGCAATTCCATTGTTACGGAAAATTTTTGACTAGTCACTGCTTTAAATGACTATAAGAGATTGTAACAATGACACCTGTCCTGTCAACTATCAAATGTCAAATTTCAGGACCCTCTGACAGTATCGTTATAGTCCGTATCAGCTTGTTCCAACTCGTGGGGCTAAATTATGTTTACATTGCAGCACCAAAATTCAGCCTGACATATGTGGTATTTTTGGGATCTCTACAATAGCGTCCCGTGAGTTTAATGTGTGACTGACAATTGGCCGGTTTGTCGCTGAGATTTTAGAGGTTAGTCCACTTTCCAAGTGCAGTACTATCTGTATATTAGTATGCAACTAGAAAATGCATTTCCTGCTGAAAATGCGTTGGAATGCTGAAAGCTGAAATGAATCTCAAAAGCATTGCTGAAAATAGATATCCAATTTAAAAAAAATTGCAAAAAGCTTAATAATTCAAAAAGTTGAAAGATTATAAATATGAAGTCATATGTAGCTGAAAGTATGAGAAGAAGAAGGCTTTGAAAGTTGAAGAAGTTTAACAGGATTTGAAGATTTTCTCCATAGAGATCCCATTCAAAAGAAAATTGCAAATAGCTTAATATTTCAAAGAATTTAAAGATTACAAATATGAAGTCATATGTAGCTGAAAGTATGAGAAGAAGAAGGCTTTGAAAGTTGAAGAAGTTTAACAGGATTTGAAGATTTTCTCCATAGAGATTCCATTCAAAAGAAAATTGCAAATAGCTTAATATTTCAAAAAGTTAAAAGATTACAAATATGAAAAGTCAAAGCACCCCTCTCCTGAAAGAGCTGAACATTTTGATATTCGAACGGTTTCTGTGGCTTAAAAAATGTCAGCAGTAGTGATATTTGTAGTATTAGTAGTACTAGAAGTTGTAGTTGTAGTAGAAGTATCATTAGTAGTAGAAATATTAGTATTTAGAAGAAGTAGTAGTATCGGTAGTAGTAGTAATAGCTGTAGTAGTGGTCGTAGTATTTAATATAACAGTAGTAGTATAAGTAGTAGTAGTAGTAATGGCAGTATTTGAAGTAGCAGTAATAGCAGTAGTAGTAGTACTAGTAGCAGTCATACTAATAGCTGTAGTAGTATTAGTACTGGTAGTAGCATAAGTAATAGTAGTAGTGGTAATAATAGAAGTAGTGGTAGTAATAATATTGATGGTAGCAGTAATAGCACTAGTAATCGTAGCAACAGCAAAAGTTGTAGTAGAAGTAGTAGTAGTAGCAGTAGTAGTAGTAATACTAGAAATATTAGCAGCAATAGTAGTAGTTGTCGCAGTATTAGTAAGAGCATTCATTACTTTAAAAAAAGCCAAATTTTCAGCTTAATGTTTAAATAGTTAATCCATGAGGCTTTTATTTTGAAAGGGTGGGGCTGGGTGGGGGAGAGAAGGGGAGAGGAGACATAATCATAATGTTTGACACATAAACAGAGGTTATTAAATGACAGGCTTCATCACAAGCATTTCAGTTATATTTCACTCTGTGGGGCTTTTATTTTGAAATGGGGTGTGGGGGGGAGAAGGGGAGAGGAGATGGACTCATATTGTTAGATTAACACAAACAGGTTATTAAATGACAGGCTTCATCACAAGCATTTCAGTTATATTTCACTCTGTGGGGCTTTTATTTTGAAATGGGGAGTGGGGGGGAGAAGGGGAGAGGAGATGGACTCATATTGTTAGATTAACACAAACAGGTTATTAAATGACAGGCTTCATCACAAGCATTTCAGTTAGAATTCATTCTGTGGGGCTTTTATTTTGAAATGGGGTGTGGGGGGGGGGGGGGGAGAAGGGGAGAGGAGATGGACTCATAATGTTAGATAAACATAAACAGGTTATTAAATGTCAGGCTTCATCATAAGCATTTCAGTTAGAATTCATTCTGTGGGGCTTTTATTTTGAAATGGGGTGTGGGGGGGAGAAGGGGAGAGGAGATGGACTCATAATGTTAGATAAACATAAACAGGTTATTAAATGTCAGGCTTCATCATAAGCATTTCAGTTACAATTCACTCTGTGGGGCTTTTATTTTGAAATGGGGTGTGGGGGGGGGGGGGGGGTGGACTTATAATGTTAGATAAACACAAGCAGGTTATTAAATGTCAGGCTTCATCATAAGCATTTCAGTTAGAATTCATTCTGTGGGGCTTTTATTTTAAAATGGAGTGGGGGGAGGGGAGTCCTGTAAAAAGCTGTAAGACCTGAATGACTGTATGAGAGACACACAGAGAGACATACAGAGATAGAGGGAGAGAGACATACAGAGAGAGAGAGAGAGAGAGAGAGGAGTGCAGTGTGTCTGTGAGTCTGTGTGTTTATCAACATCACTAATGAGCTTAATCAGAAACACCTGTGTCCTTGCAGCCTTTTCATGGAGATTAAACAGGGAAACACCTCTCAAACAAATCCTCAAAACTCCCATAACCGTAGCTCCTATTGCTCCGATATTAATAAATGAGAGGAAGGATGAGTTGAAGAACAGATCCTGTAAAAATTGTGTCTGTAGTGTAAAAAATGTGGCTGAACTGGCGATTTAGAAATGGGGTACCGTGTTCTGTGGAAGATGTTTTTGAAGCAAAATTTAACATTGGTCTCTATGGAGCAGAAAGTTGGTTTTCCTCTCAATTACAGGCTTCTGTGCCAAATGTGTAAATCTGTGGGATTCCACAGTCATTTGTCTACGACAAGGACAAGATTAGCTACTTCTACATCCAGAAATGATGCATGAAGAGTGAAGATTGTGGACACAGTGGCAAAAGACAAATGTTTTTTTCACAAGAATCTCAAGCTGCTCTTCACTCTAGCGGTGACATCACGCACTCTAAGCTGCGCAATACACACCCATTATAAAAGCAGAAAAGGAGTGAAAAAATCATAAAAGTTAAACTGCTGCAGTTCAAAAAGTATAAAAGATATCAAAAAGCTGAATAAGGTGGCAATAGATCAGGGTTTTCTCAACATTTTAAAGTTTAAATGGTGTCTGTAGCTGAAAGTATGAGGAAGTAGAAGGATTTGAAAGTTGAAGAGGATTTGAACATTTTCTCCATAGAAACCCATTCTAAAAAAAAAATGCAAAAAGCTTAATAATTCATAAAGTTTAAAGGTTATGAATATGAAAAGTCATAGCACACATGAGCTGAAAGAGCTGAACATTTTGATATTTGAACGGTTTCTGTAGCTTAAAAAATGTGGAAGGAGATAGATAGCAAAATACGTACGGAAGAAATAGTTGAATAAAGAGAAACAGGATAACAATAGTTGGAATGCTTAACAGCATTCCAACAATTATGTCTAATGTATGTGATAATCTATGTCAGTCTTTTGGATTTCTAAAATAATTGGACATCAAAAAATAGTAGTTTTAAGAAAGGGTCACGGAATGAATTCAACTTCTATAAATCATCTGTGTGCACAGGCAGGAAGTCCTGCAACAGCCACATATATCAAATTTTTTTCTCTTTTTTTCCAGAGCATTTGATATATGATTGCTGTGGGTATGTAAAGAACACTTTAACAAACACAACATAATCTTTTTGTAAAATACATTACCAATACTAGCTTTAAGGTGACTTTTATCCAAACAGTGCTCTTTACCACATAGGGTGCTTTCTCGGGTTGACCCAGAATAATCAACTATTTCCCGATTTGATCTCTGAAGCCTGATTCAAGAGCACTCGCATAAGAAAGTAGAACCATCAGAACAATAGATACCTTTCGAATTTATCAACGATTCTCTTAAATCAGCAAAAGGAGGCGCATAGAAACAGCTGTATGCTGCTTGAGTCTCTCTCTGGTTGACTGTCCAGTGTTCTCTCCATTATTTCTGTGGATTGCGACAATGGGCGGAAAATGGTAACCTGACCCGCCAGAGGGTTTGTTACTCAGACCCATCTGAGATGCCATCATTAGAAAGTGTTTTGAAAAATATAATTTCAAATATAATTTGTGGCAGGTGGATGAACCATCTGTCAATCAAACTCTTACCGAAGCGAGCCGTGGCATACATCTAAGCCACGCCTTTAGCTGCCTGGTAGCTGGAGCTCCTCACTGGATGCTGATTGGCTGATTGATTGCTCTGGTTTACCGGACACAAACGCATTACTTGAAGCCTAACAAGATGGATTTTCATGTATCATGTGATCTCGCAATTCTTGCTGGATCTCGTAACATGACGAGAATCCAGCTGCCATGCGAGGTAAGGAAACCGGAATAAGGACAGAAAGTTCTATTTACAGCCATGAAAAGCAAGCAGGCTAAAGCACCCTGTATCTGTCTTCAGTCTTTAGTACTACAACCACGCACACACAACAAACAGCGCTGTTCATTATTCTAAAAAACGTTTCAGCGATAGTCACATGTATTTCGGCCAATCATTTTGTTGATTTTACTATTTTTCTATAGACACAAAGATTGCACAGAGGAGGATCAATGAGCAAAAAAACACAACAAAACATAATTCGACGATCACATTCGATTATGTAAATTCTGAGATGAGTTTGCCTGGTCAGTATGGTTCATGTTGTGAAAGCTGTCAATCGAACGCTGGTGCGGACCAAACAACTGAACTGAGACCACTTGTAAAGAGGGGTCTCAGGTCTCCTTGTTGGTGCAACCCAGACTAATTATGTAATAATAATAAGTAATTTTCCTACTTAGCTAACTAGCTACATCCATGACATTCTAACTCAGATATTAGGTAAATATTGTACGTTTAGATCCACAGTGTAATCATTTGGCTGCAGAACTCTTGAATTCATTGTATGAAGAAATTTTACAGTGATTTAATGCTAAATCTGAAATGCTCCACTGTAGTTGTTTAGAGGAAGGCTGTCATGAAGCAGCTGTAGCTCACTTGCTATACATTTGCTCATCTGTTGAGTAAATGGGGAGTCATTTCTCATTTTGGGGTCAAGTCTTCCTTTAAGTGCAGGCCCTTTGCACCAGCAGTGCAATGACTAAGCAGCTCCCTTCTACAACACTCCCCACCTCTCTCCCACCAACGTGTGCATACTCTAATATGAATAATGTTTCTCCTCCAAGTCCCCCCTGTAATAAATGGAGTGCCATTTCGCACAATGGCAAAGTCAGGCCTGTATTGATTAACTCTCATCATCGACTCACAACGCCTGCTTCCTTGATTTATGATTGTCTGTTATTTCTACATTAGCTGTCAAATTCATCTTGTCTCTCCATGGCTGGGGTCGGTTGAGGCAAACAGTAAACACCCAGCACCCTGCGTGCTATTCCCCCACGGGAATGGGCTTTGTTTTTTGTGAAGTACAGGACCACGCAACAGAAACCAACACGTTCAGGCTGGTTTCTCAGCATACATAGGAAGGAGAGCCTCAGCGTGGAGCTGTCAGAGGGACAGTAGCATCAGACAGACTTCATTTGTGTCTTACCAGATTCAGGGATGAAGAGGAGTTTGTGGAATAGACAGTTACTGTTTGAGTTTTCCAACCTTTTAGCCAAAAACTACTGTGAAAGATGCTTGTTGGTTTTATGGTGGTGGTTGACTTCAGGTCTTTGTTAACATTTCTTTAAATTTACCATTACTTTATTCCATCCATCCATTTTCCACCGCTTATCCGGGGTCAGGTCGCGGTGGCAGCAGGGCAAGCAGGCCGACCCAGACCTCCCTCTCACCGGCAACATGTTCCAGCTCATTCTGGGGGATCCCGAGGCGTTCCCAGGCCAGCTGGGAGATGTAATCTCTCCAGCGTGTTCTGGGTCTTCCCCGGGGTCTCTTCCCAGTTGGACGTGCCTGGAAAACCTCCAGTGGGAGGCGTCCAGGAGGCATCCTAATTAGATGCCCGAACCACCTCAGCTGACTCCTTTCGACGCGAAGGAGTAGCGGCTCGACTCCAAGCTCCCTCCTGATGACCGAGCTCCTTACCCTATCTCTAAGGCTGAGCCCGGCCACCCTACGGAGGAAACTCATTTCGGCCGCTTGTAGCCGCGACCTTGTCCTTTCGGTCACGACCCAGAGTTCGTGACCATAGGTGAGGGTAGGAACGTAGACCGAGTGGTAAATTGAGAGCTTTGCCTTCCGGCTCAGCTCCCTCTTCACCAAGACGGTCCGGTGCAGCGCCTGCTTTACTGCTGCAGCCGCACCGATCCGTCTGTCGATCTCCCGCTCCATCTTACCCTCACTCGTGAACAAGACCCCGAGATACTTGAACTCCTTCGCTTGAGGTAGGCACTCCGTCCCCACCTGGAGGGAGCAATCCACCGGTTTCCGGCAGAGCACCATGGCCTCAGATTTGGAGGTGCTAACTCTCATCCCCGCCGCTTCACACTCGGCTGCAAACCGTCCCAGTGAATGCTGGAGGTCACGATCCGAGGAGGCTAACAGGACCACATCATCTGCAAATAGCAGAGAGGCGATCCCGAGACCCCCGAAACTGACGTTCTCCGCCCCCAGGCTGCGCCTAGATATCCTGTCCATGTCATTACTTTATTATTGCTACATATTATTTTCTCAGGATATTGTGGACGTGTGTATGCACGTGTGTATGCAGCAGACATGTGTGTGCTGCAGTGGCGGGCCGTGCATTTTATACCTGGGCCTTCTGTGCTGTCCTACTACAGTTGAACTACCTCCTAATAACCTCATTATGACGCCACAGCTATGGTTATTATTTGTTTCTAGGGGTGTAACAATACAAGTATTCGTATTAAACCGTTCGGTACGAGGCTTACGAACCGAACAATACGTTTGAATAATACTAGTGCATTTGGAAAATGCAGAAGCTTAAATTGTGGGAAATATAATGTTCTTTCGGTGGAGCCACTGCGCTCAACCTGGCAACATGCTGTCTGACACGCCCACCACGGAAGAAAAACATTGTACACGGCACGTGTGTTCTGGGAGGCGATGCTAAACTAGCTTAGCAGGAAAACAACAGCAGCATCAATCCAGCAACACTGCAGCGCTACAACACTTATTCCACCGCACACTGAAGAGCATATATTAAATATTATTCACATCAGAGGGAACAATATTAACCATATCATAAAAATGACACCATAGACAAATGAACACAGAATTAACGCTACTGCAGATGTAAAAACACAAAAGCAGTTCACTTACCAAAGCTGCTGTTCACTTAAAGACAAAGTCCATCCTCCTTTCTTTGTTAACAAAGAGTTTGATACCGCACGCGGTTGTACAGAACATCGGTGCGGTTCAGTTCCAGCCAGAGGTCCTCCTGTGAACGTGTTCGTTGAGTTGTAGATCCACTCAGGTCTCAGCAAAAGTTTTCAAAAGCACCGTAGCTTGTAAGTGTCCTGTCGTGCTATGGTGTCGTGTTGCTGCCTTGGTTAGCCACCTCAGGTTAGCATAGCGTAGCTCCAAACACCAAGATGCTCAGTCACAAATAAAACATATTCTTAGCCATAAAATGTGCAACGCTTCTCCGAAATACCATTCGTACAAATCCTTTTCCTGGCTGGGTCAGAGCTGCTAGTTGTGGGGTTGGCCGACCCTTTCTTACTTTTCTGGAAATGTCCTTCTCCAGAAAGGCGTTGCCAGTAACTCCCAAATCCATTTCTCCTCCTACCTCAGCCATTGAGTGTTAAAAAAACAAAACTACACCAAGCAAAATGCTAAAAATGTCATGTCAATGTCATAAATTCTTACATATCTTTCAACTTGAACTCTTACTAGCTACTACTACTAACTTCTGCTAGCTAGCTTTCAGCTTCACAACAGTGACGCTAGTCCACTGACCAATCACACCGCACGTTAATGCTGAGCTGCATATTAATGCTGACGTACTTGTAGACTACCTCGGTAGCTCTGGCACGTCAAATAATACGCCCAACATGTCAAACTAAAGATCTGATTGGTTGAAGACTATGACAATCAACAATATCGTCCCCATTCCTAGCAGGCTTCTCTTCTTACCTAGAGACATAGGGGTGAAATCTGATTGGCTCTACTTAAAACAATTGCACTGGAAGCAGCGCTGCAGGCTGGAAGCAATTATGGGGAAAATAATTAGAATACATGTAGTGTATTTATGAAAAAATATTAAATTATAAAATAGCTATAATTTTGTGATTCTGTTTAGGCCAGCAGAGAAGGCTTTGCTGGCCCTGACGGCCCACCACTGGTAAGTCAATGTAAATTTTACGGAGTGGTCAGATTTAAAGCGATCTCACTTTCTACCCCTAAATTCAGACATTTCCTGATTGCACTGAATGTATCACAGTTTGATTTGGGTTGTTCTGCTCCCATTGGCTGAATAGACTCTGCAGTTGTGATTTTTCTCAATATTAACCTTCTGGTGACGACAGCCCACGAGCCCTATTTTTAGCCCTCTGCTTGAAAATTGCATACCCATACTAAAGAGAGTCTCCAGCTCTAACTACAAGGTCTATTTTAATAATTTTGATGCTAGAATACTGGTAACACTTGTGAGATGTGTTGAATTGTGTAAATATTTTGTATATGTTACTGGTTAATATAGCAAAATAAGACATTACACAGCTGAAATTGAAAATATTCAGCTTCGCCTGGAAAAAATGCACTTTCATTGATAAAAGGTTATTGAAATAATGCAGCTAGCTCCCTAAAACTTTCCCAAGTCATAGCATAACTGATCAGTAGTTATTAAAAAAAGGTTAAAGTGGAATAAAGTGGAATAAAGTGAATAATAAGAGGTTTTAGTACAAAGCGGTCAGGCGAGGTCATCATTTTCGAACCAGCTGTTGCAGCTCTTACATTGTACTTTTATACACTATATAACTATATATTTCACTTTCTTTATCACTCATATGATTCAATACATCCAAATACAGATAATAGGAATCATATTCATATTCATAACATCATCAGAGACAGTTTTGGCTGTCATCTGTAGGATTTTCTCAGTTCATGTGTGTGTATGTGGCTGGATCTCAGCCTATTCTTGGTCGATTTCAAAAAACAACCCCTCCTTCGACGCGTCCGAGTCTCAGGAAGACCTCTGTCGAGTTTGGTGGTGATCGGCAAAAGTTTCAAGCAATCAAGTTGCCAGAAGTGACACGTGTACCCCGGCGGAAATTTCCGGTCGCAGGCAGTCTGACCACTCGCCCAAGCCTGCTTGACCGCTCTTATTCTGGAAACAAGTCGGAAGTCAACAGTATGCAGTTGGTAACAAGGACTACAGCTTTGGATCGGAAATTCTGCGGCGTTATTATCCATATTTTTCATAAAACTTGGGCGCATACCTACGATTGTTTTCGGCGGAGTTCAGCACGAAGGTACGTTTGATCACTCACAACTGTCCAGTGTTTATACGGATCGGAAAACAGAAGTTAGTTACGTGTTCCGCCACGTGTGCTAATGCTATTAAATGCATTGCATGACTGGGTAGCCGTTAGCATGAGGGTACAAACATTGATTTGCGGTACTCATAACGCCGATTTCTGGCCCGGATTTGGTGCTTTTATGCCACGATATTTTTTTGCTTATATGAGTAGCCTATAGTTGTGTTTGGAGTGTGTAAGAAGTGACTTATATGATGTTGTTGCCCATACGTTGCTGTTTCATCCAAAAAAAAAAGTGGCCACGTCCACACTACTGGCTAATAATCATTCTATTTTCCGCATTTGATTTTGAGGGGTTCTGAGCCCGAGAGCCCCCAAATATTAAGACATCAATCTCAATCTCACAACACAAACTGTACTAATTGTATAGAGCACATTCTGTAAATACTGATAGTGTGCTGTTTTTGCAGAAATCAGTATCTGCCACTATCGGTCACAAAGAAAGAGCAAAATGTTTAAGATTTTTTAAACTTTTTTTTTTATGTCTTCTGTAATCTCGATGGAGCGCTGAATCCTAAACAGACTGCAAGAGTCTGCATAAAGCACTGTGCAATTTTATAAATAGTAGATTTGGAAGGCCACAGGAACTTGTCTAATACTGCACTCACATGGAATCAGGAAGACAGATAACACCTTCTGTACAGCAGAGGAAAATGAACAAATAGTCAGATGGAATGGCAGGACAGCAAAAAGGAAACACGCTTGATGGGATGTTGCTATGGTGATGTCCTGTTGTTGCACAGAATGATTATTTTATGTTATGTAATTATTCTAGTAATGCATGTAGCTATCTAATTTAGCTTTCTCTTATTATTCCATTGCACACTTTAAGGCGAGACAAAAAAAATTTCACGCAGCGGTCAATTTTGAGATTTTGGGCTATCTTGCTTCTTCTTTCAGACTAGTGGAAAGAAAACGAGAAAAATGTGTCATTTCAGAAAAATTGTAATATAAAACAAATATTGTCTTAATGTAAGTAATCAACTGGGGGAATTTCTTGATGATATATATTAGTTATCTATTACCCTATTCACTTGTAATGTCTTCAAATACAATGTATGTCATTTTACAATACAAATGTTTTCTCTAAATTAGTTTACAAACATAACATTTTCCAGTTTCATTCCTATCTATATTCTGAAGGCTTTTCCGGAGGGGTTTGTTCATATATAATTCATAGCCTGATTTATGCAACATTTTATTACTAAAAACATGGCAAAACTGTATTTATTTTGTATCTGTTGATAGTATTTTCTGATTGATAAAGATATATATCTCAACTTCCCTCTGTAAAAAACCTTTGACTCTAATATGTCAACAAAATGACACAGCCTTTCCCATCCAATGTTCAGATTTATGTTCTGGAAATGTAGGCAAATTAGCACATATTTCATAAGATAACGCCTCATTGGCATACTTACAAAATAACTAAAAATAGTTGTCTTAGAGTAAGTAGTATCCTGGGGTAGCTCGTGGTGATATTTATAAGCTAACTAAAATGCTACGTAACATCACGTTGCAAATTCAGGACGGCAAAATATTTTAAGTTTGGATGGCAATGCCGCCTTCCGTTACTGTTATTCTCTGCCAGCCTCACCTAATTTCACCATCCTGCTCTTCACCAAAATGATGTCCGGTTTGCCGTCTGCCTGATTCCATGTGAATGCAGCATTACACCCCGTTAGGTCCATGAGTCTGCCAGTGCAGGACATTTGAATTCAGCCTGAGATCTATCATGCATACTGATCATTTAAGTTACTTTTCTTGTCCAAAAGACCTGCTTAGAATTAGTATGTTGGGTCTGAAGCACAGCTTTAGCCTTCACTCACTTTGCTTCAATGGAACTTTTGATTTCATTACATTAATTCTAAAGATAAAAAGCTGCTATATTTCAAATCAAAACTGTATTTGTGAGCTGTGACTGTTTTACTGAAGTTTTGTGAGCATTCGTTCTTTAGGATTAGATGACATTGAAGAGAATAACTGCAGACATGCAGCATTAAAACACAGTTTATATGTAAATTATTACCTTACATGGGAATAGCAAAATATTATTGTATTCGAATCAATTTACACTAGGTTAGAATTGACCTTTTCAATGTAAGTCATATCTCCAAAAGTTAAAGACTGTGCTCAATTGGAATGTGGAAAAGTGTTTGTTTAAACAACGTTGGATTAACATATGTATTGCTGCTATTCTGATGGCAGTCTTTAATTTGCATCATCCAGGACTTGATTTGGTGGAAGGCGGACTGTTCTTAGACAACATGTGTATGACTTTGAGATAAGAGAGCAAACCTTCAATTGCAGCTCTGCAATTTGACCTGAAATTTCCCAAGACGCAGAACATTCAAATCATTTGCATAATGTTGTTTCACAGATGGATTTTTCTTCTTTACCTTGCTTTAAAATGACAGCCAGATAGACACTTAGCGCGCGCAATAGCCTTGCTTTGGTTGTCCATTTGGAATCAAGATTGGACATCAGGGCCAGCCTGGTGATCAGCTATCAGTTTAAACACAGTGTCCAGCTCCGTCAATTTAGAGAGCTGCTATTCCCCCCCACCATCACCACCTACCACTGACTGAACTAGATCTAGCAAATGTCAAGGTACACAGGTCTAAGTTGAAGTAACCTCCCCTTCTGTCCACTGCTTTTTTTCTCCCCTTTCAGCCTGGCGGCGTTTCACCCTGGGAGAGTGAAGCGATAATAACAGACGGGCCGAGGCGAGGGGTGTTCGGGTAAAGCGGGTCCTCGGCTCTAATGGCGGAGCTGTCTGCTCTCCCGGACCCGCCGGCTCGGGGGTTCATTGAGATTCCATTATAGGCTGCGGGGAGCGGTTTCATTGCAGCCCTTCTTTCGTTTGCCTGACACTCACACGGGGATCACTGTAAATTGGCTCTGTCATAGCAGACACTTTTTGAGATGTGAAGTAAATTAAACATGTAATCACACAGGAAGCGCTGTGCAGGTTCCCAACACTTGACTCCTGTAGCTGAGCGACCGGAGGCATTTCTCAAGCTCGTTTTCATTCCTCATTACCCTCCTATCTTTACCTCCATCTCCTCATTGTTAAATTACACTGTACTATTTTCTTTCTTGGCACCTGGAAAGGGAGACGTGCTGACCTTTAATGACAGGCCTCGGCAGCGCATACAAACTCTTGTGAGGTTTAACGGTGTGAAACCTCTGACTCAACTCTCTGCTGTTCAACACGGATATTTCTATCTTTGTCATCTGTTTAATAGAGTTGCTGAGGACAGAAACTTTACTGTTGCCATTTAGTTTTCATGTACTTCTGCTGTATCCGGTTGAATAAATTCAGGCTTCTTACAGTAAAATAATGGACACGTTTTGTATGATCACATACTCATCAGTATTAATTGTTCATGGGAACCTTGTTCTAATGAGATGTTTGGGTCAGTTAACACACAAACAGGCAAAGCTGACATTTTAACTGTCCATTGATTCTTAAAGACTCTAAAATACATAATGCTATCAAATTTGCCATCAGCAATGTCCAAACTGGAAAAATAACTAATTTCACTAATTTAACCTCTTTAACAACAGGGCAAAGATTGAGAAACTATGAAATGTACTGCAGCTTATGTTGAATTCATAAGCTGCAACAGAACCTCACTGTGCCTGCAACTGAATCATCTCTAAGTGTCTGCACATTACTGTCCATTGTGATTCGTTTGATTTTAACCCGTGCAAATACAGAAAATGATGATGTGAAATACAGTAAATTAATGTTTATGGATTTAAAAAATAAACATAAAAAACAATAAAAAGTTAACATTGCGCAACTGGGACTTTTTGCTCAAAGGTTTTGATTGAATAGCAAAAAGAAAAATGGAAAAATTGAATGAGGCTCCTTATATCTGCACAGACTCCACGCACCCACACTGTGTTGCTGAGCAGTTTCACTAGCATTAAACTACCTGTTACTTGCATACTAAGACACTGCAGTCATGTCAACAACTTTGATGAGACCAGGCTGGAATATCCTATCATTCCTCTTTTACACACTTCTCTCCTTTGCTCCAGCATGTCTTGTTCCTGCTTTGTGATTAAGCCGTTGTATGTTGTCTCTTCCCATTCCCATGTTGCAGCTGAAGGCCCAGTGAAGTGCTGTTGGCAGTACACCGGCCGGGTAGCGCTTGAGTGGAGGAAACAGCGAGGATCGAGCAGCGTAGGCTGAAAAATTAGGTCCCTGCCTTGTAATTCAGCGGCGGGAGCTGATATCATCAGGCTGCGGTCGGCTATCAGGCAGGTAATACCACCCACCGACTGTAATCGCTAATGAAGCTACTATTGAGTTTATAATGCGCTAAATGATGCAGACTCCCACTCCAGATAAACATGTCCCAAATAAACGATTTGGGTGGTAATTGCACTCCGCCAGTGGCCTGTTAATAGAGTCGAGGCTCTGATGAAAGGGTTAACTCTTTTTCTGAAGCATCCTCTCGCTGGCTCATTGCACTCTCATTTCTACGGAGATCTCAGCATTCCCTTGGTTATCAGTGTACTTAGAAAGAAAACCTAATTAGACAAAAAGGCCTTTTTTTCTCAATCCCTAATTAGGTCCTTAACATAATTAGCAGGTGATGTTAATAACCCTCTTTTAAAACCTATTAAAAGGCTGTTTGGGAGCAAGTGGTGGAGAGGAGTTGGCCTGTGGGCAGTCAGGCGACCCCTCTGAGGGCCCTGGCGAGGACAGCCGAGCATGCTGGGAGCATGGTTCATCAGGACTGGAGTGCCACTGCATTAGGACTTTGGCCTCATTGGAGAACCTGTTAATACAGAGGAGTGTACCTCTTCAGACATTAGGAGACATTACAGCACCCACATGTACAAGCACCAACCTGGTATGTCAACAATCAGTTCACATGTTTATTTGTTTGTATCACAAATCAATTCTTGATCAGTGCAGATCAAGCTGCACTGATCAATATATATATTTTAACAAATGCTGATATAACTAGGCTAATGTGAAAGTGCTCGCACATAGTGTCAAGCCCACGAAGAATGATCTTCAGAGCGTTTTTAGTGTCTTTTAGCTCATTCTATTGGTTTACATGAGCAGCAGGCAGCTGTTTACAGTGAAACAGCTCCAATAAACCAACCCAGTAGCAACAGCAAGCCTTGTATCACGCTTGCAGAAAATGTCATGTGGTTAACATTGCCTAAGCGAAGTTGTAGGCCACAAAACCCTGTGGTTTATGAAATAAAAAACATCATGGTTTGTGTTAATAATTTAACTTAATGATGTTACGTAACAACGCAACCTAACAACGTAACTTAACAATGCCACGTGACAACATAATGTAACACAGGTAACAACTGTAGCAACGTAACTACCGTACAGCAACAAACCGCAGAGACACAGAGGCTAGCTGGTGATATTTCACTCAGGATTTGGTGGAGTCTAAAAACAGAGCTAGTGATTTTGGACTTACATTCATCAGGGGACATAAACACCACTCCAAACGAATGATAATGTGACTCTGTGTCAGCTGGATGTGTAGACGGGCACTGTTTGCTACTTTTTTGGCTTATAATATGTCAAAGAATGGCAAACTTAATACATTAAGTCTAATAAATCTTCTATCGCCACCTCCAGTCTAACTTTAACATACTTATAGAGTACACAGGCAATGTTAAGCACTTAGTAGTATTTGTGAAAAACTTAGTAGTATTTGTGAAAAGAGTATGTTTAATGTACTTTTGAAAAACAGCCACACTGAGGTTTCATCTGCATCTTCTAACCCCTCACTATACTTATTATTATCCACCTCTGTTGCACATAGACATCTGATTTGACAGTAGAATCCCTTCAACCTTTTACAACATGAACCTCTGCAACTAATGACCAATTCAAATACTTGATACATTCAGTATGTTTCTCACCGCTGTCATTCTTTACAAACCAGCACAGGACAGAAGGAGTTGTATTGTGTGTGTGTGTGTATGGGCAGGCGTCACAAACCACCAGGGGGCATTGTGTATTCAATAATGCCCTCGGAAAATTACCATAGACGCAAAATAGGGTGCATTGTCACTAACTGGCCTCCAGTGAAACGTTGTTGACAGGGCTCAGGGAAGTGCTGCGGGTTCCAGTGAACAGTCTGTGCACTCTGCTGAGGAGGAGGAAGATGAGGAAGAGGCCGCCGTCGACCAGAAGAGCCCAGTCCTCGTCTTTAATTAAGTATCTGAAACATCAATTTAAATGTAAATATCGGTGGTGCAGCGCCACTCATGCGTAAATTAGAGGGTTGGCCCAGCCACGTTCCTCTCTCTCTCCCAAGTCCCTCGCTCACTTACACTGACATCTGCTCACAGCTGCTCGGCCCAGGGCTGTCCCTCCTGCACGTGCACACACACACACACACACACACACACACACACACACACACACACACACACATATAAATGTTACAGGCACAATTGTGCTCTTTCTAACCATAAGTTGGTGACAGCGACAGTGATCTGGCACTAGTTGTTGTTTTTTTCCACTGATTGTTTTTCCTATTTTTTATCATGCAGAATGGCTTCAACAGTGACCACTTATTAATTACACCATTCAAAGCCCAGTACAACATGTACAACGGGTTGGTAGTGTTATGGCTCCACTGGGGCCACTGCTTTACAGGCATTTTAAGTATTCCACCTAGCAAAATGTCAGTAGTTATGTTTCTTGAGTTATGGACAAACTACTGGGTTCATAAGTCTGAGTACCCTCAACCCCACCAAACAAAATGTTGACCAGTCTTAAAAAATAAAATAAATGCAAAAGTCTAAAATCTTGCTAATGAACTGGACTTTTCATATTTGATTCATTATTAACAGCCAATCAATATTTAAAGTGGCAGTGTGTGGGATTTTGGGAGGAATTGAATATAATATTAATAAATATGTTTTCAATAGTATATAATAACTTGAAACGAAGAATCGTTGTGTTTTCGTTAGCTGAGAATGAGTCCTTCATATTTACATAGGGAGTGGGTCCTCTTCACTGAGCCATGTTGCACCACCATGTTTCTAAAGCAACCCAGAACGGACAAACCAAACACGTGTTTTTATGTTACCTGTAGGCCACCGTAGTTTTCTGCTAAATCCTGCACACTGGTCCTGTAAGAGTGGCAGTTACCTTTTAAAAAGCATCTTCACACTGCCAGGAATAACACTCTGGTGAACTGAATCCTTCATCTCTTTTTTTATCTTGCAGAATTTAAACTCTTCCCAGGTTTCTAAAGCCTCCAAATTTCCCCAAAAAATAGAACTCTGTCAACTTTTGTGAGTATTAAAACAAACAAACAAACAATCTATCTGTCTGCCTGTTCATCCATCCATCCATTTTCCACCGCTTATCCGGGGTCAGGTCGCGGTGGCAGCAGGCCAAGCAGGCTGACCCAGACCTCCCTCTCACCGGCAACATGTTCCAGCTCATTCTGGGGGATCCCGAGGCGTTCCCAGGCCAGCTGGGAGATGTAATCTCTCCAGCGTGTTCTGGGTCTTCCCCGGGGTCTCTTCCCAGTTGGACGTGCCTGGAAAACCTCCAGTGGGAGGCGTCCAGGAGGCGTCCTAATTAGATGCCCGAACCACCTCAGCTGACTCCTTTCGACGCGAAGGAGTAGCGGCTCGACTCCAAGCTCCCTCCTGATGACCGAGCTCCTTACCCTAACTCTAAGGCTGAGCCCGGCCACCCTACGGAGGAAACTCATTTCGGCCGCTTGTAGCCGCGACCTTGTCCTTTCGGTCACGACCCAGAGTTCGTGACCATAGGTGAGGGTAGGAACGTAGACCGAGTGGTAGATTGAGAGCTTTGCCTTCCGACTCAGCTCCCTCTTCACCAAGACGGTTCGGTGCAGCGCCTGCTTTACTGCTGCAGCCGCACCGATCCTCCTGTCGATCTCCCGCTCCATCTTACCCTCACTCGTGAACAAGACCCCGAGATACTTAAACTCCTTCGCTTGAGGTAGGCACTCCGTCCCCACCTGGAGGGAGCAATCCACCGGTTTCCGGTAGAGCACCATGGCCTCAGATTTGGAGGTGCTAACTCTCATCCCCGCCGCTTCACACTCGGCCTGTTCAATTATATTCCAGTAAATATAGGTATTTAATTGCGGCTTCATGTCATTTGTTTTAGTTGTTTATGCATGGATCTGTCTCCCCTGATCCATGTGTACCCTGTTGTGTTTTTATCAGACACGTTGGTAATCGAGGGAGATTACATGCAACAAGAGGGCCAGTCGGGATTTGAATTGGGGACGGTGAGGTCACTCACATCTCAAACGACTCTGCTTTATGTTTTCTTTATTTTGGGACTTTCTGGTAATGTTGAGTGGAAGCACGACAGCTACCAATGTGGAGGTGGAAAAATCATGAGTTTCTCTTTTCGATCTGCAAATTTGTGCACCTCAACTGGCCGGAGAAAACTTTATTTTGATATTTTTGAAATTATTAGTGCTTTCACACAGGTATTTAATATGTAAATTGAAAGTGGGCACAGAATTGGGTGGATGAAAACGTACCTATATATTAGAAACATATAGTTACAGTGTAACTTACAGTTTGTTATTAAGAAAGAAAGAATAAAAAAATGGAATAATTCAACCACGTATGAACTCAAAACAATGACATGAAGTCATTTGTTACAAATTGGTTGACATAGTTATGAAAAATTGGAATGATTGGTTAAAGCACCTGTGAGATATGACAACAAATATTCTTCTAGGGTCAGCGGGGACCCCAGTTGGTAGGATTAAGGTCAAACTACATCTCATCACCTTTATTTGCAAGTTTTCACAAAAACATAACATTAAGACAAAAGAAATCTGGACCAATCTGGATGCTAACCCCAAACTACACCCATATGTTGGCTGTGACTCGGAGCCTGTGATGTGAAACCAAGCTTTGCACTCCCTATTCATGCACTCACACACAAGCACAAGTTTACAGTATATGTATGTTAGCGGTCTCAGGGAATACCCCGATGCCCTATGATAGTTTTGGCTCAGATGTGTGTGTATCTAATGCGGGATGTGCAGGGGTTTTGCTTGCCCCACTAACTGCCCCTTATGCTTGCTTGCTCTGCTTCTCGAGGCACCCAAGTGGCACGGCTGGCCTTTAGCCGGCCGTCTGCTGGCCCATCAGGACACAGCTCATAAAGAAGAGCCTCTTCTGACGGGAGTGAGGAGGGAGGGATGATTTAATGGAGGGGTGGAGGTGATCTCTTCTTACGGGCCCCCGAGGAGTCCCTCCCATCTCGTTGCTCTCACTGAAGGGGCGAGCGGAAGCCCCTTCGTGGTGGACATGGTGGAAGACGTCAGTCTGTATCACCTCACTAACCTCAAGTGGAGCTGATTAACCAGCTCATATTCAGTCATTTAAGGGTGAAGAAGTGCGCCAGGGTGGGGGTGTGGGGGGGTATTCTTTGGGTATTCTCCCTCAATCTAGATCATGGAATTAGAGGATGACACCCTGGTGTAATGCTTCGGGAGGATCTTGGCTCAGGACTAAAACTCAACCAGTGTTCAATCTGCAACTGCCAGTTTGCTGATGGGTTGTTAACTGCGGCTAAAGGAATTAGGATTGACATGTTCACTCTGCAGAACAATGTAGCTTTTAAGTGCCGTCGTCTCCGCTCCTTATGGCTCTACGTGTATGAGAATGTGCTAATCGGTTAGACAGCGCTAATCTGAAGTGAGAGATTCCAACAGGTCGGCTCATTTCCATAGGATTAAAGCCTGACCTTCAGAGCAGGGCTGGGTGTTGAATTAGTGCATGCATTCTGCCAATCACGCTACTATTCAGAAACAATCGCTCTTTAGGAATGTGGTATTTTAAAATAGGGAGCAATCTCCTAAAAGCCATTCACATGGTGAGGTAATCAAAGGTTTACATTGTTATCGGGCACCAGTGATCCCAGGTCTGTGCTGCTGATGGAACTGATTCCCCAGACTGGTCTTCTTTCTACTGTGCTGCACTACTACTCCTACTGCTACTGCTTTTTGTTCTGTCTTTTTGTGAAATTAACAAAACCTTTACGACAGCAAAACATTGATAAAACAGGCTTCTCATAGTGTGCAGGCTAAAACTCCTGTTTAACCAGTTTCAATTTTAATTTTAATTTAATGTACAGCGTAATATAATACAGGTTGTCAAACCATTTTATGGCGCTACATGAAGACATCACAGCAGTCAGTGGTTGTTCATTTTATCCCACATTACAACTAAATAACTTAGTAATAAACAAATACAGTTTTGAGGGTAAAGCTTCAGAATGTTGCTGCTAAAGTGATGCAGCAACTCATTTTAAAGAACAGTTTGACATTTTTGCCAAGTGCCAGCTGAGAAGATCAATCGCACATGTAAACACAATACCAACAAAATCTAAAGTATAAATAGTAGAATAGAAATGTTTAAAAAAGTATTTATGTTATATTTGTTGAAATGCTCATTTAATCCTAAATCAAATACATCAAATGCTTAGAAGTTGTCTGTAGCTGTCGCAGGACTGTAAGCCTGTCCACCTGTCTACGTGCACTTTTCCCGTGCACTCATTGCGTTCCTCAACATTACCAACCCTAGCTTTAATGATGCAGAACTACAAGTCATTTTCCGATAATTTGGAATTCATTTGGGATTTAATGAATTTACTGCAAACCAAATGACTCCCAATGATCCCTATCATCGTATAGAATGTTAATATTCCACGATTCCTCACACACCTACGATGCCAATGTTTTACAAAGTGGGCTCTTTTCTCTACAGTATCTGTGCATTACTATGGTATGGTTAAGGTGAACTCGGGTCTTTTGCTTGCACTACATGGACAGCCGCCTGCAACCACATCATTTCCACCTCATTACATAAAGGACACACTATTGGAACCTATTATTACTATTACTTACTATTGAACGTATTGGCCATTAATACATCATAGCTCATTTTTCACAAGCACAATCTTCCGCTAACCTTCCCTACATTGGGGCTGCCATGATTGTGTTTTGTAGAACGTTACTGAACGTAATGAAGGATTTTTTCAAAAGCTTTTTGCCAGCAATAGGTTTGACCCATGACTTGTCAAACCATCATAACTGCACTCATTTGGTAGATGGTCATCTGTTTCCATTAGTTCTATGTGCTACCTCCCTCACTGTAACCAGGATGTCATACATTTCAGAACTCACAGTTCAAAAGCAACAGCTCCCAAGTTAAAGCCATGAAAGCCTTGGCCTGCAGCACTTCCGGTCAGTGTGAGTGGGGATTTGTAGCAGGGAACCAGCCAACTAGTAAGCTTGTCCCAGCGCTGTTGCCCACTGGCAGCCATCAGCAGCCGCAGCTCATGCTTTAGAGGACCACCCTTGCCATAGTGAGTAATTCCCCTGTCATCGCTCCACACACCCACAGCTCAATGCTAGCTGGCATGGCTCCCTGTGCCCATTCTTAGTCAACAGGATTAAGCTTGCTTAGTGTGAGCTCTCCGGGATCACCTATACTCCATATTGTACACTCACAATGCTGGCTCACCAGTTTGGCTACAACAGCCTGTTTTTTCTCCCCCCTCTTTCTTTTTGAATTGGGAGCATATGAATGTGGTTCCCTGGAGTAGAGGGAAGAGGATTGAGAGGAGGCAGAGGCCAATCGCATCCAGACCTAAATGGGAGATCTGAGTTATTAATTTGACATGCGATTTTCAAATTGGGATTAATTTGAATAGACTAAAACATTGGTTGGTTGCGGAGTCAGATTCTTACTGATGTTTCACAGCAAGACCCGCGAGGTCTAATAAAAAGCCCAGTTAAGCCCCCAGAAACAAATCAAAACTGGTAACATTGTTTATTCTCATTAACAACAACATTTGTTTTGATATGTTTTGTGATTGCATCAATCAAAGTGCTTGACCAAGTTGTCTGTGTGGTACAGAGAAACCAGCACACTTTTGTCTGCATGCACAATGTTTAGTTGTACAGGAAATATAGGTGAGTGAATGAGCGCTTAACTGGAAGGATGAAGACCCTTGTCCAGGCTCGTGGCAAATTTTGTGGCCACTTCCTCATTCTATATTTTTAATGGACGTACCTGGGTAGCTAGCTAGCCAGAAAGTTGCAATCCCCTTTTCTAATCCTGCTTGTGTTTTTCCAACTGTATAAATACGTGGCACAGTGAGGCCAAGCTTCTTTTTACTCAGTACATTTAAATGTGACTACTTTTAGGCCAATAAGAACAAAAAAACCCGAATAAACAAATGCATGTGTGGAAAAGGCTTTTAAATGAAATATCATTCATGGTGTCAGTATTTTTTGAAACCTTGCTATGGACGTCTGTACACTATGAACATTGTGCTCGTTCCAATCTCAGACAGTACCTCTATTTGAGAGAAGAAAGACTTAAGTGCCGTTTCTATGTTTAAAGATCTATCTGTAACTGATATGACACTTGACTCAGCTATCAGTATGGATCAAAGTGTGTTACATGATCCAATAAAGACATGACTTGTGTCAGCAGTGGCCTACGGTAGTTATGATGGGCCCCAGTGCACCATATCATGATGGGCTGACGCTAGTTATGAAGCACACACACACACACACACACACAAACCATCGTATCATCTTGTCACATGATCAAATACAGACTTGACCACACACAATCTACATACATGTTATCTTGCAATCATCTGTATATGACAAATATACCAAAGGAAATAATACATTATTTATTGAATTGAATATTTTTATTCTCAGTTTTTATAGTTTATGTATAATAAGCATATCATTTTGTTATTGCTACTGACGATTTGCAGGCATGCAGGCATTCTTCTTCTGAAGAGCTCTTAATCACTTGGCCTGCACCCCCACACACCCATGGTTCCCGGTGAGTAAATATATGCCCCTGTGTTCCAGTCACAAAGCTAAATTGCACCTTCCCCTTGTTATTAGGGTTATAAGTTACTTCTGCGCTACCGTGTTTAAATAACAAAGTAGTATTTGAGTCTTAGCTTGACCTTCCAGTCTGGTGATTTTCCTTCACTGAATGCTAGGAAAGCTCTCCTGACTCAGTATTTTGGTATTAAATTGTACCTCGATGCCATTTGTGTCACATTATAAAATGCTAGCGGTACAGAATGTAATTTTATGGAATCGGGGGCATTTTCTCCAGAGAATTAATGTGGCTTCCTCCAGGATCTCTGCCTCTTTCTTCAGGCTTGTATTTCATCAGAAATGAAATGCCCTTCCACCCGCAGCACCCCTTTGACAAGAGTAATATTTAATGAATAGGGCTATTATCAACGTCTAGGTCTTAGGGTATATGTCTTGGTAACGCATAAGAGTGCAGGCGTGATTACATATATGGCAGTGCATTGTGTGGAATTCACAGAGAGATATCCTAAGAAATTAAGCAGGTCACGTTTTACTGTGTTCTCTGAATAATCACACATAAGTTAGTAGAACTGTAACATACTCCAATATTGACTTTGGAGTTTGTGTTCACTTCACTATAATGTCACATAATTAAACACACTGTTTTTTTTACTGTACATGCAAGGCTGCAGTTCAATCTTACTGTAATGAGATATATGTGGGAAAACATTTCATGCCAGGAAATATGCAAATATAGTGTTTATATGACATGTGGGTGAATATGTCTGTCATTTCTCAATAAGGGTGTGCAAATATGTGCTCCGTGCACAAGCATACTGTGTGTGTTTGTTCTCCACGCCAGCAAGCATATGCTCCTGTATTTGTCTACATGCATGTGCGCTTGCTGATCTGTGCACGTACAATTTCTGGGTATTTGTCGATGTGTCTGTAGGAGGATAATAGCCATCACACGGTCTCAAGTTCATTTCCCATGTAAATAGCACTCTGCTGTTTAATCACACAAAAACCAGACTGACAAAATGGAGCATGTCTGTTTTTTATTGCAAAATTCACATGATTTTGCATTCTGTCAAAGTAGATAGAATATAAGCCATGTAGAAGTCAAGACAAGTTTATTTATATAGCACATTTCATACACAAAGGTAATTCAAAGTGCTTAACATAAACATAAACATACAAAACAACACAGTAAACAAGTATCAAAGTATCCATATCAGCAAACCATTTTTTGTTCATTCTTTGAAAAATGACAGGGCACGTATGCAGCAGGGATTAGTCAATCCAACACGTAAATAGTAAGTGGTAAATGGACTGTACTTGTATGGCACTTTTCTAATCTTCCGACCACTCAAAAGGCTTTAGCACTACATGTCATCATTCACCCATTCACACCCATACACCGATGGCAGAGGCTACCATGCAAAGAAGCACCAAGCCTCTGATGGGAAGACCCACTCTACCCCCAACATCAACGCCACAAACACTTGGACGTAACAATTTCAATTTAAAAGGTGTACTATTAATAGCAAACTTATTGGGGTGGAAATACACATAAAAAATAAATATGTGGTCTAATGGCATGTTTTGGTTAAACGTCTGCCTGTGTCTCCCAACACTACTGCACTGTCTGAGCCAAATATACGCATAAGGATTAGGGCCACACGTCAACATTTTGGTCGAGTTCTAAGTTTAAAGTCAAACTTCTGAGTAAAATCTGAATTCGCAAATAACTTGTATCTCAGCAAATGATTGTATGTCACCTTTATTGGTTTGTTGTTTTGGGCCATGGCAGGAGTCACATTGTGAGAATTTTGACCAAAACGGTCAGACTTCTGTGGAAACATCTGACAGTGCTTCGTAGGTCCAAAGATTTTAGCACAATGCTCTAAATCTGACTGATCTGCACGCCACCAGCACCGAGGTGCAGGAAGCCAAAGGTGGTGTGTGTGTTTGGTGGACCTCGGTCACACTTCGTCACGCCTCCGCTCGTCACTGACCCCTGCTCGTCCTTCACGCCGGGGCCAGGAGCGCCTTCATAATTGCGGCGGCAGCGGCAGCTTAAAACCGCCAAATCATAAAAAAGCAACGGCGAGCTCCAGTGAATTACGAGGAAATATGGCCTTCCTTTACAGCGGGGGCCGCGAATGAAGCCATAAAATTATGAGCAGTTTTTATGATGGCCCATTGAAGTAGGATGCTTGTATATTGATGGTTCACAGGCTGTATCCCTCTTCCCCCATGCAGCGGAAGAGCTGACAAAGGGGCCCCTGTGTAACTATTTTTCATGCATTTAATATATTAATTATCCGGTAAATGTTCCCCAGGCAGTGCTTGGGATAGCAGAGAATGACAGCTTTTCGATGAAGCTCCCGGGTTGGCCCATCAGGCCGCAGTGTATTACGTGGGAAAGGTCATTGTGGGGTTAATGTAACTTTTTATTTGCTGATTTTTCATACGCAGGGAGGGTGGTGAGGAAAGGAAGCAAGGCTAGTTTAGAAAAAAAAGGAGAAGAAGTGAGAGGAGAAGACAGAGAGAGATGGGCAGGGACGGAGGCAGAGGGGTGGTGTGTGTGTTGGGAGCAGAGAAGATAACGCCTGGGTTTTTATTATTGTGTTTGGGTTCAGACTTTTTTTTCTGTCTTGGTCTGATATTGCTGCCTCGCCTCCCTTCCCTCCCCCCTCAAAACACGCACACACTCCCAGACACACCCTCACACACAGTAGCTTCTGGCTCTGCTACATGAAAGAAACTGATAGGTGAGCCCACACTAAAGAGGCATAACTTGGGTGCAACTCACTGATTGTCTGCAATCATCCATATCCCACCTTCACATCCCATCCCAAATCAATTCTTGATCAATTTCATGCCAGAGAAAGGAATCATTTCTCCAAAATGGAGAACATATTCAGTTTGATCATTTGTGCTCTTCCAGTAGTAATTAAACTGCTGGGTGGAATAACTGAAAAGATTATTGTGCTGCTGCTTGCTGACGCTTCCTTACGCCAACTATTTCTTCCCTCTACAAACTTAGATTATGGTGCTGGCAGTATCTCTTTCAAACATGGTTATGAGAAAGGAAGAAGAAGGGAAAAATTGCTTTTTTGAATCACCATATGCACCCTCACTAATTCAGGTGCTCTGAAGGGCTGTCAAGAAACAATTGAGTGGAGAGTCAGTTGAAGTGATCAATTGTGCGCGGTCCCTAGGTGGGGCTCTCATTTGCTGGTGCATTCCACCAGCTGATTAAGTTAATTAGGCCGCCCCCACATCCTGCTGATTGGATGTAAACATTAATATGCCAGAAAATTACTCCGTCGATGTTTACCGCAATGTTCCAAGCTGCGCTAAATTGATCGCTTATTGGAAAAAGAAAAAAAAGCAAGCGGCTGTGATTTGATTCCACTTGCAGATAGTGAGGAGGTTCATCCTCATGTCCACCCCCCACCTCCCTCCCCTCTCTTCTTCCTGTCTTGCCAAAAGCTGCTTGCCAGTTGTTTGGCTTATTCAAGGCTGTTGGATTTGATTTGTTAGACTTATTCTAGAATTAATCAGATTTTCTTCCAAGTTCAAATTTGTTGGTTAACTTTATATTCTCCTCCCTGGACAACTCCTCACTCCCCCCCCCCCCCCCCCCCCCCATCCCTTGTGAATTCCCCCCACCTCTCAAAGTTGAAAAGCTGCTGTGGTGAGAGAGCGAGGACGGCAGCATGCTCCGAGATGGTCTTTTATAAATCAGAGTGCGGTGTAAAAGCCCCAGCTCGATATCTCATCATAGACGTGGTAGTGTTCAGAAAGTGGCCCAAGCAATGAGCCAAGGCTCAACTATCTATTCGGAGGTGTACGTGCTTTGTGAGAGCGTGTGTAGGGTGTTTCTATTGACCAGTGAATGCACCATTGTACACTGATTTATGAATATGTGCTTTCATGAGTCCTGCATGCTTTTATGCACTCACAGTTTAGAGAGAAAACATGGTTCATTTGTCAGAGGCGCTAAAGTGCATGCAGCTGAATGAACACAGACATACCTGTGAACTCCCTGGTGTTGGTGTGTATTACACTGGCCTGTCTGTCAGTGGCTGCAGCGCAGAGGGGAGGTGACAAGTTTTATTCATTCTCCTTCAGGCCTTTAAACACCAGTGACGTTTTATATTCTGTGCGATTAATTCTCACATCAATATATTTTTTGAAACTTGTTTTTGTCATGAACACTTTCACACAGAATAACACATACACATAATAAAAGCCCTGGACATCAAAATATTTACAGGCCAGTGTTTTTTCTATTCATCACACCACTGGTGTGTAAATAACTTTATTGGGACGATGCAGATTCTTGACATTCTTGAAGTACTTTATTGTGATTTATCTTTTTTGAAAATGATATGAGAAATTAAAATACTTACTTTCTCGTTGTCTAATTATTGGATCAAAAAAGAGGCCAAATGCCAATTCATTTTTTTTCACCTACAGAAAGTTCTGCGACCCTCTAACTTCTGTTAAAGTACAGATAGCCCAAATGACCATTGGCGTTCTGAACCAAACTGTTCTGGGACTCCCTGAAAGAAATACATCTCTTTTTCTGTTTGCATTTGCACAACCAACAGGAGCACTGAGGTGACGTAAGCCAACCCGACGCCGCTGGCACACATCTCCAGCTGGGAGAACGACAAGTGGCAAGTTTGCTACTCTTGTAGCTGTTAGTAATATTATAATTAATAGGCAACACTGTGACATGCCACAACCATATAAACGCAAGCAAAATAGCTGTCACAAAAGTACTTTTTGTGATTTCAGTTTGAATCGTTCTTCGGCTTTGAGCTGCTGCGTTAGCCTCGTCTGATTCATTGGTTGTATGCTTTTTCCTGCACCAAACCATTGTTATTATATGGACCTTTAAAAATTCAAACAGTCCGTCGACCTCTGCTTAGAACTATGAAAAATTTGCACCGATCCATAAACGTCTTATGTGTAACATCAAAGAGGTCCTGAGGAAGTTAGTGATGAGCAAACAGCTGGTGAACACTGCGGAGCATTTAGCAGCTGAACAGACAGTTATTTTTCTCAGAAGTTAATGGACACCAAAAACGGAGTGAAAAGAGAGAGGACATTGGAATAACATTAATCAAGTGGAGAAAAAAACCCAGTTTGAAATAAATGCTTATGTTACTCTGTGTCTGGATGTGTAAAATAGTCTTTCCACCTCAGCATACACACAGCACTTAGGACTATAGAGGGTAACAGCTCTGGAACAGGGTGTTGAAGTCCCAGCTGGGTGTTGCTGTGGTCTGACGCATCATCAGTAGCCCCCATCTCCCTGCCTTACCCATCCCATCCTCATCTTGCCCCCCTGCAGTGCATCAAGCCCCATTAACCCCCCGCCTGCCTCTCTGCAGGCTCCCTGTGTGCTTAACACAGTGGCGTTAGCGTAAAAGATGTGCCTGCTCCTCCAGATGAGCTTTGCACAGTTTAATAGAGGTCTTGGAGGGGTCCACATTAATATAGTAAGGCCGCCGAGAGGAGGCCATGACTTACACCTCCCACTCCCCCCACCGTACAGCCTGTCTCCTACCATTTGTCTATCTTCTTTATTTATTTTTCTTCTGAGATTTGGTCGTGTGGTGACATCTCCGTCCCCACGCTGGCAGTACGATGTTAACTTTAACCCTGCAGCTGGGTTATAACCTCCTTCTCTCATCTCTGTGTGTTGACAACAGTGGTCAGACAGCCACAGTAAGGTGACAACTTGTGATGCCTTAAGAAGTGTGCTGATGTGTTGGGGCTTTTAGGTGAGTTTAGCACATGGGTGAAAGTGTTGAGGAACCTTTGTTTAGTTTTATCACACAGTAAGAAAGTTTCTTTGGGCGAGGACAGCTAAGAGTCATTAATATTGCTTTTTCCAGTATTGCAGTGCATGCTCTATTATTTACTGCATTTTATACACCCAGAAGCGTCACCCTAACATTGCTAATGACATCCTGACCTCTCCTCTAGCACCGCCACAAATGTTCATGTTGCGTAACTCGCAGGAGATGATTGCTGTATCGTCTGTGTTTATTCACATCACTTGCGCTAGACGCGCCAAAAGAGGAGGCGGGGGCTTACCTTCGTGTAGACAACGTTTCACCAATCATGGCTGAAATAGCCACTATAGCTGCGTTGTACATGTGGTGGAAGTCCCAGATATCCCGGGAAACAAAACGCTGTCGTGTCTGGGTTCATAACATCAACCGGAGGTATTCATTGTATCTAGCAAGCCACACTTCTGCTGGTTTCGACTAGAAAAGCGCTGTACAAGTCCATTTACCATTCAGCTGTCATGCTGAAGAGACGGTCGGCCTTTTCGTGAGAGCTCCAGGAGGCTTACTCCTTCCTTCGTAAAGTACCCAGCAATGAAAATGCTGGATTCTGCAAACACTGCAAGAGTACAATTTTTGTTGTGCGTGGTTGAAATAACAATATAAGAGGATTGAGGTGGATTTTGGGAGACAAAATATAATTTTTCATCTTGTGTGTGGTGATTGCATGTCCTCACACAGTCCAAAGACATGCAGCTTCGGTAATTGATGACTCTAAATTATGTGTGACTGTGAGTGTGAATGGCTGCCTGTGTCTTTGTGTCAGCCCTGAGATAGTCGACCTGTCCAGGTGAACCCTGCCGTCACCCCCCCCCCCCCCCCCCCCCCCCCGCAACCCTGATTAGGATAAGCGGTTAAAGACAATGGATGGATGGAGTTCATACCTGACAGAGATCTTTTCAACTTGTAATTCTGATCTAAACTTTTAGAGGCAAATCAATTCAGTGGATTGATGCAATTTTCTTCAACTGCAAAATCAAGTCTTTCATCTTACTGTGTGATCTGAAGGAAGTTAAACATGCAAAGACTACTTTCATTTTCTATTTGTTTTATAGTTCGGTCCTTCTTGTCCTGGGTGCAGCTCATTGAAACTGCTTGTTTCACTGGCCTCCCTTCAATGGCTTCCAGTGTTTGTGGCACCTACTTACATCTTTAAACCTTCATCTATGTCTCGTAGTTCTTCTTTTGTTGGTGTTTCCACAGTCTTAAGTGAAGCACCAGGGGGATCACGCCTTTTCTGCTGTGGCCTCTAGGTTGTGGAATAGCCTCCCTCTTGATTTGCCTGGGGACCAGACAAATCTGCGAGCGTGATTTATTTGTTCTGGCAGATGCGTCTGGGCCCTCTCCGCTTTGGACAGATTTCCAGCAGCCTGAGATGCGATGGGCCAATCACAACTATGTATCTAATGTGGGGCGTGTTCGAGACGATGACTGTACAGAGAACTGTTGAGGCATTTTCAAAGATGGCTGCAGCTGTTGTGGAACTTTGTGTTGAAGCTGCTATCGCATATAGCCGTACGTCGCCAAATCTCAAATGCATCTGTCAGAGCAAATAAAACATGAGCTTGCAGATTCATCTGGTTCCCAGGCAAAGTCAAAAACGCAGATGGCAAATATGGCAAAACTTGTTCATGGACATGCTACACCATCACTCATCTCTGCTGCTGTAGTCTGTTTACATTTCCCTGTCGCTCAGTGGTATGTCACATGTTTCTTTGCTCTAATTGGTTGTAGGTCTATCCAATTTCTCCAAGAGGCATCTTGATCTACGCCCATTAAAATCAAAAATCAACTGAGAGGTTCCAGACTAATTCAATTTGCGGTTTGGTCTGGCGATATCAGGCTACCTCTTGATTCCCTCGCAACTAAAAGTCATGTGTTCTATATCTGTTTTGCGGATTTTTAACCTTGCCTTGAAAATTGTAACTCAATTTGATTTACTTGTGCTAATTATGAATGTCAAAAAGGTATCTTGATTTTTCTAATGTGGTTGATATCTCCATTAATTCAGTGAAAAACTGGCAGCTGCCATTTTGAGTTGTCCGATGGCATTGTAAGCATGAGAATCCTCCGTATAGCCATCTTCAATCTCACATCATATGACCACTGTGTTAGGCTCCTTTTTTTTTTTTCAACTTTGATTGTTGGTATTTTTGATTTTTGATTTGGTTGCAGCTGCAGTGATGCATCCTGTATGATTTCTCACCGCAATACCATACACCTCTTCACACAAAGCTCCATTTTCTCTCCACACTGACTATAATTCTGCCCCCTCTCACCTTATCAACTATTGTCCATGCCCGTCTCCCCTCGTATTTTAATCTCCACCTCTCTTTCTTCCCACTCTACCCTTTTCACTCTCCATCTAGCTCCCTTTGTAGCTATACCACCTTCTCCCTCCCAACCTCCTCGCCCCAAACCCCCCCAGCCACCCCCCATCCCTTCCCTCCCCTGTCTCCCTTCCTGCACAGCCGTCACTCTGAATTATTTTCAATGAGCTCCTTTATAGCGGGCGCCAGATCTCAGCTCCAACTCATCACTGAGCACAGTGCTGGGGGGACGCGCTCTGCATTTCGATCAGCTCTGTGCCTCCACTTTGCTATTAACCCCTTTCACACTAAACCCCACCACAACTACCCCCCCCCCCCCGCCCCCTCCACACCTTAGCTCACTCTATTTCTATTCCCATGTTTATGCTCTCGCCTCCATCTTTCAACTGATTTTTCTTTATACTCGCAATTTTCTGTAAAGTCTTCCTTGTCACTGTCAGCCGTCCACACACTGTTGTCTCTTAAGTCTGCGACTTTATCAGTGTGATTAAACAACAATACCACTGTGATCCCTGGAATTGTATTCAAAGCAAACTGAGATGATAATAATGTGTTATAACTTGGACTGTGATAGACCTGGACCTGTAATATTTGAATTGCTCTGAAAATGTGTACTACACAAACTGACATGACAACATCTTATGTACTATTCATGCAAATCACTTAAAAGCCAGTATAAGGGCATATCACACATTAGTGTTCTCCATACAGTGAATCAGTCTAAAAGGAGTACGGCATTCAGTCCTTTTAATTCAGGAGACTGTTGCATAATTATATGTCCGTAAAGTTATAATGAAAGCATAGCCAACATGTCGGTGGTGTATTATGTTGGAATCTATTAGAAGCAGGTTTGGTTATTAACAATTATCAGGGATAATTATACATTTTAATATAATTATTTATATTCATAGAAGTATTAATACAGTCTCAAAAGGAGGAGTGTTCACTCAGAATTTCAGTATTTAAAGACTACTTTACATTCATGAGGTGAACAGTGAAGGTTTGAATCTCAGCCAGCTGCTCTTTAAAAAGGCACAATAGAGTTTATTTAACTTAAGCAATATCAATCAAAAATCAATACTACAATAATCAATAAACATCTGATCTACAGCTGCAATAACAAGCATAGAGGCCCCCATGCAAACATGTTGGGATGTAGATGTGTGTAGGTTGGAGGGGGGAGGAACAAGAAGAAGCAAGAACACGGTGGTCACGTCACTCGAAAGCTCCTATGGCGGACGAGACCGCAAAAATTGAAAGAAAGGCGAGAGTCAATGGAGGATGTGGTTTTCATGTCTGTGATACACGATGGCGTGGAGCAAAGCTGAGTTACACTACAACACTATCTGGAGCTATGAGCTATGTGTGTGTGAAGGCACATGGAAGGGTGTAGGTGTTGTGTGTGTGTGGATTCAGAAAACCAGAACCGTCTCTCACTCCTCCAGTGAGGGTGGGGGGCCTTGGCTATTTAAAGGTACAAATGTTTGTTACCTGCTTATTGAGATTACAACTACCAACTCGTGGGGAGGGGAGGGGGGACATAATGTGTCCTCATGACAGTTAACTTCTTTAATCATGGAACATTTGAGTGCAAATTAACCAATCCTATGTCATCTACAAACATTAAAAGTAAGAAACTAGAAGGGCACTTGGAGAGTGCAGACCTCCACCAAGACCTATGGCGCAGTATTCTTTTTCTATAATCCTGCTGACAAACAGACAAACAAACCACCAAACTGAAAAGAAAAACCTTTTTGGCAGAAAATCACACTGTGATTGTCACGGTCTGATTTATAACCATACATACAGTATGCTGTCATGAAAAACACATTGCTGCACTTGACTAAATGCAATCATATGAATACTTGCATTAAAAGCTTTTGAAATACCTCGAAATATTATCCTATCAAGTGCTTTTGATATTTTGTCAGTTAGGTGAATGACAGATGGAATGACCTTTGTGGACACCATGCCGATGTCTGTATAGACGAGAGATGTAATTTATATGAATGGGAATCCTTTTATACAAAAATGTTTCTAGTATCTTCAAGAAAGATGGCAGACTTTGTCTGTAGTGAACATGTCTTTAAATGTTTGCCTACCTACTTTACCTCTGCTTGTGCAAACCTTGAACAAAGTAAGAGAACTTGTGTCTGAGGGTATTTTGACACTATTTCCATCGCTGCTGATTTTAAATTACACATCGTTTCCATCCTGCTCCCACCTCCCTCTGCAATCTCCCCACTCAGTCTGCCTGCTGAGGGAGAAAGCTGTACTAGCACATCCTCCTGGCAGAGCAGTAAACACTTCCCTGTTTCCTGTCTGATGATGTTCAGCACAGCTGTGGATACATATCACTCACTCCCTGTGACTCTGTTGAAGACTCCGTTTGAAAGAAGTTTTTTACATTTTGTGGGGAAATTGGAAATGTAACTTGATTTGGCAACAAGGTGATACTCAGCAATGTGATGATATCAATAAAACATATCAACTTAACATTTCCCACATGCTGAATTTTGAACATATTCCTGGGAATAAGTTGAGGTTACTGTACACTACAATGAAAACGTCGCTTCCGTAGGGCTTGGGCGCAGAAAGAAGTCCACTGAGAGCAGCCGTCGCTTAACTGGACTCTGATAGAACTAGTGTTAATCGCTCTGTCTGTCATTCTGCCGCTCCGAGGCAAGATTAAACTGTGGTGTAAAAGCAAAGTCAGGAAAACCCCTAAAAAGACTCTTCGTCTCACTCTCCCCGACACCTCGGAGGCACGTTCCAACCACAAGGCATATCTGTTATCACAGAAATTTATCTTGAAGACTTCTCGATTAGTAAACGGCAGCAATGACCCATCGCCGGTTTTGCTTCACTCTTCACCCATTTTGCGTAGCCTATAGGAATGTTGAAGAGACAGAAGATATCTTTTCAGCAGCAGCCAGCCACCATTGTTAAGAATAACGTTTGTCGCCTGCAGGAATGATTTGTCATCTACAGAGAGTTCAGGTTTTGTGGCTGTCACTCCCTTTTCAAGTTGGAAAAGCCTGTTTGTTTGAAGATCACTTGACTGTGCTGAATCAATTAAGTCATCCATGGCTAATCCAGGAAAAGTGTGGGGAATTGATTTCGGGACGGAGCCAAGTGATGGGTTTGACAGTGGCATTGTTTATCCTATATGTGCTGAGCCTCGATGTGCTGAGTATGATATAGCTCTCTGTTCGAGCACCAGTGATAGTAGAGCATGAAAGGAGAATGAGAACAGGGTGCATACAGTAACACTACGACTGCCGGCAGTGAATTATCACAAACCCATCCTGGAAATAATGTAATATATTGGGCACTATATACATCTACATTTTATATATAGATTAAATACATTATATTTCAGTAATTTACCAGCTTATTGTTGAAATGCCTTTTGTCGTTTCCTTTCTTTACTAACCCGCAATATATACATGCATTCTGTGTGAGTTTTACTGGAAAGGAAAAGTGCATGAACATGGACGAAGCCATTTGTTGGTACTAAAATATGTTAATGGTATAAATTAAGGCTGGAATATTTGTCGCTTTTATATCAAAAGCAACATTTAAAAGAGTGGCATTTAAAAATCACAAGAGCCCCAATTTTATTTATAACGTCCATAATTATATTTTGCCAACAAACTTTTATGTGGCATTTGGCTTATTGTGTCCAAATTCTACACAAGTCAAAACAAACACAACACTTGGAGATAAACATCTCACTTCAATATCAAAATGAAGCTCTGCAATCAAAGTCAAACAATCTTTATTTCAAGTGCCATTTTTGCAACAACATGCTCCCATTTGAATTACTCTTTCAGAGCAGCAACAACACACTGATGTACTTCATACACAACACTGCAGTCTTCAGTACTTTGTATACCTTGTTCATCTTCTCATCCAGGCTTCTGTGAAAGTTGGTTCCACTTCAGTACATCTACTCACACTTTCTTGAACACAAAAACACAGAAGCTTCAGAAGAAAACTAAATCCAGCTTATTATTTTTTGCCATATCAGGTTTTAACTACAACAAAAATCACAAAGGACAGTAGAATTACAGTACGATAATCAATACAATGTTACTGTAAAGTCACTGAAACTAAATTATAGTAAAATTTCAGTGAAATTGTAAGCAAAAAATAGTATTGCAAGGGATGGTTTTGAGGAGCCTTCTGATAGGATCTCCTCTTCCTCTCGCTCTCACTATTTATAAAGTTCACCTGAACTTGAGTTTACCTGAAGTGTGTGTGTGTGTGTGTGTGTGTGTGTCTTGTCAATTCCAGGTATGTTTTTTTGAGGTGTTTTCCCAAATATTGCAAAAGATTTCATTCTTGAATGTGAGTGTCTGATATAAGAACAAGTGTATCGTATGTTGCAGATTTGTCACAGCTCTGCCACGACTATCCTGTCACTCTGTCTCTCACCTAATCAGCTCATTCAGTGCACCTGTTAGTCACACCCACCTCATCAGCTCATCACTCTCACCTGCTCACTCTGCTGCACCTACTATTTAGACCCCAGTCTCACACACCCTCACTGCCAGATCGTTCTCCGCTTTCATGCCAGACCTTCCAGCATATACACTTGGACTGATTCCCCGTTACCGGCCCTGCCTGTTTGGACTACCCTGCCTTGCTTCTGCCCCGGTAATTCACTCAGCCTTCTGTTCCCGACCACGAGATCCTGCTGCTTTTTCCCTGTGATTCTTCTACCTGTTGTGTGTCCTGAGGAAAATAAAGCTCTGATTCAAACTATCCCTGGTGTCTGTCGTACTGCTCCTGGGTCCTTACCAAACCTGTTACAAGATTTGCTAACAAAGGGCAGAGCAGAACATGTTTGTACTGTTGGTGCCTTTGTTTAAAGCATGGTTGTAGAAGTTAAGGTTTTGATGCTTTTGTCTCAGCATTCACTTGTAGCGTTCAAGAAATCACCCAAAACAATTCTGTCATATTAAGGTGTCAGTTGTGGAAGGTTTAGTCATTGACTTCAGCAGTAACAAATGTCAAATCTACTCCGCTCTAGTGAACATGTGTGCACTATTTATACATGTTTTTGTTACTGTAAAGTTTTTCATTATTTTTCATGTTTGAGGAAAAACAGTGGGCTGTGTTTTTCTGCTGTTCTGAAACACTAAATAACTTTCTAATTCCTTTTACTTCTGTGAGTTTAATTATGCTTGGTATAAGCCTGTTGATGTAGACCAGCAATGCCAGTTAAAGTTTAATCAGGATCACAATATTGGTCATAAAAGCCCCAGTATGAACCTACACTGTGCATTTTAATTTCACTCCGTCTTGATGGAATGAGTTTTGGTTGTATCAGTGTTCTGCTATACAAACCGCTCTTCCACATTTTCATTGTAAACTAAATTTTTGGTGAAGGCAAACTTTTCCGTCATTGCCAGTTTTCTCAATCAATACCTCCAGTCCCTGTAGAACATTGGCATCCCATCATACACTTCTCCAAACAGTGCCTTGCTTTACTGCCTCTCATTGTCATGGAAGGCTGATCAGCGCTGAGCACCACTCACCTCAGCTCCACTCCACATGGAGGACCATCACTCCACAAGCAGATTACTGTAATTGTTCCAACTTTGCTCTGTACCAGATAGAACACCATGCCAGTCAATGAGAGCACTCTCCAATGGAGGACTTAAGCCATTAGCACACTTCAAATTGATTTCTGTCAGTGAGCACTCTACAATTATGCTGCACCTTGTCTTGTGTCATATTTTGGTAAGGAATGGCTGTTTCTTGTCTTTGTTGTCCTTGATAACTTGTCAAAGACAGTTGGATAATTGTGAGAAATAGAATATGTATTTTCAATTGAGAAGTGCACACTAAAATTCTAAACTCATCACTTGTGAAGCACATATTTACAGAAGCCACTGCCTGGGTTTGACACACAAAAGGCGATTGACAACATAGATATATGTAATATAAAGAATTGGTGCATATACACACTAAGATGTATTTCAAACATCCGTGGTTGACACATTTCCCTGGGAAAACATCTTGGAATCATAACGCAAACCCACCCTTTCCACTTTGTCTCAGCATAGTGTTATTTTGTGTTGTAATGTTGTGTTTCATGAAATGTTGCTGTATTTGCTGTTGCATTTTGTGAAATGTTGCATTTTGTGAAATGTTGCTTTGTTTAGATGTCTTCTTAGAAATGTTTTCGAATGTCATGTTTTGAGAAATGTTTTGTGAAAAGCAGTTTTGAGAAATATTTTGTGAAAAGCAGAGTTTTGTAAAATGTCATATCTTGTTAAATGTCAGTATTTTGTAAAATGTTGCTGTGTTTTGAGAAGTTATGTTTTGTGAGATGTTGAGTTTTGAGAAATGTGTTTTCGAAATGTCATGTTTTATGAAATGTGTCTTGTCTTGTGAAATGTTTTGTGAAATGTCATGTCTCGCTAAATGTCATTGGGTTTTATGAAATGTTGCTGTGTTTTGAGAAAAGTTGTATATTTGGAATGTTGTATTTTGTTGAGTTTTGAGAAATGTTGCCGTGTTTTGACCCTCAGGGCCTCCGTATTTAAGAGTTGAAAAGAGAGAGGAAAACTAATTGGAAAAAATAACAATCACAGATCTATCCTGTCTTAAGGATCATAGTTAAGACTGACTCCTCCAGGAAAACTCTGATTTAATAATTTTCAGTTGTGTGGCGTCAGCTGTTCAACTGTTGATCGGACTCTGTTATGTAGGAACTATAAATATTATAATAATGCTGTTTGAACGGTGGGTGAAGCGACCCACTGTACCTTGTGTTGATTTTGTGAAGATCTTGATCTGGCTAGCACGAGCCTTTGTTTTGGAAGCATGTTTTGTCTTTTTAACACAGTCTTCATTTTTAAATAGGATGCATAACAATGAGGTAATGTTTCTATTTTTGGCTATGTAAGATTAATAACTATTATGACAATGTTGTAACCAAGTAAACTTTTAGTCCTGAACATACACTACTGGATACAGAAAGGGCAGATCCTAGTTAATAGGTTTACTCACTTCAGTGGTCAACTACATATAAACTACTGTGGATTGCCTGCTGCATGTTGCTCATCATGCTCATAATCACTAACATCCACAAACTAGCAACGGGATAAGTTTTGGTATTGGAAGTGTTTGTTTGTAGTCCGAGTATCGACCAATCACGTTTGAGCAGGCTTTGGTTGAATGCAGGTAAACAGTTTGGGTGAAGAGTGAAGGAGGCCAAACACATTGGTCGAAATGCTGCTTTATGATAAGGTTTTCATGTACACGTCGTTTCTCACCTCCAACTCCAGTCTTCAATCTGAAGTTGTTTTCTTCAACAAATGCAGCTGGCTAATGTTAGCTACATTCAACTAGCATAGCCAAAGTGTTCGCTAGCTTTGTTTTAGCCACCAATCTTAATTCATTTATTAGCTAATAGTGTTTTAAAAGGTGAAGTCTGTGATTCTAATCCAACACACTTTCAGTCTCCTCACGGTCCGCCAGCTGTTCATTCTGTGTGCAATGAAAAAAATACAATGAGTATCCAGAGCCCTGGCTCTGTAAGTAGAAAACAAACAAACTGGATCGAATGAGCCACTATGTACTTCTTTTTTTTTTTACATTCAAAGCGTCTATTGAGGTTTTTGAATGAAGCGTTGATAGTCTGTTCATACAGTTGTGAGCCTTCCTTTGAGTGTGTACGGCTGCAAGTCGGAGAGCAAGCAGTATTTGACCGCAATGAAAATGTAAACGATTTTTCCACCATTCTTAAAACATTTCAGTCAATAACGGATTATATTCAGTTAACGCGTCCTCTGCATATTACATACAGGCCAGGAAGAAGAGTGCCTATTCAGGATGGGCTTTGAATCCTTTCAAATTCCTTAATTCTTTCCATCTGTTGAATGGCCGACCGAGGTTCACTTTTGTTTTCGCCCGTGATCCATCACTGCCCCTTATAGCTTTATTTTAGTTTTTTCGGTCAATTATTTTCTTTTTTTCTTTTCTGATCCTGTCCCACAACCATAACCACACAATATAATGTCAAAAATCAAATCATCTTCTTCTGCTTCCTTTTACCCTGGTAACGTACTACTGACTGCCGTAAATTGATGTCGCAAAGATCAAGAATAACTTGATAGTAATAGGAATCTTCTCTCTGATGGTAGGGTTTACTGCCTATAGAGGCATTAGTATAAAATTGACAGTTTCATAACCAGTTAAACATCAGCATTTTGGATAATCTCTCCATCTGAATATTATCCATGAGGGGACTATTATGTACATGAAAACATTTTCCCCCAGTAATAGTCTAAAGAATGCAGAGAGAGGTCAGTCTGTAACAGAGTATATAAAGAAATATGTTTTTAATTGGAATGGTGTTATGTCTTAATAACAAAATGTACACACACACGTTGAATGTTTAAAGACTACACACATGATGTGTGTGTGGGCGGGGGTGGGGGGTTGTAGCAGCTTACTGTTCATCTGAAGTGAGGATAGCAAACAATTTCAAACAGTGAAAAAGAGGCATCACTGCTTCAGAAATACACTTCAAAATGAGTACTGTACAATGGAGGAAATTGTAGTTTAGACAAAAGCCAGAGAAAAGTGAGTATTCTGTCAATAAAGGGAGTGGTAATTACAGGAGAAAGAGGTAACTATCACATCTAATCCTCCATCTCTAGCTGACTGCCCAAATCTACACTATCACACAAACACGCACAAAGCTTCCCCCCTTAATAAATAACAGTTTATGGAGCAACATTGTACAGCCACATAATAGCCATGTTTTAATTTGCTCTAACAACTCTAATTATGCCTCTTATTGATTCAGGCACACATTTTAATAAGAGCAGCCACGCCTCTTATATTACCAGCCATTGAAAGTGTTCAATGGTGAGCATTTGAGGCTTCTCCTCCTCTTCATCCCGCATGGATGTGTCCCTGACAGTGTAATTTGTGCTCTGATTCTGAGGCCACTGTAAACATCACACAACAACAGTAATTTTAGCACTCAGAGACCTCGATCCCCAGCCACCGCCCCCTCCCAGCAGCGAAGAAGACAGGGAGGGAGGCGACAACAAAAGGTAAAGAAAAGCTAGTTTATTGTTGACTGCGACCGACTGGGTCAATCTCAGTGTTTTCCAGCGACAGCTCACCTCATTTTCTTTCTAATTGCAACAACAGATTTGAAGTCAAGGTTGCCTTTGAGGAGCATTTGTAGACATGTGTCTCTCCTGTGGCTGTTATTAATGTACTCCTTCCCCCTCAATGGTGGTGTCTTTATCTTTCTATGGTTAATATCGAGTGAAAATACAGCCTTCAAAAATAGTGAATGATTCATTAAAAAAAGGAAGAAAACTGCTGTTTGGCTGTCCTACCTAGATGTATAAAGACTAGAGCCCCATTTGTAAATAGTGACAAGATGTTGACGGAACAGCCAACCGGGTCTCACTTGCAGGGCGTCAAATGCCTTTGCTTTGTTACACCCCTCGGCGTCTCATACCGACACACTGAGGCACCCTGTAGCATCTGTATGAGATGCACGTGGCTTTCAAGTAACTAAAATGTAAACCCATCATTTTTAGTCTCAGAGCAATTGCTCCAGACATGTGGTGATGAAAGATAAAGAGGTCGGTGGACGGATGGGACAAACAAACATAGGACTTTTAAGTCACTAACTTTCACCTTCCAATTTTAACCCAAACCACAATCTTTTTCCAAAACTAAACCGAAGCAAGTTATTTTAATTGAATTCGCAAGGTTAATCTCGTGTTTACTGCGACTGAAGTGGAGCGTCATAGTTTGACACACTGTGTTACAAACTGTGTTCTGACCCATAAGTTGGGAACACGAATGGGTTGGAACAGCTGCAACAACATTAACAGCTACTGCAACTTTAATTTAATGAGAACTGGGACATAGACATCCACGACGGCTACCTGCATCATTCACAGAATTCCGGAACTCCTCTACTATATTTAAAACATCAGTTTTAGACAGCTTTCACTGCTATGAAATGTGTTTGCTCTTCATAATTCTAGAACAACAGCAATTGTTTGGCTCCAAGAAGAACTTGCATCAAAGCTAAAACACCGAATATTGTAATGAATATATGGTTATTCTATATAATTGTCGGGTAAAAACAAATATCCTGTGAAAGATGCTCTCCACATCGAGCAGATGTTCTCCTCAAAGGTTTCCATGGATCGTGGTTATATCTGGTCCCTGGTCCTGCCTCCTGCCATGGTCCTGCTGACACCCACTGCTACTACTATTATTAATAGTAGTCACATTGCTTGCTATTACTGACACCATTACTGCTTTTGTTATCATTATTATTCTACTATATCACTGCTGTTGTTATTAATAGTAGTAATTTCTACATCAATATTCTGCTTACTACTCTCATCATATGAATCATTTCTGTCATATGCATAGAATTAGTTGTAACTCTGTTATGCTGTTCATTCTGTACACATGACATCTATCACACTTCTGTCAAATTTTGCATGGAAGTCTAATTTTGTGAAAGTTGAGGATAGAATAACATTTAGTTTGTTGCTAATTCCATGTGGATATTTACTAGATTGAAACGTATTTTTACTTAATATTGTGCATCTTATTTTATATTAATATTGTTTTGAAAATGTTTGTATCAAATGTGATACAGCAGGTATTCAGAGCAATGTATCTTTATATCCCTCAATCATAATTGTATTGCATTTTTTGATGCAACTTGCAATTGAAATTGAATATTTGTTGGATGGCTAACTTGCCAGCAATTTTCTTTTTCTTTAATTTTCACCAAAACAATAGCTTAGCTATCAATATCTGTTATATTCAGGCTAGGTGATGATATGGTAATTTGTCATATTTCAATGGATATTGTAATAAAATGAGATATTGAGATACACAATTGTCTTAATTGATAATAAGCATAACTTGAACTAACTAACTTGAATTTGTCAGAAAATATGAGTATATTGCACTTAAGTTCTCAATTAAATCAGAACATACTCAGTAATGTTCATTGGTTAAGTATTTAATTCACACCAGAGTATACAAAGCCATGTGGTTATTTCATAGACTATTTATTGAATTACCAAAAAACATGCTATATTGTCATGATATATGAAATGATCATGATTGAAGATTTTGGCCATATCGCCCCGCTTTATATGGATATTCTAAGTGGCAATTTTTTTTGTGTGTATTTTTATATGAAGATTGTAGTAATGAGGAAAATATGAACCAGTGCAGAAATAGATAGATGAAGAAGAAGTTTGAAGCATCCAATAAAAACAGCACAGCAAAAGAACACAACAATTAAATGTTAAATGGTTAGTTTGGAACAAAAAATTTCCAAATGCAATGAAAAAGTATGTTTTGGTTTAAACATTTTTTTTTGTATTCAATTAATTGCCACGAATGCCTGACGTATCAAATGTGATACAAATTAATTATCATATATGCAAAATAATCTTCAATTACAAAAGGCCTAATAAATAGAATGTTCATGGGTTAGGCTTTCAGTGTTAAAATCTTTCTTTATTTAATGTTTCTGTTTGCAGCAGCCTAATTATAGTCCGTTTCACGCAACCCAAAGATTGTCACAGCTGAACGTTACCAGCTTTACTGAGTCCAGTCGAGTAGTGAGCTATGAATATACAGCTACACGAGTTGAAAAGATGATGTTTGAGAAACGGTTACCAGGACGTATGATATACACACTGTCGTGATGGAAAACAAATAATGGGAGCTGTTTTAATAATGCTATGAATAAATCATTTTACTTCAACCTCAAATTCTAGCATCAAGGGATGTTGGAAAAACTGATATATTATTATTGTGATTGTGATTATGATGATTATTATTAATATTATTATTATTATTTGATATCATGCTTTATTTTTAACTGTTCACAAATTGATGAAAGAAACCCTCAAGAAGCATGAGCATTGTTGATGTCTTTCTGCAGAATGGAAATTAAATTTCATGTGATCTTCAGTACAGATCGATGAGTCATATTTTCATTATCACTGGCATAGCTGAGGTCTGAGGCAAAGCCGTGGAAGAGCAGGTTCAAAAATACTTCCAGAAGGAGCACAACCTTTCAGAGGAGACTAGGAATCATCTTCTTCTAAGGACATTGTCTAGGAAAGAGAGGATAGTTTGGGGACATGGCTGCTTCCTCAACAAAAATTGAAGACCAATTGTTAGAGAGGAGCAGAGCTGTCAACTGATCACCACCTGGTGGTGAGTTGGATCAGATGGCGGGGGAACCGGTTGGAAAGACCCGGCAAGCCCAAACGTGTAGTGAGGGTGAACTGGGAACGTCTGGCGGAGGACCCTGTCTGGAAGGTCTTTAACTCCCACCTCCGGAAGAACTTCTCACACATCCCGAGGGAGGTTGGGGACATGGAATCCGAATGGACCATGTTCAAAGCCTCTATTGTGGACGCGGCCGCTAGGAGCTGTGGCCGGAAGGTCATCGGTGCCTGTCGTGGCGGCAACCCGAGAACTCGGTGAGGGAAGCAGGGCTGCAGCTGCGGTGGTCGCGAATGCTAAAACTCGGGCATGGGAGGAGTTCGGGGAGGCCATGGAGAAGGACTTTCGGTTGGCCTCAAGGAGGTTCTGGCAAACCATCCGACGGCTCAGGAAGGGAAAGCAGGGCTTACCCCAGGCTGTTCTCAGCAGGGGGGGGAACTGCTGACCCGGACGGGGGACATCATCGGGCGGTGGAAAGAGCACTTTGAGGAACTCCTAAACCCGTCCAACATGTCCTCTGTAGAGGAGGCAGCGCCTGAATATCTAGGGGGAGGCTCACCCATATCCCTGGCAGAGGCCGCTGAGGTAGTTAAAAAGCTCCTTGGTGGCAAGGCGCCAGGGGTGGATGAGATCCGCCCTGAGATGCTGAAAGCGCTGGACATGGTTGGGCTGTCCTGGCTGACACGCCTCTTCAATGTCACATGGGGGTCGGGATCAGTGCCCATTGACTGGCAGACCGGGGTGGTGGTTCCCATCTTCAAAAAGGGGGACCAGAGAGTGTGCTCGAATTACCGGGGTATCACACTACTCAGCCTCCCGGGGAAGGCTTATGCCAGGGTGCTGGAAAGGAGGCTCCGACCGTTTGTCGAACCTCAGATTCAAGAGGAGCAATGCGGATTCCGTCCCGGCCGTGGAACAGTGGACCAGCTCTTTACCCTCGCAAGACTACTGGAGGGGTTCTGGGAGTTTGCCCAACCAGTCTACATGTGCTTTGTGGACTTGGAGAAGGCTTTCGACCGGGTCCCTCGGGGGTTGTTGTGGGGGGTGCTGCGGGAGTATGGGGTGCCAGACCCTTTACAACGGGCGATCCGGTCTCTGTACGACTGCAGTAGGAGCTGTGTCCGCATTCTCGGCAATAAGTCAGACACGTTCCCGGTGGTTGTTGGCCTCCGCCAGGGCTGCCCTTTGTCACCGGTCCTGTTCGTGACTTTCATGGACAGGATATCTAGGCGCAGCCTGGGGGTGGAGAATGTCAGGTTCGGGGGTCTCGGCATCGCCTCTCTGCTGTTTGCAGATGATGTGGTCCTGTTAGCCTCCTCAGATCGTGACCTCTAGCATTCACTGGGGCGGTTTGCAGCTGAGTGTGAAGCGGCGGGGATGAGAGTTAGCACCTCCAAATCTGAGGCCATGGTTCTCTGCCGGAAACCGGTGGATTGCTCCCTCCAGGTGGGGACTGAGTGCCTACCTCAAGCGAAGGAGTTCAAGTATCTCGGGGCCTTGTTCACGAGTGAGGGTAAGATGGAGCGGGAGATCGACAGGCGGATCGCTGCGGCTGCAGCAGTAAAGCAGGCGCTGCACCGGACGTCTTGGTGAAGCTCTCAATTTACCACTCGGTCTACGTTCCTACCCTCACCTATGGTCACAAACTCTGGGTCATGACCGAAAGGACAAGGTCGCGGCTACAAGCGGCCGAAATGAGCTTCCTCCGTAGGGTGGCCGGGCTCAGCCTCAGAGATAGGGTAAGGAGCTCGGTCATCAGGAGGGAGCTTGGAGTCGAGCCGCTACTCCTTCGCGTCGAAAGGAGTCAGCTGAGGTGGTTCGGGCATCTAATTAGGATGCCTCCTGAACACCTCCCACTGGAGGTTTTCCAGGCACGTCCAACTGGGAAGAGACCCCGGGGAAGACCCAGAACAAGCTGGAGGGAACGCCTCGGGATCCCCCAGAATGAGCTGGAACATGTTGCCGGTGAGAGGGAAGTCTGGGTCAGCCTGCTTGGCCTGCTGCCACTGCGATCCGACCCCGGATAAGCGGAGGAAAATGGATGGAAAAATGGATGGAAAACAATAAGGTAAAAAGATGCATTTGATTGCGTATAGGTTATATGTGAATGATGAACTTCATATGAATCCAGATATTATTTTCTGGCGTAACGCCTTAAATTAATTTATATGTCAAACCTATTAATTTATTAACAGCAGAGTTTTTCAGATTATAAATTGGTTGTGATGCTTGCATTTGGACGTCTGTAAAGAAAAAAACTTGCTGCTCATATGCTGCCAAAAGAATGCCATATATTCTGTTCTTTATTTAATTTTGTTATTTACTTAATTACATTGTATAATTACATTTTCATTTAATATGTTTCATATCAGCCTTGTATGGTTTGCAGAAACGTACAATGTCAGCAGTTTTTTCCTGTAGACTGAGTGGTACATTTTGTTTGTATGTTTGTTTCTCTGTCCCTCCATTTCCGTTGCTCTTGTGTTATTTTTACTTTTTTTATTCAACATAACACGCAGATAGATTTATTATACAAGATGTCGTAATCGATAACTTTGAATATCAATAAAACTAAACACACCTAATTTTGATGAAGGCCTTTATGATGTGTTACAAGAATAAAACACTGCATGACAAGAATTTGATGATGACTGGAGACTACAAGAAAGTACTGGATGTAGATTTGGATCGAAAAGTTATACAAACTAGGAATTACCATATTCAAATTCTCACTAGACTCACACCATAAGGGAAATGCCAAATCCAAAACAGGGAGGAGATTTTCGTAAATGGTTATGACAATATATCCTTAACACAATAACATACGTATCTGCTACATCGGTAGCAATTCAATCAAAATGGGAGGACATGTTGGACAAATGTATCCAATGGAAACAAGTTTTTACATGCATTCATACAATGTTTACAATACAACTTTGATGTCTCTATTAGAATTTAACAACTTAAAATGTATTTCAGATACCAACTAGGAACATTGTTAAAAGATGGGACATTCAACACTGTGGCTCTTGTAGATTTTGTGAGTAGGAAGAGCAGACAGATGTTGGGTATTGTAAGTAGCAATATACTGGATTCAAGTTGAAAAGTAGACCTGAGTTTACTACTCACATTTGTATAGCTGTCCTTTAACCATAATGTTTGGTGATACAAAGACCTGAACATCATCATCACTGTGATGTGGATATTTAAAGCTACCAAGAGAAAACAATTTAACACTGAAAGTTTCCAAAGGTTTTTGAAGTGTCAGTGGGTTCTTGTAAATGTCTTAATATGAATAAAGAACAGAATTACATTTTCTAAACACTGTTGGAATACTTTAAGTCAGGGTGAAGGCTGAACTCATAAAAATAACATTGGAAGCTGATAAAGGACAATTAAAGGGATGTAAATAGATTTGACTGTAGAAAACAAACTATGTATTAGAACGTGTATATGTATATGCATTGTCCCATATTGCACTTTGTGATGTCTTTGAGGACAATAATGCTTACAGTTAAACATAACAATGGAAGCATTTTTTGCCATTGCTTTTGTTCCTCTCCTCTAATGTGTTGCTGTTTTCAGTTGGTATTGATATTTTCTCCCTTCATGTGTGTATGTATCCCTTGACCTAAGATTTTTTCTTTAAGTTCACACACCTTTGTATGAAATTAACTCCTCCTTCGATGGCATTTATGAGATTGTATTCTTTTCTATTTGAACACAGTTCGATTTAACTACATTGTAATGCGCTGTGATTTAAAACTGTAGATGTTCGAGTCATATAAATTTGCTGATTAAACTTGAAACTCCAGATACAGCGTAGTGCAAAGCTCTTCAATTTGCTCTCCTACCTTTCTTTCTCTGTGAGTCTCTTCTGCATACATGTTTCAAACCATTTCCTTTGCTCTGTGTGCCTTTTACCCTTCAACCTTTCATTAGTTTAGACCTCCTGTCCTTGCTCTGCCGGCCCTTTAAAACCCTGCCCTTCACACGCCCCTCACTCCCATCTCTGCCATAACTCATTTTCCATACACCTGCAGGGAAAAATAAGAATGAGCACAGATAAAACACAGGTCACCTTCAAAGTACTTGGTGTGGTTATGGTAAATTCGTCATCAGAGCAAGTGTTTTATTAGGATTTTTGACTACTAAGTCACCCCAAACCATTGCATAAAAGCTCTGTCGTTGTTTTGTCAAGGGCTGGACATAAAAATGAAGTGCTGAGCAGGAAGTGTAAATTGGATCCATTTTGAGGACTAGGCCTATGGAGGTAATGTGCACATTTTTACTCACAGCAGTGGCTGCAAGAAAGGTGGGTTGCCTTTGACTAATGCCCTGAAATCTGTCCAGTTTATTACAACAATTTGTTTTACAAAACAGTTCTGACTCAATGTCCACTTAAATCTAGCAGCATCCAAAAGTGAATGAATTGTTGGCTCAGTTGTAGTTACATGACCAAAGTATTCGCTCATATGATAACAAATGGTCGTAAACAGAAACCATGAGTTAAGATTTTGTTCAACTACTGTTTTCAAGGTGAAGAATAACCTTTCATGCTAAACTTGGGCCATGGTTACATTTTCTTTTTTAATGTGACTTTTGTGATATGTGGCGCCAGATAGGAACTCTGTGATCGCTGTGTCCGCATATTTGTGTCCACACTTAACGGTTCAATGCAACCCATCTGATATATTTAGTGGTCAAAGGAGCGGCTGTTAAATGGTGGATGAACACATTTCATTTCCTATAAATTCTTCACAGTAAAAGTCCCCTTAAGTTACTCTTCCTCCCTGCAGTAGTAGACTTCTTTTATTGAAGAATAACCACTAACAACGCTCTGCTAATTCACTGAGAAACACATTTTCCTTTATATTCGACACAATAAAAGTGCCCCGTTATTTAAAAGCATTTATTTTGAAAAAGCAAAATCAGGAAATGTTCGATATCATTCGCAATATCCGATCTGAAGTATATAGACTTGACAGTTTGTACAGCATGTTTGGATGACAAAAGTCTCATTAAAAAGACCAGTGTAACCACGGCCTTGGATCATATTTAGTCCTTTCAGCAATGTGTTTGCTTTGTACCAAAGTATTTGCTGAGATTTTGGAACATTGTTACATCATTGGAATGACAGGAAGCGCTAGTAGTCAGATGTTCAGATGTGTTTTTAAAAAACTGTCAGGTTAGCAAAACTTAATCAGATGGAAAAACAACGGTGAAATGTAAAATGATTATCCAAAATGTCTCCTTTAAACATACATCACAGTTTACAACTTCTTGTATATGTTAACAGTTGTCATATGCAGTGAGATATTAATGCCTTCAAACTGAGTGAGTAAGATGATGTGTTTAAGAGGTTTGTTTACACTCTGTCTGATAGTCTGACTGCTTGTGTTTCTTTCCCTGTGGACATTGTAACTATGCAACATATTCTCATACAAAGGTTGGAATAATATCTTACGAAAAATGACTCCTCATTTTTCGTGCATTGTTCTATGCAAACCAGCAACACGTGTCAATTTCCCCTTGTTACATGTATACGGTCTTTTCAAAATAAACTTCCATCTTCACAAGACTACTCAGTTGGGTTTAGGCAATAAAATAACTTAGTAAGGTGTAGGAAAAGATTGTCGTTTGGGTTTAAATAACCGTAAGCAAGTTAGTTACGTGGCAAATAAATCAACTTTTACTTCTCGTTTCACATGGGCAACCATCAGCGGTCTCCTGGCTAAAAGATTGCTGTTTGTACAAGTTGTAATGACGGATGTGTTAGGTTTCCTACTTTTCACAGGCATTCAAATTCATTTAATAGGTTTTGTCACTACAAGCTACATCTTTCATTTTCCACACCAACCTGGTCTGACTCCAAACTCGTCAAGTACGCTTGGTCAGTGCCCCTCGGATGCACAGAGGGATTCTTTAGCCTCCGTATAAGAAACACTGGGCTTTAAACTAACTCCAATGTAGACCCATCAGCATCAGTATCAGATGTTCAGAATGACTGAGGTATTAAAAAGAGCGAGGAAGTCCTCATGGGGCTGAAGGGAGGGGAGGTGCGATGGTAATACAGGACTTTTACCCACGAGACTGCCGTTTGTGTCCTGTGTGAATCCAAATCAACATGCCTTATTTAACCTTCGTTTTATTACGTAACTAACTTACTTTACTTATGCCAGTTACGTAACAAGGGTACCTACTTATTTTAACCCAAAACACAATCTTTTATTAAGCCTAACTAAGTACTTTTGTTGCCTAAACCTAACAAAGTACTTTTGCTATATAAGTAATCCTAAAGAAAAAGTAACTGCTTGGCAAGTTCATTTCGAAAAGACACTATGCATGTAGCAAGTAAAACCTGACATGCCGTCCCCGACACGTCTGGAACCGATGCTAGAAGGGAACCTAGAGCGTCATAGTTTTAAGTATAGTGCCACTATAAACAATAAAGGGTATATATGATGAGTTGGTTGTGAGAACAAGTTTTGCACACAGTCAGTTGACCCATTGTTCATGTTTGAAATATGTAGAAGTGCAGCCATAATTGTAGATGTACGTATTCTCAATGTTCATAAACAACAGCAAGGTTGCACTTCTGCCACTTGATGGAAGAAACACACTAACATTTAAGAGGTTAAACTAAAAAGTTTTCTATTAACCAGTCACCATTTGGCAAATGGCTGCCGTCTCCTGACTTCTTGCACTGCTGCCTTTGTTTTCCCCGGTCACGGAGCTGTGAGATTGTTTTAGCAGTGGCGAGGTGTTGTTCTTCCCTCCCCTCCCACCGGGTAGGTGCTTACCCAATAAATGCCAGCCAGCCCAGGTGTGAAGTGTGGCTTTGGCTTGTTGTGCTGGTTAACTAAAAGCCTGCTGTGATTGTGTGTGTACTCACTGAATTGTGTGTGTATTTGCGTTTTCACCAGTATTTCTTGACAACTTGGTGGTGTTTTTGCTGTCTGCAGAGAAGTTTTGGAGGTCAGAGAAGCCAAGTGGTAGGAGTAGGAAAGAAGGGGGAGAAAGTGAGGAATGCCTGTCGGTTTCTGTTTGTTTAGCACACAACATCAGGTCACACCTTACAACAAGGCCACATGAATACATGCAACTAGTATTTATTGTATGATGCCACAGAAATAAGTTAAGAGTCGCACTGAAAGTGCAAGCTCAATTCCAAAAATGAAGCACACACACACACACACACACACACATATTCCACTCACAGTATAAAAGCACTTCTGTACTTTACCACACACACACACACACACACACACACACACACACACACACACCACACACATGTTTCCTTGGGACACAAGCAGGGAAGGGAGCCCCTGTTTAATTTTCAGCCTCCCGGTGAAGTTGGCAGAGGGTGCCAGGACTGATGACATGCAGGTATCATCACCAGCTGAGAGGATCAGCAGCGGCAGTAGTGAGCTGCCCGGCACATCCACCCATCACAGTACCCAGCAGTCCGCTGTGACACCCAGAGACGCGACCCATGAGTGAGACGGGATGGACTGAGAGACACCAGGGTGAGAGGGCATGTAGTTGGGACTTGCTGCGTGATGGGAAGGAATGTATTTCACTGGATTAGTCAAAGAGAGACATAACCACCAGGCAATTTAATCCATGGTTGAAATAAACTACAGCCATCTTGACACATTCACCCCTTTACGTTAATCTGATGGCCACTAAACATGTTGGTGTCATGTCTGAATCAACACTATGGTCAATTTAATGAGTCACCGCAAAAACTAGGGTGACAGAAGTTTTTTTAAATCAGTTTTGCTTTTATTTGTACAACATAGTTGGTGCAGTTTGGCCCATCTGACGGATGGTTGTGATAACGACTGATAATACCCATTCGATCAGCTAATAATATTTGAAATGGGTGGAAGAGAAAAGTGTTCTTCCTCCTAATCAATTTTATTTAGCCGCTGTACTCCCTCATGCACACACCAGGTGGAAAATATCGCATGGGCACACAACTACTCTAAAGGAAGCTGCGAGGAACAATGATATAACAGTCACCTATGTCTAAAAGACAAAAAGGCATCACTTCAACAGCTTGATGAGGCCAGAAAAGTGTTTGCATTCCATATTTAAAAAGAGATCCTGGCTCCAATGTTTGTTGAACCATCTATCCACCTGACCTCCATCCTCTGTGGACTTCTACAACAAAGTCACACTGTATCGTTACAATTCCCATGCAGCTGCAACGGATGTATCATGGCTGAGCACGGACCAATCAACGTCCTGTGAGGAGTCACTGGCAGCTGTGGGCGTGGTTTAGGTGTGTATGAACGACACGGAGGAGCGACAGTGGCGGCTAAAGAGGTAAACATAGTTCAATCAGGAGAGACAAGTCAGATGGAGAAAAGATAATTGTTTATTATTAACAGATGATATGTGATGATAAAGTCTTCACAGAGTCTTTGGCGCTTAGACTCTACGGGGAGATTTGTAATGGAGGGTCGTCTGCCCTGAGCAGCAGCAAGATAAACCCCCCTGTGGAGTCCAGACACTGGTGGTGGCGGTGGCTGATAGAATGATGAGTTGATGAAGATGATGAAGATGATGAAGATGATGAAGATGATGAATCTGCGAAGACTGGGCAGTGATGGGGAGGTGGAGGGTGGCGTAGGGTTGGATAGAGGAGACCAGCTGGTCCAAATAGCTGATATCATGATTGACAGGCTCGAACGATGACAGCAAGGAAATAATGAGTGAGCATGCATGAGAAGTGAATGGCTGATGTATGAGAAATATACAGGTTTAGGCATGCAAGAGTATAGTCTTCCTGACTGAACTTAGGCTACAGCTTCATATGTTGCAATAGCATCAGTTATGTCGGAGATGAGAGTATTTCTTCGTCGAAAAGAAACAAAGAACGGCACTGAAGGCCTTTCTCTATGGAACAATGTTTTGGCCCTTCTTCTGACTGGCTTGGTAAGAGTTTGATTGACAGATGGTTCATCCAATCATCTGCCAAGTATTTTTATAAAGTGCCTTCCCTTTTCCAAACAGTTTCCAATGACGGCTTTTCAGATGGTTCTGTGTAACAAACCGTCTGGCACATCAGGTAGTAGAGGGCTTTGTCATTTGAACGTGAGCAGATGTCGTTATTGCTAATTTCCTGAATAGACTGATGCTGTCATTTTTCAATTATACACATACTGTATTTACATGTAGGGACTAGTCAGATACCAAAAAAAACATTAAACTCAGAGGGGATGATAATATGTATTGTTTGGATGCCAAAAGCAGAGTGTGATTACATCTTGGAGTTGCAGGTATTTGTGTATAACTAGATGGACAGTAGTAGTTCATGGCAGTAGTACTTCACGTCTATTGTGGTAGTTCTGCATATAGCATGTTAGCGTTTTAAGTAGAATTGAGGGGTGCAATATTGACAAAGGAACTTCTGAGCACATGTTCTACAAAAATGCCTTGATCGTAAAAATATAACAATATTTGGGGGAGCTTTGTGGATTTTGATGACCTGACAACTGTAAGAGTAGCAGAAAAAGGCTTCACTTCAGTGCAGCCTTCAATCCGTTAAACACCAGCGGTTTAAGCTGTATAAACATTCTGATCAATGCCCCAGACAATACCTGTGGCTCAGAGGTGGAGCGGGTCGTCTTTCAATCGAAAGATCAGTAGTCCCATCCCCGACTCCTCTAGACCATGTTGATGTGTCCTTGGGCAATACACTTAACCCCAAATTGTGGTGTGAATATTTAGTCCTGATAGGCAGGTGGCACCTTGCCATCAGTATATGAATGGATGAATGACATGTACTGTAATGACTAAAAGTCCATATACTATTTACCATCACAGCAAACTGATTTCCATGATATTCCTTACTATTGTTATTAGGTATTTTATTTTTCTGTTTTCTGTCATTTGAACTTCAAACAATGACCATGTCCAAAGAGGATGCTGACACTATTTTACACTTGGCATGTATTATATATCCAACATGACATCTGCCAAGCTTTCTCAAAATCAGAACTGTAAATCAGTGATGTAAGCAGTCCATCACTAAACCAACTATGTGGTTCAATTCCAATTTAAAAAGGGAAACCAAAACACTAATATGTGTGACTGTGAGAAAGAGAGTCAAAGAAACACAATCAACTTCTTTATGTCATTATCTTACTCTACCATGGCTGAACTCCGGCCAGCAGAGGGCCTAGCATCAACAGCATCAACACCACTGAACTCCTGCCTGTCTGTCTGTCCGTGGTTGGATAAACAGCCTCTCCACAACCTCCCCCTCCATCTTTAATCCCACCACCCTTCCCTCCCCCCTTGAACTTTATCACCTATTAACTGCAGACCAAGTAAATCCCACATGGAAAAAAGTAGGGGGTTGGCCATTCAAACACACACACACACACACACATACACAAACACACCAAACACGCGTTCCTCCCTTCCAGTCTATAGCCAGTGGGCTGGCACGTAGGTGCCCTTGCTGTATGACATGATGGGGCAAAAAACGGTTATTTCCTACTACACAGTTTTCCAAATTGAGTCTTATCCACCATCACGGTTGTCCGTCCCTCTTTCTCTCTTTCTCCTCTCTGACTCGCCAACCTTTCCACCCACACCATACACCACTTACCGTACTCTCACTCTTCTTTTCCTTAAACTGTGCTGTCCTCAGCGTTTGAGCTGGATTAGTTGGTGGAGGAGGGGCTGACCTGAGAAGGGAAGAGCTGATGGCACCTGCCCTGTGGGGTTGGCCAGGACGGGTGGCGATGATTGCAAGTCATTAACCTTAGCTCCTCAGAAGAGTTAGACGAGGGATATCAGCCACGAGAGATCATAATAAATGTGTCTTGCTGAAGGTGAGGCTCATTTTAAGGTGACCGAGACGAGCCAGACAAGTCTGGATTTGATTTGTTTGTTTGCTTTGATGTGAGGAGTTAGGTCGCAAGCTGGACCTGTCTGTTAGTTGTGAAGTATATGTGCAACCTTCGGCACCTATCTGTTACTGGTTGAAGAAGCAAGCTGACAGATAACTGAAAACAGTAAGATGGAGCTGAGAAATTGTCTCTGCATTTGAGTGTGTCTTCGAGGAATGGTATATGTTCCTACTGTATGTGCCTCGGGCAGCAAACAGTGTGCAAGTCTGTGTAAATGCTATCACAGTCTATTAAGGAAAAAATCATCATTTTGGGAACATTTTTTGGGCTAATTCCCTTTGAAAGTGAGATGTTTAGATGGAGCAATATTATATCTGTGTGCTAGTCAGAGATGCTACACAGAACTGCTGGGTAGATGGATAGAGTTTATCAAAATCTATGGACATCAACATGATATTCCAGATGCAATGTCAGAAAACCACATTTTTATTTCTGCTTCATATTACTTCAGTGTATGAATTAAAGAAATATGATAGAAATATGATAATTGGTGGTATTTTTTAACTTTGGATGGAGCAGGGGTAATCAGCTCTGTATTTGACAGACAAGGAAAGGACAGACAGATTCCTAAGGCAGGCAGTTTACAATGAAACTTGTTCATGGTGATATCTTTGATTTATATGTAGAGCAATCTCCAAACCAAGTGTATGGCCACATTGTTTCACAAGCAGTTAGTTTACAAGCTAAGTTTAAACCAATAAAAACCTAAATGCTTGTCAGTGGGGTTCCCAGACTGCATCTCAATACTACTCGGACTACAAAAAGAAGCCAGAACACATCTAATAACATCCTGTCCCGCTCTGCATATGAATGCTTAATCTGTTCATATGTCTGTGGAGTAACTGAAGCACTTTTTTTTTGTTTTTCAAAAGAGATTTTTCATGTTATCCAGAGGTGAAAGTACATTGCAGTTCTTGCTGGTACTACTGGCTGCACCTTCATTGCTTCATTTTGTTGTCCTCCCACCCCAAGCTTCATGTGATCATTCCTGATCACATGCATTACATTTTTTAACATCTGTATGGTGTAGAAAGAAATTTGAAACATTTGGCATCATGTATTGCAAATGATGTATCATGTATTTAAATGGTGTAAATGCCACTTTTAAGTACCTTTTATCAGGAACCTGCTGTCCAATCTTCAGGTACTGATTACCGGCACTGAATCTTTTAGTGGTACAAAGTTGTAACGAATGTCGACGGAAACATGTAATAAATACATCAATGACAAAATCTTAACTAGTAAACTAATTTACGGAACTACTCTCACAACCCATAGGGCACTACGTGGTTGCACTCTCAATTTACCACGTGTCTGAGAAGACTCAATAGATAAACTCACAGCAGCTTGGTGGTCAATCTTGACACTACCACTGAGTCACAGTCGCCCACACTAGAAGCTTAGATCATTCCCATAATAAAAGCAATTTTAGATCTATCTATGATATACATAGAGGGTTGGTGCTCAAACACTAAAGAGCACTGCGTTAAGAAAAACTTGCATGTCCCCAGGTCTCCAGCGTAGCGGTCCGGCATGGGAACGTTTGGCTCCCGGGGCTGGAAAGCTAGCTAGGCCCGGGGTTGGAACGGAGCAGGGGGAATTGCTGGAGCTTCCGGGGCTGGAGAGGAAAGCTGTGTGGAAATCTGGTAGAGCTGCTGTCCAATCTGGCCCACGTCTGCAGAGAGGTATTTGAGAGACTCCACAACATCCCGGAGAAGCTGGTCGAGATGGCCCACGAGAGCGAGAATCTGGGTCTACTGGGTCCATGATGGCCAGATCGTTCTGTGACGGACTGTAGGTTTGGACCCAAATGCAGACAGAGACAAGGGAAGTAAAATAAGTGAAAGGTTTATTTCAGGGATAATGGGTGGTGAGAATGGCAAGAGGTTAAGCTGGAGCAGCAGAGACCGAGGGTGAGAGGGCGATGGTGGATCACGGAGCCGAGCAAGGCAGGGCAGGTAAAGCGGAGTGTGAGCATGACATGTTGGGGAATGAGCTGGCGAGGCAGGCAGGCTGGGGAACCGGAGAGGATGATCCTGGAGGCACAGAGAGACAGGGTAAGTACAGGCAAGCGATAACACGAGGAATGAAATGAGAATACGCAATTGCTGTGTGGCCAAGAACGACTAACTACCACTGTGGTTGCAACAACAATCTGGTGAAGAGTGGATGGAAAGCCCGGGTAGATATACTGTTGAGTAGATGAGTTGATGGAAGACAGCTGAGCAGAATGGACAGTTGAGGTGAATGAGCCGTAATCAGGAAGGGGGCTGGGAGGAGACCAGGTAGGAGCCACGCCCACACCACACACAGAGACAGACGGGGGAAAACCAAGACATACAGGGGAAGAGGGAAACACAGGAGGCCATGACAGAAACAGATGAAAAGGGGATGAAGAAGCCCAGGACACCGATGCATAGATTTATGCCACTGGCATCCCTCTGAAGAGGGCCATGGATAACGAGATGCAACTGTAACGGAGTTAAAAATGTACTTTATTATTCTGTTGAGTATGTGTGAATTCTATCTTTATGAGCTATTTTTATTTAGCATTTTATTTTGTCAATGCTTCCTGCGGAAGCGGCGTCTCGCCTCTTTTGTACCTCCAAAGCCCCCGTAGTCCCGACTTCCCCTCACAGTGGTGTTTCGTACTGATGAGGGTAAGTTGTGTGGAATAATGTCGTTGCACTGTTTTGTTGTTTTCTTCGGGAATGTAACTGTTTACGTTACGTACTTTAGTAACTGCTAAGGCGATGACATTATCAAGCTGTTACGAGCCGTTTTGACTGTGGAAAATATAAGTTTAGTGGCTGTTTCAGTTAGCCTTTTTGGCGCCATTTACTTTTACGTCAGGCTGCCCTGTCATATAACGTAACGACGCAGATACTTTGGCATTCCTTTGTGTGAATTCTGTTGTCTTGCATGTTTAGGAGCGGATGTATAAAGAGAGAGTGAGACCAGGAAGAAACTAATGTGGTTTATGTTGTCTTCTGCAGCGAATAAATGCTGGAAAACTATCCTCTGAGTTGTCTCCTTCAATGCCATTCCAAGTCTGTTACACAACAGGGCGCCCTACAGGCTCCACTCCTGCTGCACTGTAGGCATGTGTGATGGCAAATGTGATGCGACAGAGCTTCGTCTTGCAAATGCCCTTCATAATAAATGAACAGCTGCTGTGTCTGCCTTTTGCCGTGCGGTACAACATACTGAGACAAAGCGTGCACTGAGCAGAGTTGGTGGGACACCTCTTTTACTTCATTTTGATAAGATGGAAAGGAAAATACTTCAAGTAAAACGATTACCAACCAAAAGCAGATTTATAAGCCATTTAAATGTAGAAACGAGAATAGAGAGAACAGAACATTTGGCTGTAAAATTACTGTGCCTCCATCCTCACTAATAGAAACGCAGGACGCAGAACAACGGCGATCACAGGTCATGGGCCTTTCTCAATGGACTCAAGGATTGCGCTGGGCCAACTGGGTTCATCACAATATATATTTTTTCATTTTTCACTTTCATATATATTTTGATATTTGAGGTCTTATATTTTTCACTTTCAGATTTTATATTTTCAGATTCAAATCTTTTTTCACTTTCAGATCGTTTTTTTTCAGTTCAGACTTGTGGCCCTGATCTGGCGTGGGGGGCGTGTAATCATGAGTGACAGCATAACAAAGAAGGCTGAGGACTTCCTCAACCACGTTGCCTTCAGGCAACGTAGGCACCGCGAGAATTATGATTCAACACTTTCTATACACCATATTCACGTGAATACAGTGGGGAAAAAACTCTGAGCGCCAGCTATCCTGAAGGAAACTTCAGAGGGAACCAGCAACTGGTTTGATTAGTCTTTCGCCCCTCTACCCAGGACGGACGACCAATTTGCACGTCAGGACCACTACGGGCCTCCACCAGATTTTCCTCTTGCTTCGCCCTGCCCAGGCGTAGTTCACCATCTTTCGGGTCCTATCGCACACACTCACGCTCCACCTCCCCGACGGTGCGGGAGAGACGGGCCGGTGGTGGGCCAGACCCCGCGGGGCCGGGATCCCACCTCACCCGGCACGCTGGCCCTCACTTTCATTGCCTCACGGGGTTTGCTTCACCCTCTGATTCGTGCGTGCGTTAGACTCCTTGGTCCGTGTTTCAAGTCGGGTTGGGTGGGTTGCCGACATCGCCGCAGACCCCTAACACATTTTAATTGAGCCGATCCCCGCCCCCCGGGCGCATATCCTCCGTGGCGGTGCGCCGCGACCGGCTCTAGGTCGGCTTGGAAAGGCTTGCGGCTCCGGCTGGGTGCTTTACAGCGCTCCCTGTGGACTAACTGCTCACTGTGCCCACTCCCCTGCGGGGAGGGACGGGGCCCCATGCTCCCGGCGCGACTGGCGACCGGGGCGGACTGTCCTCAGTGCGCCCCAACCACGCCACCAGGGCGGGGATCGCCCGCACCGTCGGGGAGGTGGAGCGTGAGTTTGTACGATAGGACCCGAAAGATGGTGAACTATGTGTCAGGATCCCTGTCTGACCCGTTGTGTGTTACCTCTGTTTCCCCTGATCTCCTCTCCTCATGTGTTCTGTCATTCCCCTGTTTGTTATTGTGTGCCATGTGCTCTGTGATTTTCCTCTGCACTCTAGATTCTTATCCCACTAATCATCCCCCTGGCACTATATCAACCCTGGTCCTGCAGTCTTGGGTTGTCAGTCCATACCATCTACCACCGGCTTCAACCCGTACCAGCTTCAACCCCGGACCGTCTTCTTCCCGATCCATCTTCATTCCCTGCACCGTCTTCTGCCTCGAGTGCCTGTCGATCTGCCTGCCCTCCGGTGTCGATCCACGGGAATCACACAGACGATCCTGCCATCTGTGTAGTTTTAAATAAAGTATTTTCTTTACCTCAATCCTGTCTGTGGTCTTGCTGTTGGGTCCTGTCCAGAACTCCTGTCACACTCTGTCTGGGCAGGGCGAAGCCAGAGGAAACTCTGGTTGAAGCTCATAGCGGTCCTGACGTGCAAACCGGTCATCCGACCTGGGTATAGGGGCGAAAGACTAATCGAACCAGAGTGTTTTCCCCCCACTGCATTCACGTGAATATTGTGTACAAAAAGTGTTGAATCATAATTCTCACGGTGCCTACATTGCCTGAAGGCAACGGGGTTGAGGAAGGTCGTCAGCCTTCTTTGTTATGCTGTCACTCATGATTACACGCCCCTCTCAGTTGATGCCACGGCCCCCACACCAGATCAGGGTCAAAAGTCTGAACTGAAAAAAAACGATCTGAAAGTGACAAAACGATTTGAAACCGAAAAAAAAAAGATTAAAATGTGAAAGTGAAAAATAGAAGACTTCAAATATCCAAATATATATGAAAGTAAAAAATAAAAAAAATAATGTATTCAAAAAAATTCCAGAACTGAATCAAAATTATATTCAACCCAACTTTTCATTCACTTATTTTTATTTTGAATACAAAACCAGACCACAACTTGAACTTTAAGGTTACATTTTTTTTTTTCAAATGATCAATACTATTGATCTGGATTTTGCTCCATACAGCATACACTTTAACTGCTGAGGGAAAATTGTTATCCACCAACGTTTGAAGGTAGGTTAACATGCGAGGCAAGGGACATGACTTGAGATCCGAGGCTGTCTTCAAACATCTACCTGGGTAACGAGCTGTATTATTAGGGCCTACAGCGTTTGGATAGCGCACACCACTGCAGGTGGTCGCTGGCCTATCGCCAGGATTTCACTGTCCGGCTACAACAGTGCATCTCTGCAGCATAGGAGCTGCCACGGTTTCCCCGCTAGCAGCCGTACCATGGTCTGGAACCATGACGTGCTCATGCATTCTGGTGCGACCAGAATTGGCATTCTACAGTTGGCCAGGTGGACAACATGTCTGTGACTGTTCTTCCTTTTTGTGGGGTTCACCAGAGCTTTGTGTACATTATATAGCCCAAACCTGAATGCTCTGCTATACCAAATTGTGAGAAAACGGAATATCCAGAAAAAAGTATTTCCTATATTTTAAATACAAAATACATGTATTGTATTTTGTTACATTTTCTGGCACCAGTATTTTGTATTTTATTTGAATACATTTATTTGAGGGGTATTTTGTATCAAAATACATTTTGATGTATTTTTGCCCATCTCTGGTGGGACGGAACCCAGCAAGACATCAACTCTGCAGTGTGTACTGTACACTGGGTGTACACTACTACTGATGGAGATTAGGTGCCTGTGAGACAACAGCAGAAGGCTCCTGGCTATTTTAGCAGCCAAGGCCAAGCGCATGCCTTCCTGACACACTGTTGTCACCATGACATATATGTATTTTAGCAGAGGAGCTAAGTGTTTCAGCACTGTTGACAGCTCCAGTTTATGTGGAGGAATTGGGCATTCTTCAATTTCCCATCCTACCTCTTGTGACTGGCATAATTCCCCACATCCAGAGAGGTTTGCATCTGATATGTGTGACGCCACTCTCCGAAGGAGAACCCCAGACAATGGAACACAGGATTGTTTCCAGTAAGACAGTTCTGACTGCAGTGACGGATGATCAGCATCCGCCTTTTGTGCCGAACTCGATTAAGGCAGAGGCAGTCGACCATCTGGATTTTTTCCTGCGACAGTAGAAGCTAAGGTGAGAGTTATCTTGGGTTATGTTTGGAGTCGAGAAATTTACAACATAAATCCTGTGTTACAAACTGAGGGTATGGAATTTGAGAAGATGTGGTTTTTTTCTGGAGAGGGAAAGTCTTACAAAAAGACACTGTTACATTGCATTATGTCAAAGCATTTTTGGGCTTAATCCATACAGGGACTAAAAGTGAGGATATCTCAGTGATATTCTGTTAATTTCTCAGTCGCGCAACTGTATGGAAGTAAAATAAAATCTATAGAGTACGCCATTAACCACTGTCGAATTTTTTTAAAAATGTAATTCCATGTTGAATGCAAAGAAGGTTACACAATCTTTTAAGAAGACATAATATGTCAAATGTGTTAAAATATCGACATGGCAAGAGGTGATTTGTGTCTGACCAAATCTTGATGTCGCATTTATGCAAGATGTTGTCACTCATAACCCGTCACATATGGGCTCTGTGTCAGGCCTTGTGTGTCACTTTTTAACACAATGTTAAACACAATTTAGCGTAATTTTTCAATGTGCAGGGTAGTGTAACTACTTGGTTAGGTTTAGGAAAAGATTGTGGTTTGGGTTTAAATGGGTTAGGGTTAAGTCTGTTTGTAACATAAATCAACGTTGACTTTTAGTTTCACACGAGACTCTTAACAGCGGCTTCCTGGGTGAAAGTCCTTTGTTTGTTTGACCCATCCACCTTGACCTCACACGTTGACATAGTCACCTGACTTCCTCCTTTACTTCCACCATAGTTACTATGGCCACTAGAGGCAGCCCTGCACGTGTTGTTATGAGTGGGTGTCTTCCTTTTCTCAAACTGAGCATTTTGTCCCTTTAGCTAAAACCTCAACTTTGGTGTGTGACTTTTCCTCATTTGAGAAAAAAATCGTATGACGTATATGAAATACCACACACCGTATCTGCACATTATAATTCTCAAATCTTTGTTTTCTTTTCATTTATTGATGATTCCTCAACTTACTGTATTTTCATTAATATACAATATCTATTTATGACCCTTCAACTGGCAGCATTTCCCATGATTGTGTCTGAACCAGATCCAAAATGACAAGGCAAGGATAAGAGGTGGTGGCTGGCGGTGAAGTGATGACGGTTTTTTTTTTCCGTTGTTGCCATCCCTCCTCCCCCCATCACTTTTTCCCTTTAAATCTGTCACCCACTACATGTCTGGACAGCGGGGGGGCTGGAATCAAATTCTCTTCGCCTCCCCGTCTCTGACCTGAATCTTACTGGGGCCCACAGTAACAGCTCAGAGAGGGAGAGAGAGAGAGACGAGGAAGAAGGGGTATACAAAAGAATTGAGAGGGAAGAGGGAGGCTGATAGGGAGGGATCAAGTGAGACATGAAGAGAGAGGGGACGTTGGGTAGAGCTGTAGCAGTGTGAGAAGTTGGAGAAGAGATTGGGAAAATAGAAGGAAATATTATTATTGAGTCCAAGCATAAACATGTTGTCTGCTACCCATGATGCACTCCTCACTAAGTACCAAGTTAAAAAGCTGTGAGGACGATCAAGTTTCTAAACTAAACTAAAACTAAATCAGTTTGAACTGTCTGCTGGTGATTTTTTTACATTTGTCATCTTAGTTGATTAGACATTCTTTCCAGCTGCTTGCAAAATGAACAACAGAAAAAGTTCATACCCCACACCAACATTTGGAGATCTTTCTTTGTCATGCTTTGGTCGATTAGTTTTAAGTATTGCAGCAGGGGAATGGTAAAACAAGAACTGGGAACTCTGAAGTGGTCAGATAGAGGCAAAGCTCAAAGGTGTCATAACAACAGTCAGTGTCGTCTTGAAAACCACTTGTGGCATGCACACATCATAAAGTGTATCTTCAATATAGGAATATGAAGGCGTAGTTGTTTTTCATAATATGTATGTGTTGTTTCTTCCATGTGAAATACAATGGAGCCATGGAATTACATGGAGGTTGTTTAAACTTCCCAGGGTGGACCTGTCACTTGCAGGGATAGGCAATGGGGTCTGGTTGCGTTGTGAGCCGGACGGCAGGCAAAGGCTTGCTGACACCAGGAATATAAGCGTGGCTTTATGGATTTGTGATGTCACCTATAGAGACATCACAAATCCAGAGGGCAGGGAAGGAACCACAGCTGATTGGGAGGAACGGCCTGTCTGATCTGAACACAAGAGGTGTTTTATTATTGTGCTAGTCATGGATTGGACATAACAAACAACATTTTCGAGCAAATGGTGGGCCATAAGCGTATTTGGTACCAGAGCACCCTAGGCCAGAGATCAATTGTTGACTTCGTGGTCAAATCAACATAACTGCATCCGTTAACTCGGACACTCTAGGGAAGAGAAGCGCAAAGCTAAGATAAACTAGAATTATTAATCCTGAAGGAAATTCTTGTGCCAGAGTTTCATGAAAGATTACAACAGAAGAATAGCAAAATACAATAGAATAACAATTAATTAGTGTAAAATAAATAATACTGACACCATTGAAAAATAGAATACAATAGCATTAAGAGCAAGGTAACTAAATAAAGTAAAAACAATTCTACTAAAATATAAAAAGTTAAATACAACAACAAAGATTAAATACAAGAGTAAAAATACAAAGTGTATAATAAGTGATACTAACACCAGTGCCTAATGGAAACTAAAAAGTAATATAGAGCTGGATATTGAGAGAGATATTGAAAAGTAATAGAAAGTTATATTCCACATAGATTAATGAAGCTTTGAATGAATAGCTTTGAAGTGACTTCAGTATGGCATGCAAGGGATGAGAGGCATTGTCCAGAATGTATGAGTGTTTTCTCCTCTGCAGTTGGGTTCATCAATAAAGCCCGGTACCCTTACTGACTTAGACACTTAAATCTCCAGGACAATTTCTTGCAATCACACACCCTTGCACAATTAATAATATACTTCTTTTAACATAGTCTTATTTGTTTGTTTACCATATTTTATTGTAGATTTTCACATTTGCTGATTTTGAATTATGTCTTATAATATTGCACTGTGTTTACTGTTATGCACCAATCACCTAGCCAAATTCCTTGTATATGTAACGTACTTGGAAATGAAAAGTTCTGATTCTCTCTGAAACCTCCACCGACTCCAGTTCCACTCCCAGGACAAAAGCAGCTTTCCTGAAGGTGTGTTCACACCAAACACCAATCAAAATTTTGCGTTACTCGCGGGACCATTTGTGGTTATTCATGCCATTCGCTTCATTCGCGCAAAGCGCGCTGGAGAGAAGGAGTGGCTTATCTCCATGGAAGCCATTATCAACTAAGCCACTTATTTCCGCCATCAACCATGGAAGAAATAAACACTATTTCTGCTTAGTATGTGTTGTGGAAGTCCCAGATATCCTGGGAAAATAAATGCTGTCTTGTCTGGGTTCATAACATCATCCAGAGGAGCTCCATGGATTTCATCGAGGTGTATTCACTGTATCTAGCAAACCACACGTCAGCTGTTTTACTACAGCTGCATGAACCCAAAATAAACAGGTTTTGCTGTGGTTTAATTGCAATAAACAGAGAAAAAGGGTTGCCGAAATAACAACATAATGAATGTTTTGTTAGTTCTCTCTGCAAGACGACAAGCAAACAACTTTTAGAATATTAGTTTTCTCAATGGAGCTTGGATCGATCGGTGCTAGGCTTTGCTAACAGTGCTTTGCTTGTAGTAGCTCCATCAACACTTACCATATTGTCATAAATGCGTAAATACAGCAGCATCTTTGTCATTGTTTGTACCATATGGTTTATACATTTTTACACATAGTTTCGTCATATGAGGTATCGTAGCGCTCTGGGTGCCCACCTATAGCTACAGTATTTCTTTCCTGATTCGACAACGCAAGGACGTCAGTGATTACCGGAGGAGCATCTCAATGCTGACAGGCTTTCGCAACACAGCTTAACGCGAATAAGGCAAATTTGCGGTAAATTTGCACCGCATTTGGTGTGAACACGGCATGATGAGCCTATTGAGTCTATCAGTGGTGTATAAAGTACCCAAAAGCCATACTTGAGTAAAAGTAAAGATACCTTACTGGAAAATGACTCCAGTAAAAGTAAAAGTCACCTATTAGAATACTACTTGAGTAAAAGTCTTAAAGTATCTGATATTTATTGTACTTAAGTATCAAAAGTAATTTTCTGATATTAAATGTACTTAAGTATTGAAAGTAAAAGTACAAGTAAATGCTGTTAATAAAAAAGCAAAGGGTCAGAATTTTGAGAATTATGAAGTTTATTCTTTTAAGTGCTGTGGCACCATGACCAAGGACATGGAGCTGTGTTGAAAATAATTGGGTTGGCTGTGATCCATCCAGGAGCAACAATGTTCAACATGATATATTGTACATAAGTATACTTTTGCATCTACTATGAACTTATCATCATAATTCTCCGAAAAGCAATATGACACTATGAAGGAGTTGTAACAGTGCGTTTATAAGTATGCTCATTCCGACTAGAGGATGTAGAGGGCAAATGCATAATATTGTGTTCAGCAAAAAATATCCACTTGATGCATCAGGTCAGTGTTGTGAGAAAGGACGCCTGCCTTGTAAACTCCTATGGGCCTGATTTGAACACAATAGGCAAAGGTTTTGCTCAAGCTGAATCTGCAATTGGGCGACTGCTACCATCATAACTCCATCTGATCATCCACAAAATGACTCAAATATCAAATCATGATCAATACTAAAGCAGCACCGAAAGTAACAACCCAGTCATTACTTGAAACTGAAAAATGTCCTGTTCATCTTCAAAAGAAGTTGGTTTTCAAAATTGCGAGAATTCAGTCTCGCTCTTCTTGGGCTGAAGACTAGTCCTGCGATGCTAAATAGCCTTTCACAGGCCGCTGAGGCAGGTAGAGGTGTTTTCAGCTTCACAGACAGCTTGCGCACAGCTGGGAAGGATTTCCCTAATGCTAACCCTAATGCTGCGCTCTCGCGGCTCCTGACAATCCTATGGTGTGGTGGCTAGCTAACGTTAAGTTAGCTAACGTTAGCCAACTAGTGCTGCAATGATTATAGCTAAGATGACTCAAATCAACAAAATCTCACAACTGTCAACACTTCCTCAGCTCACTAATTTGCTAGCGATCCACGGGTGTTGGTCTTCGTCACCATCGTAGTTTGTTGCGGGAGTAGCAGGTGCTTCCATTTCTGCTTCCATCATGAAATCAGTCATCGTAGAGTGGAATTCTACTCATGTAGTCACTCGCTAGCTAGCATCCTGGGCATCACTGGGAATCAAAACACCGCGGCTTTGAGAGCACTTGTTTGCAATTGCGCATTAATGTGATTAACCAATGATTTAACTTGCAAGCTAGGATCACTGATTCGCCAAACCTGCTTGCTTGCAGTCTCTGTTCCACCACAGTCCCCGACGTTGGTCTCATGATTAATTTTTTTTCTAAAGATAGATTAGATTTTGTAGCGAGTAACGAAGATTTCAGGGGAAATGTATCGGAGTAAAAGTATCAGTTTTCTTTGCAAAATGTAGTGAAGTAAAAGTGAAAGTCAACAGAAATATAAATAGTAAAGTAAAGTACAGATATCCAAAAAAACGACTTAAGTACAGTAACGAAGTATTTCTACTTCGTTACTATACACCACTGGAGTCTATTGGCATCAGCTGCCTTCACCACCGAGTGATAAAACATCTTCATTGAATACAGACGGCTCTGGCCTTTCCTGTACAGAGCCCCTGTGATCTTATTGTCTATGAGGACGGCCAGCACGTGTCCTTTGCCTCCCAAAATCGACCATAAGCTCTTTTGTCTTTGTAATGTTGAGTTGCATGTGATTCAATTCACACCACTCAACAAAACTGCCCACCACACTCCTGTACTCTGCCTCCTGTCCCCTACTGATACAGCCAACAATGGCAGAATCATCCGGAATTTATTCAGGTGGCAAGACTGTGAAATGCCCATGTGCTACTCACTAATTTGTTGGACACGATGCTCTGCAGCCTCACAAACTGTGGCCGGCCTGTGAAATAGTTGGTGATTCAGGGCCGTGGAGCATCCACATTCATGTGCAGTAGCTTATTCCTGAGCCGGGAAGGTCTTATGATGTTAAAAGCACTGGAAAAGTCAAAGAACATCACTCTCACAGTGCTGCCTTCCTCTTCCAGGTGGGCATAAACTCTATGCAGCAGAAAGTTGATGGCATCTTCCACTCCAATGGGGGGGGGGGCTGGTAGGCAAACTGCAGCGGGTCCAGAGATAGCTTGAGTAATGAGCGGAGTGACTTCATGACATGTGTAGTAAAAACCACTGGTCTGTAGTCATTGAGGGTGTTTGCAGGAACCAGGCATGATGTCTTCCACAGGACGGAGACAACCATAAGGCTCAGGTTGAAGATGAGCTAAAATAACATGCACAACTGTGCAGCACATCCTTTGAATACTGGGGAAGAAGCCGTTAGGCCCTGCAGCCCTGCCTGTGCGTAGTCTACTGGACTCTCTTCTCACATCCTCCGCTGTGATAGTGATTGAACCTGGAGAGAAGTTAGAGAGTCTGCATGGGGGATGGGGACAAGAGGGCTGAGGTGAATGGACAGGAGCCAGGAGAGTCATTGAGGAGGGATGGTGAATTCAGAGGTGAGGGAGGTAAAGGGGGGTGGTAACAGGGGGAAGGGTGGGCAGAGGCCACATCTTCAAACCAGAACAGATTTAACGCATTGGCCTCATCCAGGTCTCCTTCCCTTCCCCAATCATTCTTTGGTCCTATGGCCAGTGATGGTTCTCATGCCACTCCACACCTCCCTGATGTTATTTTGCTGGAGTTTCCCTCAAACCTCCTCCTGTATCACTTCTGGCCCTCTGCAATCTTTTCCCTCAGTTCAATCTGCATCTTCTTCATCTCTTCCTTGTCTCCACTCCTCAAGGCCACTTTATTTTGGTTACAGTGATGCCTTGAAGTCCTTAATTACCCAAAGTGTATGGTTGGTGAAACAGCACACAGTTTTGGTGGGGATCACACTGTCCATACAAAAATTCACATAGTCCGTAATGCAGTCTGTGAGTCCATCTATCTCTAGCTCCTCTTTTGTGGAACAAGCTTCCCGTTTCAGTCCGGGGGGCAGACACACTCACCACATTTAAGAGTAGGCTTAAGACTTTCCTTTTTGATAGTGCTTATAGTTAGGGCCGGCTCAGGTTTGCCTTGGACCAGCCCCTAGATAAGCTGGTATAGGCTTAGACTACCGGGGGACTTCCTAGGATACACTGAGCTCCTCTCTCCTCTTCTTCATCTCCTTCTGTATGAATTGATGTCCCATTAATGCTCATTACTAACTTTGCTTCTTCCCCCGGAGTCTTTGCGCTTTCTCTCCTCACAGGTTCCATGGATCTTGGTTTTATCTGGACCCTGGTCCTTCCTCCTACCATGGCCCTGCTGACACCCACTGCTAATATCATTTTTATTATTACTCACATTGCTATTTTATATTATCTATACCATTAACGCACATTACTGACTTTGCTTCTTCACCAGTCTCTGTGCTTTCTCACCTCGCAGGTTTCCGTGGATCCTGGTTATACCTGGACCCTGGTCTTGCCTCCTGCTGTGGTTCTGTCATATACATAGAATGTGTTGTAACTCTGTTATGTTGTTCATTCTATACACATGACATCTATCACACTTCTGTCCATCCTGGGAGAGGGATCCCTCCTCTGTTGCTCTCCCACAGGTTTCTTCCTCTTTTTTCCCCGTTAAAGGGTTCTTTGATGAGTTTTTCCTGTTCTGATGTGAGGGTCCTGGGACAGAGGATGTCGTATGTGTACAGATTGTAAAGCCCTCTGAGGCAAATTTGTAATTTGTGATTTTGGGTGATACAAAAATAAATTGAATTGAATTGAATTGAATCTCCATGTGCATTACAGAAAACATCCCAGTCTGTCACCTTAAAGCAGCTCTGGAGAGTCTCTTCTGCTTCCAGTGATCACCTCTGGACAGTCCTATTAATCTCTTGCCGCTGGACTGCAGGTTTATAGAGGGGCTTCAGGTACACCAGGTTGTGATCTGTATTAGCATCAAAATATACTATAGACAAAAAGTATGTGTATATATATGTAAAATATACATATTTCCCTCTGGGATGTAGTGGAGTAGAAGCATTTAGTTACATAAAATGGACATAAGTAAAATACCTCTCATGTACAGTATAAGCTACTGTAGAAATGCACTTAGTTACATTCCACCATTGCTAGAGCACACAATTGTTTACAAGAGCACAAAGTTTTTCATATCTACACCGCCGAAGGTGCTCAAAAAAATCGTCCAAGGTTGGCAGGGCTCCTTAGCTGCCTTGCAAAGCCAACCGCCAACTTGTGTTTCTTTCATTGTGGTCTGACATGGCTCAATATGGGTTTGTTTGGAGCAGATGTAATTTCACGTGGGCTGTAAAACCGCTGATTGACAGAAATGATGGCGTGATTGGTTGACCACAGCACTCACTGTGTTCAATCTATTAGCAGCATGGCGTTATAGAAGTCAATGTTGATCATTTGGTCCTAGACTTTGGTCCACCGTAAAATATCTCATCAGCTGTTGGATGGATTGCCATTTTTGTCTCTACAGGACAAATCTAGTGGGTTTTATGCCATGTCTATTCATCCAGCGTCATGTCTATTCATCCAGCGTCATGTCTATTCATCCAGCGCCACCATGAGGTTCACATTTTGGTCTTTTGGTTACAAGCTATTGGATAGATTGCTATGAAATTTGGTACAGACAATAATGTCCCATTCCATTTTTGATGAAAGCCTCATTTTAGCTCCTGTTGCTTCTGCATACCAACTCTCTCCCTCTCTCTCTGCCTCTGTCCTAGTCGGTCCTCTGCTCTCTTGCCCTCAATTTAGGTCCACATGGTTCATGGTGTCACATCTCGTCCTGCAGGTTCCCTAATTAGTTATTTTCTCATTGAGGACCTGTGTGTGTGTTTGTGTGTGTGCGTGACAGATAGAGAGAGAAAGAGAGAGAGCGGGAGAGAAAGAGACATCCACGAGGTGCCTTTCACTACTTATACTCAGACAGACAAAAACACACACACACACACACAAACGTTCTCCTGCAAATTATTGTGACCAAGTAAAAATAAACACCAACTGTGGCTGAATCCTGACAATCAATTTCAATTTGTTGAAAGATTATTCCGTTTTCTTTCCAAGTTTGATCTTATTTTCATAGTTTTGGCCATAGCTTCGATCACTTATAATGACATTGCTAACCATGTTATTGCTCAGTCCAGGGAGCACTGTGGCAACACTCGGGATACGTTTAACAGGTGAGGGACGTTTAAGGTGTGCTCACTTTCAGTTTACCTCTAAATAAAGTCAGTTAACCATACTATTATGCTGGTCAGTTTATGCCAGTTCTGCTCATTTAGGATCACGACCTTTCATTTAAAATTGTCGATACTGTATTTGTATATGATGGTGATGTTAAAGGAAGCGTGAATGACATTTAGGGCAATCTATTGATAGTAAACAAATACAATATTATTAGCTATGTTTTCTTTAGTGTATTGTGAATTGTTGTGTTTTTGTTATCTTAGATTGAGCCATTTGTATCTATATACGGAGCACGCCTCTTGACCGTGGTTGAAAAATACAGGGGGGGACACAGTTGTTTTAGTCTCCAGGGCTGGAAGACAAAACCAGGGAAACCTCTGTTGGTCTGAAGGAGCATTAAGCTATGCTGACTCCTGCTCTATAGGCTACTTCAACACATGGACATGAGAATGATATTGAGCTTCTCACTCCCATAAAGAAAGACAATAATCAACTTTCCAATGGTTTCAAACTATTTGTTTGTGCTAGTGTCTCAGTGTGTGTATGTGTAAAGCACTCTGCCTGGACAGTTTTCTGCAGACACTCATGGTTGCAAGTTTCCTGCTCTTGTTGACAAAAGCCATTCATTGTGTATGTGTGTGTCTGTCTGTGCATTCAAATGAGGGTGTTATCTCCTTACCCGGGGTGCTCAGGGCCTTGCCTTGCCACCTTCTGATCCCTATCATCCTCCCAGTTGTCCCTCCCTTTTCTCTCATTCAAATTCTTGCCCCAACACGTTCCCCTCCCTCCATGCCTGTACACCCATTTCTACACATCCCACTCGTTTGAATTATTCCATTTGATAGGCTCTTCCTAACAATAGCTGATTGACAGAAGTGATGGCGTGACTGGTTGAGCACCACACTCACTTTGGTGTGTTCAGTCTATTAACAACATGGCTCTATAGATGTCAATGTCGATCATTCTGTCCACATCTCTGGTCCAGACTAAAATATCTCATCAGCTGTTGGATGGATTGCCATTCATGGTCTCTACAGGATGAATCTACTGACTTTCATGCCCCGACTATTCATGCAGCTCCACCATGAATTTCACATTTTATTATTTGGGGAAATATGTGAACAGCTATTGGAGAGATTGTTATGACATTTGGTAAAGACATTCATTTCCCCCTCATACATTTACAAGACCTTCCATCTAGCACCATCATTAGGTTCTACCTTATTCCTAGCACCAAGCATTTTCCAGAATTCTAAAGTCTAAGGATCACAATAAGATGAGACCACAATGTTGAGATAAAAAAGATATAACTTAATTCTAGCTCATTTTCCAACACCACTGACAGATAGCCGACTTAAATTACTCACAAGCCACAAACCATGGCAACAACAAGCATGTCCCAGCTGTGTGCATAACTTTTTAGTGTCCCCAGGAAACAAAAAACAACTCTTGACCCCCCCTCCTTGTCTCACCTTAGCTATAGGTCCCCACAGCTGACTGAAGTATATAGTCGCAGTGGATAGATAGTTTACTCTGAATAAAGACAGTACACTGTTGGAGTGTTACAAAATATGGTGTGGCTGCTGAAGCGCTGCACATATGAAGGATGGTTTAAAGGTAATACAGCTAGAGACCACTATATACTGTAGTGTGATTCCCTTGACCAGGTGTGTGTGTGTGCTTGTGTGTGTGTCAGGCTATGCATTTTATTACAGCTCCAAAATAGACTCTGGCCCCAAAGCCCAAGCCTCTACACATCTTCAATTTCAAAACGGCGGAGAGAAGAGGAAGAGTGAGGGGGGAGAGGGGGGAGGGGGGGGGACTGAATAGGATGCCATGAAAAAAAGAGGGGGAGAGAAAGGCCCAAAAGAACGGCGGCGAGGGAAGGAAAATGAAAGCGAGCTGATTCAATCTTCAAGCACCTTACAAGCGTTTGCGTCAGGTTTCTTGTTTAAAAGGAGAGGTCGGTGAGAGGATGAAGAGGAAGAAAAAGTGTGGTAAGCAAGAAGAGGTGGGGGTGGGGGGGGTAATGTCCATGACTCCTCCTCGTTGTCTACCCTTCTTTCTCTCTCCTTTCACATTCATTCCTGTTTCTCTCTTTTCCAAACTGTAGTGAAAAGATTAAATTGTTTACGAGTGCGAAGCGCGGCTAGCTCGAGCGGATGAGCCAAGAGCGACAGAGATAGACATTCTAATTCGCGGCTGTACTTAGCGCCCGGGTCCCTGTGTGCAACCACTAATTCTTTTATCTGGCTGCAACACTCCGGGCTTCAGCCACATTCAAAAAAAAGAAAATATATATGAAGAGGAAGACCAAGAATAAGGAGAAGAAGAGGGATGGATTGAGGAGGGGCGAGGAGAAAAGAAAATAAGTGAATGGGGAAGAAATGACAATTTTTAACACTGTACAACTGATAAAAAAAAATCTGTACTTGAATACTTGATTTCATCCCCGCCATCCCCCAACATTCTTGTCATCACCCAATCTCACAAAGAAGAGCCGTCCGAGTACAGTCTTAACCCTTTATCTTGACTGAGCAGAAAGACATTGCCAGAATCTCTGTCTGTGTTGGGCTTGGGGGGGAGTGAGAGACTGAGTGTGTGTGTGTGTGTGTGTGTGTGTGTGTGTGTGTGTGTGTGTGTGTGTGTGTGTGTGTGTGTGCGTGTGATAAAAAGAGCAATGTGTGTGTAGGCTACGTGTTAGTATGTGCTGGGATTGGAAAACCTGATGAGGGACGGATGGACTATAGGATGTGTGTGTTCGTGTGTGTGTGTATGTGGGGGATACAGCATGGAGAAGAATTACTGTTATCTCCCAGGAAGAAGAGGGAAGAGGGGGGAGATAAGAAACTGCTGCAGCCGAACAGAGAGAGAGAGGAGAGAGAGAGAGAGAGAGAGAGAGAGAGAGAGAGAGAGAGAGGGAGAGAGAGAATCAGGCGTGAGAAGTCATGTTTCGATGGGGGCCGCCGTTGTAAATTTGCAGGATATTTAGAGCGAGCTAGCCCTGCTTGTGTGACTGCATCCATCTCTCTTCTTTTTTTTTTAAACCAGAGGTCTGCTCTCCTGATAGTGGCATTGTGCACGGCACACTGTATAGAAAGCTCATCAGTGCTGGTTGCCTATTGGGGCGTTATCGGACCTAGTAAGGTAACTGCACGCTTATAGACTGCACCCAGATAATGGGGGGCAGAAGAAAAGAGATAAAGAGGAGGGGGGGAGTGGGGGCTCTTCTCATTAACAGCTATCTACTGCACTGCAGACACTGGGCTGTATTGAGTGGTTCCTATGCTGGGCATAAATTAAAATGCACCCACAGCAAGGAAGTGGAGGGGGTGGGGGTAGAAAGAGTTAGGAAGAGGAGGAGTTTTGTAAATGACAGTGAAGCCGATGGGTGGGGCAAGCAGGGGGGGGACACCTCTCCTCTCAGTCTGGCTTCAGTCTGACTGAGCTCTGTGTGTGCTGACCGACTGGTTGATGGGTCAGTGTGCTAACTTCACAGCTGGCCATATATGAAGTAACACAGTTAACGTCCATATCATATCCTTCTCTGGTTCCAACCCCATCCTTGGCCTTGGCTCTAGGCCACTTGGGGACAGAACTTCACGCTAAAAATTTCACATGTTGTGGCCTCGTAAAGTTGGTATGGCTGACATGTTAGCAAACAGTTGCCTATTCACACATCCACACATGACTATTTACAAAATTTGTAAAATTTTGTTAAATATGTCACTTTCACATTGACCCAAAATCAATGTAGATTTTTAAGTAGTTCATTTCCCTTCTACTCATGTGCATCCAGTTCTTAGACTATTTTGGTCATTTAGGTGATGTTAAGACTCAAAGAGAGGTATGTGGGCAAGACTAAGGGCCCTATTTAAAATATCTATTGTGCATGGCTGAAAGTGGATGGCACAAGTGCATTTAGGGTGTGTCCAACTTCACTTCTGCCGGTTCAATGGCGCATAATCTGGCCGCAAAGTGAGGCACACAGAGCAAAGGATTGTATATCATTTCTAAATGAATCATGATTGTGTTTTGGGCGTAACATGAATTAATCTCTCATTCCCTTTGAAAGCCAGGTGCACCGGCACCTTGTGCACTATTTAAATGGAAGATTCAGCAAATTGGAGAAGTAAGCAGTTTTCTGCAGTGAAAATGTTGTTTTTGAAAGGCTAAATGTCGAGAAATATGGATTGTGGCAGAATCATTTGTTAGATAAAAACGTTATGGAGAAAGAGAGGAGAGAGGATGTGTGCACTGTCCACACGATGTGTAAAAACAGCACTTGTGAGCTGTGTACATAAACAGTACTCCCTACTCCCTGTTCAGGAAATATAGGTTATGGCAACTTCGCTCGACAAAGTCTCTCTAATCATATCTAATCTCACCCTGCATTGTCACAAACGTGGCCTCCCTTCCTCTGTGGTAACCCAGGTAACTTAAACATCTTGGATACCTGTTGCTGCTACTGTGGAAACTTTACACTACCGAAATGATTGAATATTTATTGTAAATAAATACATTTCATGGTCTCCTCCCACCTTAAATTAATAGTTGGATTGGAAATCAATAACATTAGTGATAAACTCCGCAATATTCTGCAAACAGCGATGTCTCCAGAGAACATCGGCTGCAGCATGCATAGTGAGTGCTGTAGGCCTACAAAATGGTTGTTTAAGTTAGCTAACATTACCACTGACAACTAATGTTAACGTTATAATGTAATATTGAAGTTATATTGAACTGCAAAAATGGTTTGGCTTGCCCTTTGCTAGTGCTCCAGTGAAGTGCAATGACTGATAATTGGTTATCTTGCTTTCAACTTGCAACGAAGTTCTTCCCTTGACAGTTCACAGTTCCCTTTGAACTGAGCAGTGTTGCTCCCTACGGTTTGGAATTTTACTGGACTTGGATGAATAGCCTGTGCAGTTAGCAGGGTACCACTAGGCCAGGGATCGGCAACCTTTACTATCCAAAGAGCCATTTTGCTCTATTTTCCACCAAATTAAATTCGTCTGGAGCCGCAAAAGCTATTTGATATCACAGCTTAATAAGTTTTATATATAGTTATATTATATATATATATATACAAAAACTATAGTTTGTTGTATTTATGAAATTATAGAACAAGAATAAAGACAATTCTTGACATTTTATTGCTATTTTACCTGTTAGAACAATATCAAACTCTTATGAAGAGGAGAACAAAACGTGCTCAGTTTGCTGCAGCAGTTGAGAAATCGCTCTTTGTCGCTCATCTCCAGCGTGATACTTTTCAGCAAATGCTGTGTGCTTGTTCTGGAAGTGACTTTCGACATTACATTTTTTGTTGTTTGCAAATTTCTCGCCACATATCAAGCATACAGGTAAGCCAGCATCGTTGGCAGTGAAAGCAAATGAATACGTCCACGCAGAATTAAACTCTTTATTTTCCTCCGTGACTTTTCTTTTTTTGGATTTATCCATTGATAGTTTACCGAGGGCGGGGGTCTGAAAATTATGATTAACCACCTGCAGGGAAAGGAGCTTGACAGGCGTAATAGGATGTGTAGCACATTTTAGTTGACAAAATATTAAAACATTTTTTATTTTCAGTGCCACAGTATCACCTCAAACTCCAAGATAAGGTGTTCCCTTTGAAAGAGTGTCCACTGTGCAAAAAATAAAATTAAAATAAGTTATTTATTTCCATGTTATTCTTTGTCAAAGAAAAACATGAATAAATTAAGAATAATTAAATAAGTAAATGTAAACTAATATGCAAAGCTCCTGGTTAGCTCCAGTCGTATATTTACAAATGTTTTGTATCCAGCCATGTTCTCCTGAAGGAGAATGTCTTTGTTTGTTTGTTTCTTACATGAATGAATGGCTGAGAGGTTCGTATTTAACAGTATATTGTTTGCATCTTGCAATAAATATTAATATGTTCACTTTGTGTTGTGTCTATTTGCCTGTTCTGTTAAAAAAACGATGTGTTTTGATGCACTGCTGGCCTTTCAATGTCATTTATAAATGCTTTATAAGGCATAAATAGTCCTCACTTTAGATGAGGTCACATAAAACACTTTACTAACGAGTAGTAACTACCTTAATAAATCATGAATTAATCATGAATTGCAGTATTAATATGGTTTATAAAGCATATATTAACATAGTCCCTAACCATTATATATATAATGCATGAATAATGTACATCTAAATAAGTTATTAATCATTTACTAACACTTTATAAATGATCTTATTAATCATCTACAACTCCTTAATAATTGGTTTGTAAAATATATAATACTCCATTTACAAATGGGGAATCCATCATTTATAAAGTATGAAAACGCAATAATGAAACACATAATAGACAAGCTTATTAATCAAGAATAAAACATTTATAACTGTTGTTATGAACTGCATACTAGTGAATTATTAATGTAGGAACAATGCTTTATAAATGATGAATTAAGTGTTTACTCATACTTAACTAATGCTTCATAGTGTGTAGTTATTATAAAGTGACCTTGTAGTTCCAGAAATACACTCTTTTTAGTATGGGTATGCAATTTTCGAGCAGAGGCCTAAAAATAGGGCTAGGGCCCATTACAACTCTGTTTTAAAACTAAAACTAAAAGGGAGCCGCAACAGAGGGGCTGAAGACCCGCATGCGGCTCCGGAGCCGCGGGTTGCCGACCCCTGCACTAGGAACACAGCTGTGGACTTATCATTACACATTTTGTCATCACCAAATCAGCTCAGAATTTCTATTGTGAACACACCTATGTAGGCACATCGGTAACACTTTATAATAACTACACACTATGAAGCATTAGTTAAGTATGTGTAAACATTTAATTCATCATTTATAAAGCATTGTTCCTACATTAACACTCATTAGTATGCAGTTCATAACAACAGTTATAAATGTTTATTCTTGATTAATAAGCTCGTCTATTATGTGTTTCGCAATTGTGTTTTCATACTTTATAAATGATGGATTCCCCATTTGTAAATTAAGTATTATATATATTACAAACCAATTATTAAGGAGTTGTAGATGATTAATAACTTTTATTTAATTTATAAAGTGTAAGTAACTGATTAAGAACGTATTTAGATGTACATTATTCATGCATTTATACATATAATGATTTAGATATGCACTAATGGTTAGAGACTATGTTAATATGCTTTATAAACGCATATTAATACTGCAATTCATGTATAATTCAGGTAGTTAGTCATTAGTTAAATATTTTGTGTGACCTCATCTAAAGTGAGGACTATCTATGTCTTACAAAGCATTTATAAATGACATTGAAAGGCCAACAGTGCCTCAAAACCCATAGTTTTTCAACAGAAAAGGCAAATACACATCACAAAGTGAACAACATATCAATATTTATTGCAAGATGCAAACAATGTACTCGTAAATACACACCTCTGACGTTCATTCGTGTAAAAAACAAAAACAGCGAGATTCTCCTTATCTCCTTACTATAAAGTGTTACTGGCACATCTTGCTATCTGAATAATGCACCCCTTGTATATCAGGAACATTCTTGGTCCTTCACTTTAGACCAAGTTTTTGTTGACTGTTGATGCAATCACTTTCTGCTGCTTCAAGATAGCAATGGGCCAGCAATGTGCCTGACCACACATCATTTCAAGCCCATGGGCGCAAGTACCTACACAGCATGGGTTTATTATCCACCGTATGCCACTCTTCTTTGCTCATACATTTCTCCAACAACAAAAACAATATTACAAACAAATGAGAACAACTACATTGCGAATTTGGCTGAGATTTAACTGAGGCAGAGGTTTAACTGTGGACTGTATGGTCGTGGACGTAGTCACCGTGATGTCACCCATTGGTTTGTGGACTACAGTTTTGATGCCTCGAGTTTAGCATTTTGGTCGTCGTCTTGGTTTTTGAAACCAGAAGTGAAAAGAGAGGGTGCAGTACAACCGATTGCTGAACATGTCACGGGGCATGATGAGGACTCAAGCGCAGACAGTCAGAGTAGGGGAAAAAAGGTATTTAATAGCTCACAAACAAAAACAGGTAATCCAAGGACAAGACAAAAGACGAGGGGGAAAATCCGGCAGGACAAGGCAGGGCAGACAGACTGGGAAACCGGGAACAGGATGAGCAAAACGGGCGGGTAGGTAGGAAACAAACAAAATGATCTGGCAGTGAGTGAGTGAAAGACAGGGGTTTAAATAGTGAACTAGGCAGAGTGAACAGGTGAGACTAATGAGCTGATGAGGTGAGTGTGACTGGCAGGTGCACTGAATGAACTGATTAGGTGAGTGAGGAGCTACAGAAAGAAACAAAGACACAGAACACACAGGGCAAAGCCTGATCGTGACAGTACCCCCCCTCCAAGGGACGGATTCCAGACGTCCAAAAGAAAAACAAAAAACAAAAACATGAACATCTTCCAAGGGAGGGCGGTGGGGGCCCGGAGGAGGGTTATCACTCCTCCGAGGCCGAGAGTCAGAGTCCACAACCGGGTGTGTGGAGGGGGTCCAGAGGAGGGATGGCCGGCCTGGCAGACTGGGGAGACAGAGGGTCCGGAGGACGGAGCTCTGGAGACAGAGGGTCCGGAGGACGGAGCTCTGGAGACTGAGGGTCCGGAGGACGGAGCTCTGGAGACTGAGGGTCCGGGGGTCGGAACTCTGGAGACTGGGGGTCCGGGGGTCGGAACTCTGGAGACTGGGGGTCCGGGGGTCGGAACTCTGGAGACTGGGGGTCGGAACTCTAGAGACTGGGGGTCCGGGGGTCGGAACTCTAGAGACTGGGGGTCCGGGGGTCGGAACTCTAGAGACTGGGGGTCCGGGGGTCGGAACTCTAGAGACTGGGGGTCCGGGGGTCGGAACTCTAGAGACTGGGGGTCCGGGGGTCGGAACTCTAGAGACTGGGGGTCCGGGGGTCGGAACTCTAGAGACTGGGGGTCCGGGGGTCGGAACTCTAGAGACTGGGGGTCCGGGGGTCGGAACTCTAGAGACTGGGGGTCCGGGGGTCGGAACTCTAGAGACTGGGGGTCCGGGGGTCGGAACTCGAGAGACTGAGGGTCCGAACTCGAGAGACTGAGGGTCGGAACTCGAGAGACTGGGAACCAGGAGGGGAACTGCACTCGAGAGACTGGAGATCGGACTGGGAACTGCACTCGAGAGACTGGAGATCGGACTGGGAACAGGGCTCCAGGGGCTGGAGATCAGACAGAAAACAGGGCTCCAGGGGCTGGAGATCAGACGGGGAACAGGGCTCCAGGGGCTGGAGATCAGACGGGGAACAGGGCTCCAGGGGCTGGAGATCAGACGGGGAACAGGGCTCCAGGGGCTGGAGATCAGACGGGGAACAGGGCTCCAGGGGCTGGAGATCAGACGGGGAACAGGGCTCCAGGGGCTGGAGATCAGACGGGGAACAGGGCTCCAGGGGCTGGAGATCAGACGGGGAACAGGGCTCCAGGGGCTGGAGATCAGACGGGGAACAGGGCTCCAGGGGCTGGAGATCAGACGGGGAACAGGGCTCCAGGGGCTGGAGATCAGACGGGGAACAGGGCTCCAGGGGCTGGAGATCAGACGGGGAACAGGGCTCCAGGGGCTGGAGATCAGACGGGGAACAGGGCTCCAGGGGCTGGAGATCAGACGGGGAACAGGGCTCCAGGGGCTGGAGATCAGACGGGGAACAGGTCTCCAGGTTCTGGAGATCAGACGGGGAACAGGTCTCCAGGGGCTGGAGATCAGACGGGGAACAGGTCTCCAGGGGCTGGAGATCAGACGGGGAACAGGTCTCCAGGGACTGGAGATGAGGCTCCGGGCAACCGGAGTCCATAGACTGGGGCGCAGGGGGATAGACTGATGACCCAGCGGGGTAAAGGGCTGGAGGTCGTTGCAGCGCGGAGGCGGCGGAGGCCCGGACTGGAGGTCGCTGCGGTCCGGAGGCGGCGGCGGCCGGGACTGGAGGTCGCTGCGGTTCGGAGACGGCGGCGGCCGGGACTGGAGGTCGCTGCGGTTCGGAGACGGCGGCGGCCGGGACTGGAGGTCGCTGCGGTTCGGAGACGGCGGCGGCCGGGACTGGAGGTCGCTGCGGTTCGGAGACGGCGGCGGCCGGGACTGGAGGTCGCTGCGGTTCGGAGACGGCGGCGGCCGGGACTGGAGGTCGCTGCAGTTCGGCGGCGGCCGGGACTGGAGGTCGCTGCAGTTCGGCGGCGGCCGGGACTGGAGGTCGCTGCGGTTCGGAGACGGCGGCGGCCGGGACTGGAGGTCGCTGCGGTTCGGAGACGGCGGCGGCCCGGACTGGAGGTCGCTGCGGTTCGGAGACGGCGGCGGCCCGGACTGGAGGTCGCTGCGGTTCGGAGACGGCGGCGGCCCGGACTGGAGGTCGCTGCGGTTCGGAGACGGCGGCGGCCCGGACTGGAGGTCGCTGCGGTTCGGAGACGGCGGCGGCCCGGACTGGAGGTCGCTGCGGTCCGGAGACGGCGGCGGCCCGGACTGGAGGTCGCTGCGGTTCAAAGACGGCGGCGGCCCGGACTGGGGATAGCTGCTGCTCCGAGGCGACAGCTGGAGTCGGCTGGATCGCCGACCGGACACGGGGAGGTGGAGTCGGTCGGACCGCCGACAGGACACGGGGAGCTGGAGTTAGCTGCGGCCCAGCGGGAGCGGGGAATCGCTGCGGCCCAGCGGGAGCGGGGGATCGCTGCGGCCCAGCGGGGATGGAAGTCTGACCCTTCTTTCTCTGTCTCCTACGAGTGTTGAGCTGGCAGTCCATCAGGTCGCGGTTCGCCTTCTGGACACTCCGAGGCCCACCAAAGGCCAGGCGGGTTCCCATGAACTGCTCATACCACTCAGGGAGACGGCACTCCAACCCATGGTCTGCTGAGTCCATTGTAGGCCAGATCATTCTGTCACGGGGCATGAGGACTCAAGCGCAGACAGTCAGAGTAGGGGAAAAAAGGTATTTAATAGCTCACAAACAAAAACAGGTAATCCAAGGACAAGACAAAAGACGAGGGGGAAAATCCGGCAGGACAAGGCAGGGCAGACAGACTGGGAAACCGGGAACAGGATGAGCAAAACGGGCGGGTAGGTAGGAAACAAACAAAATGATCTGGCAGTGAGTGAGTGAAAGACAGGGGTTTAAATAGTGAACTAGGCAGAGTGAACAGGTGAGACTAATGAGCTGATGAGGTGAGTGTGACTGGCAGGTGCACTGAATGAACTGATTAGGTGAGTGAGGAGCTACAGAAAGAAACAAAGACACAGAACACACAGGGCAAAGCCTGATCGTGACAGAACAAGACAATTGTACGCAACCAAAATGTTAAAATTAACTTTCATGAGCTGAAAACACACTGTGAAAGGCTTAAAGTTGAAACACGGTGGAGGTAGAGACCTGTCAATCCCAAGGTGGCCCCGCCCTAAAGCATACCCTGCTTTATAGTCTATTTTACTCTAAATGGGTACATAATTTACAAATTTATTTTATGAAAATCCTGCTGTATTGAAAAAGACTTGAAACCAGCGATTCAGACCATAAAACTATTTTTACAATGTACTGAGTTAATAAATCAAGACAGAAGTTGGGTCATTTCTCATAGACTTCTATACAATCAGACTTATTTTTGCAACCAGATGAGTCGTACTGATGGCCATTATTAAGAATGCAAGATTAAGGCACACCCACATTGACTTCATTTTTCTGAACCGGAGGTTGCCAACTGGGCTAGCCCTTACTAAGTTGGCTGTGATGCACAATTGTGTTATTCATCATCTTATTCTTCAGGCCTTCCTGTGTTGACAATGATCTTGAAGAAAACAACCTAAAAACACTAGTATGGAAGAACGTTGTTCCTTCAGGTGACACCTGGTGATGATGTATCAGACTATGAGTGCAGTCCACTGACCAGGTAACATAGCAGTTTTAAAGAAGTAGAGAGCTACAGTATATCAGCAGTCCCAGTGTTTCTGTAACTCTGTCATTCAGCTGAAAAAAAGTTAACCTCCTAAACAACAATTACTTTGTGGGCATACAAAACTACAACTTCCATGATAATTAGTTACGGTTACAACATTATGTCGTTGTAGTTTGGTTTTGTTCATATTCATAATACCCACTAAGGCTTCCTTTGAAGACCATTTTTCAGCAGTAATCTCTGCTGTTAGCGTTAGGTCCTCTCCGTGCAGCTGGTGTCACATGTGAACTAACCACTCGACTCACCCATGGACTCTTCTGTCGAGCTGTGACGTTTAACCTACAATTGTCAAGGAATTATGGGAAATAGTGTCTAGTAAAGGAGGCTAAAAAACAGAAAACATTAGAATATAAAATAGATGTCTTTTTTTGTATAGCTTTTTATGTCAAATTCATCCTTAACTTTGTTTATTGTGCGTTTTTCAAATTTGTTAAACTCCCAGTGTAGGGAGGTGGAGAGAGACTCTGTAACCATAACTGTATATATATAAAATGATTGAAGAGGCACTTGATTATAACACGTTATTATATCATATGTGTATCATAAACTTGACATGATTGTTTCATTTTTTAAATATCACAGTTATCGTCAATACCAGTATATCGCAAAGCCCCTAGTTCCATGGCTCGATCTTTAATTATTTGTATGATTATTGATAATAATTGTCCTTTGAATAAGGTTTTCTTACAACTGGAACAGAACCCAGAAGTTCCGGTCTGCCCTCAGCTCTTTGGCATGCTTTCGGTATCTTGCTTTCAGATAAAGATGTGCTGGTGTAACACAGAGTGGGACATATTGTTTTAAGGTGCTTAAAACAACACGTCATCCTCCTCCATCATAATAATGTCCATCTGAATCCACAGTGACTGGCTGCAGGCCCAGTTTGTGTTCACCAAGGTTTACATATTAAACAGGTAATCTCTAAACTAGTTGTGAAGTCAGAGGCTAAGAGTTCAATCTGGCCTGAAGTGCTGTACTGTGGGGCCGTCAGCTTGCCTGTCTGCATATTGATACTACTGCAGCACTTGATAGCAACAGTAGTTGTGTCCGCACTAACTCACTGTGTCTGGGTCTCTTTCTATCTTTTACTATTCAGGGACATGTTGGAGACGAGGGAAAAACGCAGCCAGCCTTGAGCAAAGTAAAGAAAAACAATTCTCCCTTCCTCTCTTTCCAGACCCCTCCATCACATGACCTGTTGACACACAAGCATGTCCAAACAGGCAGAACATATTGTGACACAGACACATGGTGCACTTTTATAGCATGTGTGTGGACGAGACAATCATCAGCTGGCAGAGCCCACGTCTTCCTGATAACCCCCTCTCCCTTTCTCTTTCTTGCTCTCTTGCCTCCCCCTTCACAATACCGTCTGCGCCTTCATTTGCATGGTGCAATTGGCTCTTGGCGGCGGTGTGTTGTGGCCAGACAAGTGTAGCATTACGGGGGAACAAGTTACCATGGGGGAAGGTTAATACAGACAATAAGGGAGGCAGATAATGGGAATTGGGTTCCTGTTTTTCAAACCTCTTATCGGCCCTGGCGCGAGAAATCAGGCCCCTGCTTTGAATAAAGAGGTGGGGGGTATTTAAAGGGCCAGCTCTGTCAAGACCGCTGCTGTCATGTCACTACATGGCCACAATGTGTTTTCTGTGACATTTCCACAGATGTGGGGGGGCAGGTAGTGGCTGATAGTGGTAAGGTTACATAGGTTGATTAACCCTGTACTGCCTTATCTCCTGTTCTTCATTTATCAGTGTGTTAAAGTGTGTCTACAAATTCCCTAAACAGACTAACAAAACAAAAAAAACATACATTTTGAGGCAGTTGTTTTTCTCCATCCTGCCGACATGTCTGTTCATGTATGCTGTAGGAGGGGATGTCATGGGACTTAACATGAAAAGATACTCAAGTTTGCAAAGGAGAACACAAAGCTAAACAATCCCAATGAAATGGCACAGAGGATTCACAGCTCACATGTCCATTCACATTAATGAATAAACAAACAAATATCAACTTCAGTGTGATGGTGTAAATGCACCAGATTCAGTCAAAAGTGCACACAGGGATTTTTACTGGCCTTTCAGGTGCACTCACTTTCAGCTTGACTACCAGAAAAAGTGGTTTTAGTCATCTGAATAAACTGTTGTACAATAACTATCATCTTTGTACGATCATTTTGCCCTCTTTACGATCAGTAATGCCAAAAGTGGCACGATGTACGATATTCTGAACACTTTCTAACCAATTGGTGTAGGCACCTAATTACCATGCACTCACACAGGTCCTAACTAGAATACAATGGGTGTACATTTTCATTACAGGGGGAGGCCGGGGCGAAGGGGGTTGTGTTGTCTCCTACAGTGGCTGCAGATGGGGCGGATGTTTTTAATGGTGAGAAGGGGGGACTGAACACCTCACATTTAGAATTAAGTTGAAGCCCTGGGTTGTCTGGCCTCTGTGGAGAAAATGTGCATGTGTGTATGTGTGTGCAGTGTGGGATGGGTGAGATAGACAGGTGATGGGGAGAGTTCTTAATCATCCCCCAGTCAGTCTTTTGGTCCGCCTGTCAAGTGGTTCCCATCATCATGACATTTAAAATATTCATTAATTACCTTGCTCACTTGATGAGCTTTCTCTGATGCTTATACCCTCTGATGCGCGCACACATGCACATACACACACAAACACACACACACACACACTCTGAAATAAATAAATAATGGGGAGATGTGTCATTCCCCATTGTCTGGCATCATTTTGAAGGAGCGGTTTTTAGATGCTTTATGGCCTATAGTAGAACTGTAGCCATTATGCTGGAGCTCTCTGAGAATCATATTTAATGTAAATGTGGTTTTCCAGCGCCACTCATCCCCCCCCCCCCCCCCATCTCTCTCCAGTGTCAGTGTGAGGCTTTGTTGTGCTCAGAATGGTCAGTATTTTGGATATGGGACAGTTATTGTAACCTGCCATCCTGACAGGTTAGATATTTCAGTCTAAACCAATCTAGTCCTGTGGCTGTCACCGGGGAATTTCCATGGTGTTGGTATATGGGCAATGTACTGCACTGTAAGAAGCTGTGATTGGAGGAAAGACAACATGAGAGAAATTGTACTGTGTTTGTGAAGAGTTTCCTGGTTTGGTTGAGGGCTGTTGATGTGATGTCTTTGGCAAAGGAGTAGACTGGACTGTCAAAACATACAGCTACTTCAAGTCACAAGGAGTCCCTCCTCACCACCTCCAACACCTAAAAGAGATAGTTGGGGTGTTTTAAAGTAGGAGTTGCACAAGGTACTTTTCCATAGTCAGTGTACCTACAGTAGTTGGCGGATGGCATGCCTTCATTCTGGAGAAACACACAGGAGCACCAGCAAAGCAATGTAAGCCTACTTCTGTGGACGGAGGCAGCAGTAAATGTACCTTATATTAAGACTATTTTCCTCTGGGGAACCGAACTGAAAGTGAAACTTATCTATACTGTTTTTGTTAAAGGAGTCTGGTGCATTGATGTATTTCAATCAGGAGAGACTTCATTAGACATCAACAATAATTGATTACACATGTACAAGAAATGAATAGTGAAAAGTCTTTGGTGATTGGACTCCATCCTGAAGTAGGATAATAGAGGGGTAGTGATGCTGAAGTCAGATAAGGCCTAATCCTCCTGGAGAATAGACACTGATGGTGGTGGTGATGATGAAGGGAGTTGCTGCAATTCAATGATGATGAGGAACATGACTGTGATGCCGACTGGAGGTGACTAGGGTGGAGGAGGGTCGCATCTGATTGTGCTGAAATAACAACTGACAGCAGCAGAGAGGAGAACATTTTAAAGTTTGACAGCAACGAATGTGATTGGCTTAAGGAAACTGCAGAATCTGGTTGGTTAACTGAAAGTGAAGAGTAATCAGAGGGAGAGAGAGAGAGAGAGAGAGAGAGAGAGACAGAGATTATGAATGAAAAGGAGAGTGAAGAGTTCCTGACTGAACTTCCGCTTCAGCTTTATAAAGAGAACTGGATACAGCGTTGGAGGCCATTCATTCCTATAAAAGTTGCTCAGTGGTGCATGAAGCAAAATATTCACCTTCCGTTTATAGAACTCAGTGGAAAATACCTGGATCTTCCAGATTATGGGACCCAAAGAACAAGCGCCCAGCCTTCGGTCCAGCCTGGATTCGGTTATTAGTGCATTTATGACGCCACAGCTATGGTTATTATTTGTTTCTAGGGGTGTAACAATACACGTATTCGTATTAAACCGTTCGGTACGAGGCTTACGAACCGAACAATACGTTTGAATAATACTAGTGCGTTTGGAAAATGCAGAAGCTTAAATTGTGGGAAATATAATGTTCTCGGTGGACTGTGCTCAACATGGCAACCCACCACGTAAGAGACACTCTGACCCTGGAAACAAAACATTGTACCCTGGTGTGGCGCGTGTGTTCTGGGAGGTGCACTAAACTAGCTTAGCAGGAAAACAACAGCAGCACGCAAGCTACAAACTCTCCCCACAGCGTTTAGCTGTTCCCTACTGATTCAAACAGGGCTAAAGCAATCGCCACACAATCCCCATTTCTCCAGACCATCATTCTTGCTTTGTTAAAGAAAACAAAACCCCAAACAGAGAATCAAATGTCCGACCCTGACCCCGCGCATGACGGGATGCTTCGTCATTAAAGGACAATACATATTGTCAACATCAATGTAATTAACACAATGACAAGAACAAACTCACAAGAACCAGTCACATATATTTATATGACAACAAAGCAACAAATCAATCCAGCAAAACTGCGGCGCTACAACACGTATTCCACCGCACACTAAAGTGCACGGGCCATTCAAATATTATTCACATCAGAGGGAAAAATATTAACCATATCATAAAAATGACACCATAGACAAATGAACACAGTAGTAACGCTACTGCAGATGTAAAAACACAAAAGCAGTTCACTTACCAAAGCTGCTGTTCACTTAAAGACAAAGTCCATCCTCCTTTCTTTGATTACAAAGAGTTTAATAACGCGGTTGTACAGAACATCGGTGCGGCCAGAGGTCCTCCTGTGAACGTGTTCGTTGAGTTGTAGATCCATTCGGGTCTCAGCAAAAGTTTTCAAAAGCACCGTAGCTTGTAAGTGTCCTGCCGTGCCATGGTGTTGTGTTGCTGCCTTGGTTAGCCACCTCAGGTTAGCGTAGCGTAGCTCCAAACACCAAGACGCTCAGTTGCTAATAAAACCTTGTCCAGTATACAGTACAACCACCTGGGGAACAAAGAACAATTGAAAAGCTCTGAAAAAAACTAGCCCTGATAAAACTAGCAAGAGGACATCCAGGTGAGATCTGTTTGTCACACATACTGATCCCAAGATCAAGAATGATCAAACGGACAGCAAATAATGTAGATAATGGAAACTTTATTCTGAAAACGATAATTTTCAATCTTTAAAAAGCAATATGAGTGAAATCCTCATGGCCAACCAGTTCATGACTAAAAATAGATGAAGATGGATTTCGTCCTGGGGGATGACAACCCATTTGTTTTCATTTCGCAGATGGTCATTGCACCACACCCCACCTTCAGATCACAGAGTCCACCTCCCTCTCCCTCCGGCTGCATATCTCATCCGCCTTGCCCCCATCACCACCTCCATACACTTCCTATTATGCCTTAATAGCAGGAGCGGAGGGGTGGTGGAGGGTAAAGCAGTGACCTACTAAGGATCAGACGGTGAATTCATGTTTGATTTATCTGTATACCTGTTCATGTAAGCTCAATGCTTCACATTATGAACCAGAGTAAGGATGCAATGCATCCTCTGAACTGTGGACAGAAAGAGGTTTTACTCATGGAATGTGAGCATGTGGACAAAAGTTGCACCTGACACACAATGTGTAATATTACAGATAAATAATATGTTGAATACATTGCTGAAACTAACTCTGTTTCTATCAGTGTTTCAGCAATGAAATTTAACTCCAGAATTAAGATTTATTCAAATGACTATTCTAAGTACTACCACAGGTTGGCCCAGATTCCCAAAACCACAGAGACTAGGGTAAGATCAAGGTCTGGGTCAAACAACTACTCCGGCGGCCCGCCCGAGTGGTAAGTGTACGTCTGTGTTATGTACACAACTGCTATGTATAGGTAGGCACTGATAGAACATCTTTTTGGAAAGCTAAGATTCTTGTAATTCGATTTATGCAAAACATTTCAAGATACAATCACAACAGCAGGTACAATCAACGCCTCAGTCAGACCACCAACAAACAAACATTTACAAAATCAAGGCAACTCACCGATGAAGCTTTATAGAAGCTTTATAGAACCCCTCGATAATATTCCAACAAAAACAGTCTTGTTACATTGCCAAAGGTCCAAACGATCCAATCCAGTAAAATATTTAGTCCAAAACACATTATTACGTCCATCAATACCCACGGACTGCTGTTGCATCATTTCAAATTAGCCGGCAGATATGCCTAACTATCTATGTATTTTCGAACATAACTTCAGTCTGCATGTAAACAGAGACGCTCTCTTGTGTCTCAAAATGGCGGCTGCAGTCTGACGTTTCGATTGACACCTCATTTGACCTATTAGGAGCTTCCATGTCCTGTCTACAGCCTACAATAGCCAACGAGAGTCTACGTTAAAGGAAAGTGCCTGCACCTCTTCTTTCGTGTAACGCTCGAGCCAATTGCAACCGATCGTTCTGATGACTGATGCTTTATAGCCAATGAAATTTCAAAAATAATGATATGCAGCTTCAGGGGTGGATTTAGAGGCAGAACGTGGAAGTCACTGCGAAACTGCGAGTCAGGTCCCTGTGACCGTGCCTTAAATGCAATGTGTGGTTTTTGAGAGCTTTGGAGAATTTAGAAAAGTAAATAATGGTGAAATAACTTATAGAAAACTGTATTTAGACATAAATAAACTTTAGTTTGAATTATGAATACACATTTCTACACAGACTAGGTATGTTACTATGGTTACCATGGGTCCCCAAATGTCCTTTTTTGGAAAGCGCCTAGACATACCCTTAATAAAACATGTTTAAAATATTCATTTTCTGTGGTATTGTTATCAAATTTGAAGTTGGACTAGGTAAGGCTTCATGCTGTGGTCCCATTGTGTTTTCCAGCTAATAAGTCCCAGCTATAGTCTGCATCTGCAGGCATCTGCTTGCATAAAAATATTCAGGTGGAAATAAAAACCTTCTACTTCAGTGTGTTCCAACTTATATTACTCAATGCCAGTAGCACTTACAGTGATTCTGCCTGTTGGGGGAACATATTCAGAGTGTTACCTTTCAAAAGAGACCAAAACCATGCATGTACTCCAAATGGTTCAAGAACAACTTTCAATTTACTTTGGGTATGCCTTGGATAGGCGTTTTAGGCTAATTTTACTGGATTGTGGTCGTGAGTAAAAAAAATAAAGTGCTTGGTCAGGAAAAGATCATACGCGTCTATCAACGTTAAAGGTTCAAACTCTCGTGGACCTTTTTGCGATTCAAAACAGCATTCTCAATTACTTTTAGCAACAAAAATGCTTCGTTAGCTTTGTACTTGCTGTTTTATAAATACCCATTTGACACAGCGTGATTGGTTGATGCGTTTATTCGCAGTGTGAAAGCTCTGAAAAATCGACCTTGTTTTGAGAACAAAGTATGTTTATTTTTCGCCGCGTTATATTTGTGTTCTGTGTGAAAGTATTTATGACAAAAAAATCACTTTAGAAAATACAGAGACTTGCGAATTAATCGCCCCCGGTGTGTAAACGCCTAGGTTACAGTCAGACAGTCAGATAGATATATAATGTCCCCGTGAGCACATTTGACTTGGAATCTACAAAGCTAGACCCTTTAACACATATGGACACACAACACAAGCAAACAAAAGACATAAAGATTACAGAAAAATGCAATACAGGTCATACAAAAATAAACATACACACCCCGAGGCATTAATCATCAGTTCATAGTTTTTGTATCATAGTACAACCAAACACTGCTTTCAACCAGCTACAACGATCCCACGGTTCCTGTGAGTGAAACATTAGAACAAGAGTTATGTGTGTTACTATGGTTCAATGTATTTGGTGTGACTACATCAGTCCAGTTGTGTCATATCTGCAGCTCTACTGCCCACAGTGATGTCACTCTAGGCTCAAGGAGTTGTTAAGGCTAACAAGGTAGAAATCCAGAGGACAGTCATTTACCTGCAGTAGTGTTCTATGAGTCATGTAATATTACATGACTGACTGTGGTACATGACCCATCACTGCCACCTGATGCTTCAACATTTTTCTTCAAATAATTAGAATATGTGATGACATCTGAAACAGGAAGCAGTTAATTAAATTCATTGAATTCTAATCAAATTAAGCGCTGTGGAGAAGGAACGGGAAAGACCTGATATGAAAGGTCCAATAAACAGATTTCAGCCTCACTGTGAGGAAAACCCTCCAGCCAACTTGACGAAAGCAATAACTAAAAATAAAAACAATGCCTGGCCTGAAATCACACTGAAGTATATTATTAATCTCAAACAGCTTTATTAATTGTTTGCCCCTGTTTGTTTTTGGCCCACTATAGCATTAAGAGAAATTGCCTGGTTAAAGATTGATAAGAGCTGGGCCTTTGTGCGAGCAGTGTTCATTGTGCTTGTGTGCACATTCATACATCCTATGTGCTTAACTCAGGTCATATGAAAACATCCATTGCTTGTGTGTGCATATCTTATACTCAGTACTTTCTGACTTCCTTACAGTCTGAGACAGTTTATCCCAAAACCCCAAGTGGTTAAACCTTAAATTCAGTTTACAAAATATATGTAGGGTGACATGTGATTGTTTAACTGTTTAGAGATGTTGCTGAGATTTCCAGGATGTCAGTGAACAAGTACGTGTATGTGGCTCTATCCATCTTGTATGTGTGGTATGAGTTTGACTGATGGTGCAGCAGTGGCGGGAGCGCCGCGGATCCGGAGTAGCCGCTGACGGGGTTCTCCTGCAGGGCTGTGCCTGGTATTGATCGCCTGAGCCTGGCCAGGTGTCAGCCCGCAGAGAGGAAAAGAAAGAACAAGATCAGCCATGCAGACAGAAAGAGAGAAGCGAGAGGAGGAGAGAGGGAGTATGTGGCCGGCTGGGTTGACCCTAATGGTGGAGGAGGGTGTGTGGAGACAGCAGCATCAATGCTGGCATCTTGTAGGACAGCCGTGAAAAATAGGTGGCCTTAAGAGGCAAATCCCGATCTCCAAAAAAAAGTCAGATTGTATAAAAGTCGATGAAAAAATTGACCCTTGCGCGATGACTTAGTCCCATATATAAATATTCACGTAGCCTAGCAGTTGTATCAACGTTTGTACGTACTTAACAACTGACTGTCAAATCAAATTAAGAAGTTCAATTGAATAATATCTCAACAATATTTATCGACAGTTTTCAAATTGAACAGGATGAATTATAAATAATACATACTCTAATAATAAACAAATGTTTTTCTCTCATTTCAAGGAAAATAAGGGATGCATTAAGGAATAAATTACATCACAGAAAGCTATTGAAAAATGCGCATCTTAAAATAAAGTACTTAACTCAATTGCCTTTGCCCTGCAGCTTTAAATTCAGTTCATTCACGGTGAAGTGACGTCAATCAAAAAGGCCACAATATTATAGTCTTCTCATCATCTACAAAGAGAAATTAGTGTGCATGGACTTCATCTGTGGTTATTAAACCACTTGTTTCAGCTCTATTCTCTCTGTTAACATCTTTGTTGGGCAGTGGATTCATGTGTTAGGATTCTGATCATATCGGGCTCTAAGGTTTTCTGTGCCTTCATTGTGGATGTGAGTGGGTACAAAAGATTTGTGCTTTGTCTCCTAGTAGCGCTTCACATTGCTGCTTTAAATAATCGTCACGGTCTCTGAACACATGAGACACTGGATTTAAACTGCTGTGTGAAGAATGATATAAGAGTCTATATAAGAGATATAAGAGACAAGAGATATAAGAGACATATAAGAGTCTGTCCATTATAGGTTTTAGTTAAGCTGTCCACATTTCTCTTTTTGGAGAACCCCATGTGAAATAACTTCACATACTCATGTTGGCTCTCTCTCCCTGTCTCTCCTGTGTGTGTAAATCTCAGTGGAGCTGCAACGCTTATCAGAATACACATATTCGATTGGCTGAGTAGCATCACATGATGTGATTTACAACACATGTAATTGGTTGGTGTGTTTCCTGGACTGCTGAACGAGTGCCGTAAAGGCTAGAAAAGCTGCCTCGGTTAAAATAGAGGCGCTCTGTAAAAATTTAATAATTCTCAATTAGCCATCCGTTCTATAGGTCTTGGGTCCAGATTCAACAACGTCTGGGTCCAGACCTGGACCGCGGTCTACCTATTAGTGAACCCTGGTTTAAAGTCTTCTTTAATACAGCACGATGTTCATAGTAAATGATGGTCCCATTTAGAGTCAAATAGACCATAAACTAGGATATGGTTTTGTGTGGGCTTACTGTTATTGACAAGTTGCTGCCGCTACCAGAGTCGTATAAGGCGTCTTTACGTCACTCAGGGGCGTCGTTAGGCCTATTTTAGGGGGGCTGATGTTTTGGTGATGTCATTAAATTAAACTATTGTTTCTCACATGGACAAGTTATTTATAACTCTAACATGCTACATATGTGCGTGCGTTCTGGTTTGTATGTTTTCTCCCCCTTCAAATTACAATCCAATAGCCATCATCATACTTAACGATATAAAGTTGACACTGTCAGGTCCATTCTCCATCCATTGTGTGCAGTCCCTTTACGAATTAGGATTTGGGAGTGACGCGGATATGAAAGCTAGTTTATCCATCTTTCCTTTACAAGCAGGGAAATTATTTCTCTCTTTATTTGAGAAAAGTTCATATTTGTGTTGTCAAATTTCACTATGACCCTGAAATTCTGTCTCTTGTGTTATCATATACTGAATGCAAGTAAAACTACAGAGCAAAATCACCCTCCTTCTGATTGAACCAATCTATGAACTGTCTGAAACAATGGATATCCAAAACAAATTGCCGCGCGCTACGCGCAAACATGCCACGCACAAACATGCCACTCCCCTTGGGGCTAAGCCCCCCCTTTCTTTGAATCCTAGAAACGCCCCTGACGTCACTCCTCTGCATTCTAAATATGGTAACTTCAGTTCACCGGTTGCAAAAAGTCAAGATGGTGATGGCCAAATCGCCGAACTCGAGGCTTCATAACTTTGGAAAGTGACCACAAAAATGCAATCACAGATATAAGGGTTCCAAACTAGTCTAGAGTCAAACTAGAGGTTTACCTGGCATGTCCAACTGCCAGCAGACCCAGAAGCTGTAGAAAATACAGATCCCATCTAGCTTCGAAGGGGAGAGGAAGAGTTAGAGGACATGGTTGTGTCAACGAATGTCTATGGAAATAATGTTAAAACAAACATATAGCTTAGCTTACTGCCACTGTGATACAGATGAGCGTCAGTAAATTAACTGATGGGTGGGGTAATCCCTGTACTCCAAAAATATATCTATTCACTACTCAAGCTGTCCGTTGTGGGCAAGCTTTTCCTTTTCCAAAACTAAATGTAGTATTGAAGTGCCACATTTTTCTTCATACTTTTGTAGTTGGATGAGCCTTTAGGCATCCAATCTGTCAATATAGTCCACCGCTCATCTGCAGTTCACCATTTTATGCTACTTTTTAGTAGTGGCTAAGAGCTAAACTTAAGTATATTTGGCTGATAACACTTCTGAACTCTTACTTGTGCTGGACATATGGGTTCAGGCTGTTCTCATACACTGTTCGTAGCTATACCGATGAGAAGTAATGCAACAAAGTCCATGTAGGAAGAAAGCCAGGGTGAACAGGTGGGTCTAAAAACAACGGACTTTCACCCAGTAGACCGTTGTTCAAACCAGAAGTCCACTGTGACATATTTGTCACTTCTGTACTTAAATTAAGAGATCACTCTTGCTGTTATTTTAACCCACGATCTTTTTCCTAAACCCAACCAAGTAGTTTTGTTGCCTATACACTGCAGGGGCTTGTGCAGGTGCACCTATCACTTGTGTTGCAGAGTTCTCTATGGGTCCTTCACTATGAAATACCCCTTTTACATTAAACATAGTTATTTCATCCATTATTAATATAAAAATATTGATTAGTGCATATTCAAATAATGGTCCAGAAATTTTAATCCACGAACTCCACCGAGTTTGACTAGACTGTTCCGTCTGGCTTTGTGACATGAAACAGCAGTTTCTTTGATAAAAAAGTAACTGACCAATTAGTGTAGATGGGGGACTAGCGATTAGCCAATCAGCTTTGGGGGCGGGACTATCGCTGTTAATATTTGATCTTGAAAAAGGAGCAGTTTAACCTATTCTTAGAATTGTCCATTCATACACGCCCATTTTCCACGGACAAATCCCTTCATCTCCTTTCCCCTAAACATTGCTGCTGAGCAGGATTTATGTTGCAGGCTCATTTGGTGCCCTGTTTTTTTACCTGAGTGATGTAAACCCTTAGCAGGCTAATGCATTAACAATATCCTCTTTTAAAAACCCTAACCTATCCCTTCCCTCCCCTCCTTGCAAACAGCTGAAGCAGCCAGTCACCTCTTTCCCCTGACATCATTTTGTCAAAGTAATTGCGACCCTCCATTGCTGTCGCCCCAACACCCCTGCCTTCCTCTCTTGTAGTGCTTTTGATGCCCCCACCCCTCCTTTGGTAGTTAAAGGTAAGGGCTTGGAGGTGTCTTATCTCAAATTCATCATGGCTTCAACTGCTTATGGGTCACTGAAAGACAGCTATAACCCTCAGAGGAGGCTTTCATTGTGGGAGGTAGATAGGAGGGTATCAGAAAGCAGCTGGGTGTCACTTTGGTTGGAAACACTGTCCATATGAAACACCTTTCATAGGACTGTGTGAAGATGTACACTATCTGGCCAAAGGTATGCGGACACCCGTGTTCACATACTTCTGTGTATAGGACGGGTCTGTTTTCCCTGCATGGGTTGGAATCATTTTAAAACAATATTGATATTTCAGACAATATTGTTCTTTGTGCCCCCATATGCATAGCCAGGTCCACAAAGAAGAAGAAGAAAGAAAGGTTTTCCAAGTTTTCTGAGGAAGAATGAGTGGTCGGCACACAACCTAGAATACTGGATGTCTTATTGTCAAAACAAAGAAAACATCTGCATGTTTACAAGACTGGATTACTGCTCCACACCCTGAGGGGCCTGAAGGCTCCAGGTTCAATGTGTGGCAACAAGGTTTCATTTTTTTTACGGTGACACCTGTATTGTTACCTAATATTGAGGCCCTATCTTGGAGAGGAGCACTGAGTTAAAATCCAGTGAAAAAGTTTTTAAAAAACAATCTCTGTCCACACAAGCGTTTCAGCCCCGTTTTAAAATCCATACTAACACGCCTGAAAACGAATATCACATGACCAGTCACAACACTGGGAATGCAAGTGCCAGTGTAAACAGGAAGTCGAATCATAAAATGCAGAAATGAACTGCACAACAGCTGCTAGTATAGACAACAAGGTCAGCAATGCCTATAATCCTTTATCCATGTTGAATTACCCACTGGTAGTCAATCTGTAACCAAGGCTGTTGTTTTTTGTTGTCTTCCGTGACGAATCAGGGAAGGACACGTTGTGAATGCTAAGACCCAAACAAGTAGCGAACATGGGTGTCTGCGTCATCATTTTCAAAGGTCCCCATTTCTGTCTGTCCACACAACAATGCAAGTTTTAAAACCAAAACAATATTGGTAGCGTTTTCATACATCTCCATTTTAGGGGCTCTAAAAGGCCATAGTGTGAGCGCTAGGTGTCAACGTAGCAAAAGATAAGAGTTTTCAAACAAAAATGTAGTAGTGTGGCTGTCGCCTAAAAGTGTGTTCACACCAAACGCGGCGCAAATTCGCACGAGTAGATTACATTCTAATGAAAAAGACGCTGCCGTATTTACGCCTAGATGACATTATTTTGAGTGTTGATGGAGCTCCTACAATGTTAGCATAGAATAGCACCGATTGATCCGAGCTCCATTGAGAAAACAAGTATTTTAAAAGTTATTTATTTGTTGTCTTGCAGAGAGAACTAACAAAACATGAATTCAGACTTTTTACAAATCGGCATCATTACGTAGTTATTTCGGCATCCCTTTTTGTCCGTTTATTGCAGTTAAATCACAGCAAAATCTGTTTATTTTGTGTTCATACAGCTGTAGTAAACCAGCCGGATATCTGGGACTTCCACAACAAGTACTAAGCAGAAATAGAGGTTATCTCTTCCATGGTTAATGGTGAAAAGTTGACCTGCTTCCAGGACGATAAGCCATGCCCCCTCTTCGGCACATCTGGCGAGGGGTCCTAAAGTCTTTTATTGAAAAAAATCTATGTAATCATTTTCAAAATTTAATGCATAAACTTTTTGTCAAACGCAATATTTTGCTTCAATTCATATTTGTTGGCTTTAACAACATTTTCACTGCAGTCAAAAACTGTTCGCTCTCCTGCTTGCTAGCTAAAATGTAACAGCATCATAGATTACATTTACAAAATCACAATAACATCAAATTGTATTTCCCCCATTTTTCAGTGTTTAGTTCATAAAATATGACATTAAACGTCAAATTCAGCACATTTAAGTAGAGAAAGTTGTTTATACAGTTATATTCAATTTGGCCAATATTCAGATTCATGAGAAATATTTGACAACAGAAGAAGATAAATGATTTATTATTACAAAGATTCTTCCTATTACATATTATTGATAAGATCGTGGTTATATCTGGACCCCGGTCTTACCTCCTGCCACGGTCCTGCCTGACACCCACTGCTACTATTATTATTAGTACTAGTCCCATTGCTTGCTGTTACCGATACCATTACTGCTTTTGTTATCATTATTATACTATATCCACTGCTGCTGTTATTACTAGTAGTCGTCATTTTCCCATCACTGTTAGGCTTACTACTCTCATTATATGAATAATTTCTGTCACATGCATAGAATGTGTTGTAACACTGTTATGCTGTTCATTCTGTACACATGACATCTATCACAGTTCTGTCCATCCTGATAGAGGGATCCCTCCTCTGTTGCTCTCACTAAGGTTTCTTCCTTTTTTTCACCCTGTTAAAGTTTTTTTGGGGGAGTTTTTACTGTTCCGATGTGAGGGTCCTGGGACAGAGGATGTTGCATGTGTACAGATTGTAAAGCCCTCAGAGGCAAATTTGTGATTTGGGGATTGGGCTATACAAAAATAAATTGAATTGAATTGAAAAAGAGAAGAGTAGCTATGCAGGTCAGGCAATCAGAGAAATGCTCTGTGGAGCCAAGGGGAACTGTCGGGTTGGAGATAGTTGTCTGTGGATCTGACACATTACACACAGTCATTCGATCTATTGCCAGGAATTAATGCAGCTTTACCTGCCTGTGTTTGCCAGAAGGTTAAAGGTTTCATCACCACTGTAAACTTAATATTTAGGAATACATGTATCTTCCTCTGTCATTCAAAGTCTTTTAACTTCGGTTTATTAGTAAAAAAGTCATGTGTGTATATAAATAAATACATAAATAAATGTTTATATATATATATAGAAGAGTAAGTCTTTGTTACTGCATGTGCATGTAGAAATAGTACCAAATGTCAACCAACACACACAACGCCACATAGTAATTTCCTCCGATTAGATTTGTAAATCAAAAACCAATACATGTAACATGTAAGAATTAATCTGTTTTTATATTCCTTGGTTACATTGTTCATGGAACACATTTGGAAGATTTAGAATGTATTTGTGCCTGCTGCTCCCCACCATTATATGCTTCAATTCATACATCTATTTGTGAGCCCATAAAACAGGCATTGACTACCCATGTAAATTGTGTTCCCCACAATAAATTATATGCATACTTGCAAAAATACATAACTGCTGTCGGTCTCCCCGCTCCATGTCACCGGCATACTAATAGCACCATGCTAGAAGGCCAATGATCTCACTTCCATTATTTTTCCATTTAGCCATGATTTTGCGGAGGAAGTTAGAGTTGTTGAAATTGTGTCCCTCTGCCCTCCCTGTGCCTTATTCCTTGTGTCACTGGCTGGCTCTATATCTCTCATTCAGCTTCTGAGGCACGCGGGGGTTGTTGTCATCCCGGTGAGTGGATAGAAAACGCCAGTGACCTGTACATGCCTTCGGTTCAGTGGGCGATTTCGTCTCAAGCTGTGGAGGCTACAAGCTCAGGGGTTACAGGTCAAGTTATCCCACAGTGAAATGGACACTATGGGAAAGTAATGCAGCCAAAACCTGCTTTGTATGCTTGGCTGACACCAAGTAGATTATTGTATTATGAATCCTTTATACCACATTCTGCTCTGTACATTCTCTCTCTCTATTTTAGGTAAATAATCAGCAAGCAAAAGTAAAGAAATGTACATGTTGTGTTTTATGATTGGGCGCCCAGTCTGTGCACATAACAGTCAGAATGCTGTTGTTTTAGACAAATAGAGTCAACTAAATAATTTCATTTAACATATCTATCACTTTCTGACAGACATCAGCATGGTGTACAAGTTGGGAAATATGCACTTTTACAAGTTAAAGAAAATGGTAATTTCATGGTCTGTTATGTCAAAATCTGTGATGTAGTTAAAAAGATCATTCATAAATAACATGACAATTTACTAAAACTATTAAGTTATGAAAGAGTTAAAATGTATCACGTGGATAAGTGGTTAAATACTAACATGGTGTTTGTCTTACATTGTTTACTTTGTTCTTTATTGTGTAATTTAAGATATAATAGTGTTATTATAGCACTCTTGTGATTATTTATCCCCATTTTTCAGGTATGTTGTGGATTTTGAACGAAGTTAATGAATTTGCTAACATGAGAATGTTGTTGTTACATTTTGGGTACTTTAGAGTTGAGTTTTGCCGAGAGTACTGAAGTGTGTGTAAGTGAGTTCCCGCGTGTTGACGGTGTAGTTGTAGTAAATTCACATGTACACAGATGATAATAATATTAGAAGTAATATTTATTTATTTTTCTGTATAATAGATTTTAGACACTTTAAGTGAGTTACTAAGTACTGAGAATGAGCTCATTTGTGATAATATAATGAGAGAAAGTGAGAAATATCTCAGGTAATTTGAATACTGTTTTAACTTAAATTAGGTATGCACTCTACTCTCCTCTGGATTTCTTACTATGTCAATTATTGTATTTGTGTCCAAACTGAATTGCAGTAAAGTTCTCGCTGAGGAAAAGGCATCACATCACTCTCGTGATTATTTATCCCCGTTTTTGTGTAACACTAACATACTGTACATGCTACACTCCCACACCCCCTGGGTGGACAGCGTGTAACAGCCAGACAGCCTCAGGCTTTAGACAACAACAGCTCTCTAGCTAATGTCTCCTTATTATCTTCTTATACAACCCTGTCTCCTTGAAATTACATTGATATCCTATAAATTATTTTCCAAATGATGTTGTGATGACAAACGTAATTGCTGCCTAGCTTATCTTCGATTATGTTTTTTTCGATTAACTTTTCATCCCATGCACACAAGGTCTAACACAACTCAGTGTCAGCAAACAGGCTAAAGATTGAAAAATAGTCCCTCTTACCTTAAAAAAGAATGAAGCAGAAGTAATGAACTTTGCTTTCAGTTTGACATTTTTCCCAGACTGGATGCTACTGAGTCAGTATTTTTAGTGCAATAATTATGTCAGAAAAGAAAAAGAAATCGACAGTTTTTCACCTTTTACTACACTGAGTCCGGGTTACACACAGGTATGGGCATAAACACTCTAAATCCCCTCTGAGGTGCATCTTTGCAATGTCTTATTTGAGGGATAGATAACATTAGGTAACTGGACGCAGCCCTCACTAATGCTAACGTGGCTCCTCAGGGATTGAAGCTTTTCTTTTTCTCATTTTGACAATCTCAGCGGTGAGACCGCATTAGTAAAGCTTGTAAGGACTATGGCTGTTGGTAGTTGTTGTTGATTTTGTTAAAATATGCTGAATTGTAATATCGTGGGTGGTTTCGGACCATAAAGCTAAGATAGTTAATATGTGCTACGTCAGTGTTCACCCGTTACCACAGTAAATATTCATGTATTCTGCAGTATTACTACTGTTACCAGCAAAGGTTCAGTTCATGTCTGTGCCACTGCCAGCTCAGCTGTCAATCAAACATGTACCGTACTCTGGCCTGCCCATATTTCAGACTATCTTTAGATATATATACTAAAAACACTTCTCACTTTAAAACAATCACTTTGACACAGATCTTTTAAACAGGGATGACTTTTATTTTTTGCACTGGACTTTATGAAACATAATTAGAAAGGATTTTGGTTTTAAGATTAGGTAAGTGTAATTTATTTGTGTTTCTCATGACATTTGTGACGTTTTCAGTCACATTGTGAGGGCTTCCTTTTGGGGACATGATGCACGTCCTCATGACGTACACCTTACAGTAAAGTGTGAGGACTTGCTTTAAGGTTAGGGCAGGGTTAGATTTAGGCAAGTAGTGGTTATGGTTCGGAGTCTCCAGGTAAGTGAGTGAGTGAGTGGGTGAGGCAGGTTGGGCGGCAGGGAGAGTTTTCTTACATAGACTGAGGGCTGAAGGTCACTAGAGCTGCTGAGCACACATGGCACAAAACACACACACACACACACACACACTGTTCTCTCAAACACACAATATATACGGAGCTCTCACACAGCTCTTACAATTGTGGAAAACCAATAAAATTGCAAATTACCCATCAATTTTTCAGAATATCCTAAATAAACAGCAGCAGTAGCTTTGCACATCCTCCTCCTCCCTCTCTCATTCCCTCTCGTTCTCTCTCTCTCTCTCTCTCCCCACATTAAATATTAATCCGTACGTGGCAGGGATGACTCCAATCAGGGGAGAGTCGACATACAGGGAGACGCTGGCTGCCCCTCTCTCGGTAAACAGTAAGGAGATTGTTAACTCCCCATCTATCCACACCACCAACACCATCATCTCCCCTTTACCTCGCAATTTCAAACATGCACCTCGAAACAGGAAATAAAACCTCTTTACGTAGACTTCTGTTGAATCTGTTCAAAAAGCATCGTAAGAATATATTCCCCTGCATACAAACCAGTGTGGTATTGCTCAGTTCTACAATGGGTGACTAAACAAACTGCATGGCACATCATCTATACATCTCAGCCAGATGTGAAGGTCAATGCCAATTCTATGTGTGTGTGTGTGTGTGTGTGATAGAGCTGAAGCATGTTTAGCCTAACTTTGCACATCCAAGCTCAACTACAAGCAGAGCGAAACCTAGTGATCAATATATCAATTGCTAGCCTTTAAGAAGCTCCAATCTTTCTATTTTTTTTTTTACAAATGAATTGTATTATTACATATGTAGAAATATACAAATCTTAAACGCAGGAAGTAGAAGCAACGCCTGTGAATTCAAAGTTTTTTAAAGTTGTGAATGTCCAGGTTTTATATGATGGTGAGTCAGAACTGAAAGTCCTTGGTAGTCTATATTCCAAATGCTTTAACATGCTGTTGTACTTTCAAATAAACGAAGCAGGCACACAAACCGTTCAGTTTAAGCTAATCTGAATAACAGATAAAACATAGTTCGACAGGCAACTACATATACCCCTCACTCAAGCATGACCCACTCACTTATTCAGTCTTCTGCAGAGTCAAACTCTGAGCTTAGCTCTGATGTCTGCACTAGAGCTGTTGGTTTCACTGTTTGATCTCATCGGTGGCTTTTCCGAATATTTTTGCAACATGTGCAGCAAAAATATTTGATAAATAACTAACTCCACCCATTAATCGTCAAGAAAAGGCATATGCATCCTAAAACTGCAACAATTCAGATTAAATCGTTGTTCTAAACTCACTCTTATAAATAACCTCAGAACTTCACCAATGTGCCTGTTAATGGGTGAATGAGAGGCACATTCTAAAGCGCTTTGTCTGGTAACTGCACCTTCTGAAATGGAACTATCCTGTCCAGTAAGAGCACCTCCTCCTTTCCCTGCTCCTTTTCCTCTGTCTGCTCCTCCTCTTCTCAAACACAGAAGTGTGTGAGAGACTCCACACTGCTGTGACGCCACAAGGGGCAGCAGAGGAAAACGCTAGATACCTGCAGCTTCACTTTTCTTTGTCTTAAATATCAGAAGAAAGAAAGAATGGCAAGTAAATACGCAAACAAGCATCAAGCAAGATACAAGATAAAGAGAGAAAAGACAAAGCATGACAGAAACACTCATAATGCAATAGGACAGAAATATACAAACAAAAGGCCTAAATACAAAACAACAAACTAACACAAAAAAGAACAAATATAAATCAATGCACAAAGGTACAAAAAGCAAACAAATCTGAAAAAAAGATTTAGACAAAGCATGGAATAGAGCATAAGAAAAATAAATTGAAGAAAGACAAACACAAGGACAACTAAATGCAACGAAAAGAAAAAAAAAATACAGATTTTTTTTTTTTTTTAAGATCGATTACAAGAAAGTTTTTTTTTTTCTCCATGGAGCAGAAGCTGAATAAATTAGCACATGAAATTTACACACAAATGTTATACATATTTAAAACCTGCTCATACACACAGACACACGCACACTCCCTTTAATGTACATGCACACACTCCTACATGTCGATACACACATCAACGCTGACAGTGGTACCTGTGTTATCAGATTTGTGTGTGTGCTCAGTCATAATACAGGGTTAATGCATGTCGTCCACTCAGGAATGGCACAGCGGCAAAAAGTTTATAATGTAACGTAATATAAATTGTGTTCTGTGAAACCAAAAGTCAGCGTTCACTCAGCTTAAATTACATCTATAACTTCAATAATGCAACAAACATACTTATTTTCAGCCAAAACATGTTTTTCTAAACCTAGTTTTGATGTGATTTCCTAATGTTTCAATTTACAACATTAAAACTGTAACCACAATCCATAAGAAAATACACTTCCCTCGAAATATAACTGAGAATGCAGTTTAGTTGTATAGGAACGTCAGTTTTTGTAGACAGGGTTGGTCATGCTGTGTTATTGTTGAACCACAGTGTTACTGACCTGCATCCTACCACTGGTTCCTACTTAGGAAGGAAATCTCTGAAAACAGGTCACAAATTAATGGTTATGTTTTTTAAAAGGCAAAGAGGACGGAGATATATTAGGCTTTTGATACACATACAATACTTGTTTGGTCTGCACATGGGATTTGTTGAAAGTAAAACAAATATACAACATCCCCAGATTCATCCTTTCACTGCGAAATGAGACTTTGTGTGTGCAATTTAGATTTATATTTATATTATTTTGCAGATAAAGTTCTAAAACCTCCGTAAAATAACATTAAAATACTGGCAGCAGAGACACCTGTAATTTGCTGTTAGTTTACGGTGTAACTACTGTAATTTATTTTAACAGTATCTTTTTGTATATTGGATTACGTATGTGATAGAATAACTTTTTTTTATTTTGCAGAATTTAACAGCATGTTACTGTATATTTAGAAAGGGTAATCAAATCTGCTACTTTTTAATTTAATTACCCACAATTAAAAGAAAAAGTAGAAAACATGAATTCAAATACAATACAATATTAATGAAGTTCATTACTTGTTCTCAATCATTTATACAGCTGACTTTGTAAGACAAATAATATTAGGAACATTTGTATTCCAAAACTGAAGAAAACTAAGTAATTACACACACATTTTACATATGTGAATGTGAACTGCATGAACTACATGACAGTGAAAAGGAGAAAGAGAAAGCCAACAGTGAGAGAGGATTTGACTGACTCACTTCTTCATCGTCTTAGAGACACTTTAGCAACTCCACGCCTCCTCTCCCTTTTGAACATCGTCCTGTTCCTTCTGGTTTGCAGTTCTACAGTGAGCTCTATAATAGCACAAATAAACACAGTTAGGTAACCAATGTAACATCTTCACACTTGAATTGGCAATTAACTTCACTAACGTAAACTTTGCTGGCTAAACTGTCAGCTAGCTAACGTTTATACAGCTACTCGAGCTAGCTAACGTTACAGAGCTTGCTGCACCAATTTTAGCAAGCTGATGTAATAAAACAGACCAAATGAAACATTATCTGAGATGTTAACAGTTCAATAGTCATGAACACAAAACAATACTGGACACTGTCAGTTTATGGTGATAAACGTAACTTTACCTCGGCTCCTCGTTTGATCTCCACATGGCTGTCCTCAGAAGGATGACTACCAAAGCTGTGCTGTCCAAAGTCAAGTTCAGAAACAGCTGATCACTTCTTGTCACTAAATAAATTGTTGTGGGCTATGAGCAGTTTGATTAATAATCAACAGTATGATGTTGATGGATAGTGACTCACTGAACTTAGCGAACTTACTTTGTTATGCTGATAAATTAGTTATCTGCAGCTATGGTTAACCGACGACATTAACTGTTAATTTACATGTGAAGGATGAATATGTTACAGTTATTATGAAATACTGTAAGATACTGTTGTAAATCCACCGTCAATTTACAGCAATTCATTACAGTGTTGATTTGAATTCAAGCCTTCATACTTGGACATGATGGCGATGGAGGCCGGTCTTGGCCATGAACTATATTTCATATTATGTGTATGTTACAGTATTTGCTATTCAAAACAAGAACCTTTTATGTCAGCTCTTCGTGTTTGTAATATGTAACATAATATCTCACGAACAGCTGGTCATCTGATAATATTAGTCCTATTTCATTTGGTATCTTAGGCACATTTTTCGTTATGTTTCCAAGCTTGTCTTGCTCTTTGTTGTCAAGGAATATGGAGGATGTAGAATTATTTATAAAAAAATAAAATGTTACGTTTAATTAATATTTACTTACTTTCAGGTTTACATTGTCTCTATACACTCGGTCCAGTCTCTCGAGTCCTGTCCATCTCTAAAGTGCCAGACAGTAAATGCCATGTGCTCACTGGTGAGCAGCATCAGCCAAACAGGTTGTGTTCGATCCTTTATGTGATGGATAGACAGACAATCGAGAAGACAGACAGAGACTAATCCATTATTCGTACCGTCCCTGCGTTATGACTATGATTACATAGCCTTGATCTCAGCCTTTGAAGCCCCTGAAATGAAAGGTAGGATTAACAAATGAAGGGCAGTGGTTATCAAAACAACATCCACAGTGACTTCTGAATGGCCTTCAGGTCGTTGTTTGTGTCTTCAGAAGAATGACTTGATAGAAACTTTATGAGCCATGTTTTACACTCACCATGACTATCTACCTCAGGTACAATCTATATCTGTATATCTGTTTATTTCACAGAAATAACTGCCTTTGGTTTTACACTAGAAGTGGGCATGACCTGCACCAGAAACAAAGGAAACCATACAAGAAGGAAGGGACATTAGCTCACTGTGTAGCATGTGAACCAACATTGGTGCCAAGACAGAAAACTTAAAAGTTAAATGACTTTACCACTTACAGGTAGTTCTGCCTTTGTTCCTCAAAGAACTAAGTTAGCAATTGTCCTTTGTTTAGCTAATGTTAGCCAGCAGTATCTCTGTTGAGAGATCCTACATTATTTTGGAGACAAAACTGTTAACGTTCGTGAGAAATAATCATTATGAAGGTGTTAACGAAACAAACAGCAAGCTGCAGCGTTGGTGAGTGATGGCAAATGTTACAGCCTCTGTAACTTACTCGTTGCCATGACTTATAGCTAATAATATATGTTAAATGACATGTATGAATATATATAACGGAGGCAAACTGCAGGCATTGTAGCGTACGGTCAAGTCATTTACCTAACTCATCAATTGGTCCAGCCAGCGAAACTCGGAACCGTTCACTAATTAATCCGGTTATTATTGTCTGGTCAGCGATAATAGTTTGGTCATGTATCATGATGTAGCTATTTTGAGTAGAGCTGACTGCAGCTGCTGGACCAATAACAAGGTAAACAATGCACATGGTTAGATAAAAAATTAAACGTTAGTCAACATCATTTCATGTTTTTTATTTATTTATTCTATTCTTTTTTGGTGGCATTTTTCAGTCAAAGGATAGGTTCACAATTTCCCATGACTGACTTAAAGCAATATTCAGGAGCCCAAACGAACTTTCAAAACAACCTTTGCTTGCTGTAATCATTCCTCCCGTTCTTACTGCCTGTGAAGAGATCCATTGCTAATGTGCTTGCAAAGGGACGAGGACAACATTCACAGCCCTTATTCAGTGTGAAAATGATATTCCAAACCTATCTAAAGCTAATATGAGGCTCTAGGAATTTGTTGTTTGCACAAAGAGGGAACTCCAACTGCCGAAGTGTCCTCCTATCTCCACCAAAACAACCTCTTGGACCCTCACCAGTCCGGGTTCAAAGTGGGTCACTCGACTGAGACAGCCCTCCTTGCGGTGACGGAGTCGCTTCATGCAGCGAGATCTAACTCTCTCTCCTCTGTCCTGATTCTCCTGGACCTGTCTGTGGCGTTTGACACTGTTAACCACCAGATCCTCCTATCCACCCTCGAGGGGATGGGCGTTTCAGGCTCTGCACTCTCCCTGTTTGCATCCTACCTGACAGGTCGATCCTACCAGGTGTCATGGAGGGGCTCTGTGTCGGAACCACACATACTGACTACGGGGGTTCCGCAAGGCTCAGTCCTGGGCCCCCTTCTCTTCTCGCTCTACACAACATCTCTGGGTTCTGTTATTCGCTCGCATGACTTCTCCTACCATTGTTATGCCGATGACACCCAGCTGGTCTTGTCATTTCCCCCCGGGGACACTCAAGTGGAGGCACGCATCGCTGCGTGCTTGGCTGACATCTCGAAGTGGATGACGACACACCACCTCAAGCTCAACCTGGACAAAACCGAGCTACTGTTCCTCCCGGGGAAGGGTTGCCCGCACCGAGACCTGTCCATCACCATTGATGATACCGTGGTGACGCCAACTCGGACTGCGAGAAACCTGGGTGTGACCCTGGATGACCAACTGTCGTTCTCAGCAAACATTGCATCGGTTACACGCTCCTGCAGATTCCTGCTCTACAACATCAGGAGGATTCGCCCCTTCCTCACTGATGAGACGGCGCAGGTGCTAATCCAGGCTCTTGTCATCTCCCGCCTGGACTACTGCAACTCACTACTTGCCGGAGCCCCGGCGCTGGCCATCAGACCTCTGGAGCTTGTCCAGAAAGCTGCAGCTCGCCTGGTGTTCAATCGCCCCAAGTTCTCCCACACAACTTGCCTTCTCCGTTCTCTACACTGGCTACCTGTAAGAGCCCGCATCCAGTTTAAGACTCTGGTGCTAGCCTACAGGGCAGTGAAAGGAACAGCTCCTTCCTATCTCCAGGCCATGGTCAAGCCCTACACCCCGGCCCGACCACTTCGCTCTGCTACCTCGGGGCGACTGGTTGCCCCGTCGCTCAGAGGTCCCTGCGGCCGATCGACCCGGTCGCGGCTGTTTTCTGTCCTGGCCCCACAGTGGTGGAATGAACTCCCCACTGACGTCAGGACGGCAGAGTCGCTGCCCATCTTTCGGCGCAGGCTGAAAACTCACCTCTTCAAGAAGGCCTACCCTTCCGCTTAGCACTTACCTAGCATCTACTGTATTCATACTAGCTTATTGCACTTATTGTTTTTATATTACCTTGTGGCACTTATTGCATTCCTTTGTTTCTGCACTGTACGTTGGCTCTGGTTTATGCTCTTAGATGCTTGTTTGAGGTAGGGACATGCACTTATTACTTCTGGTGACTAGTTGTTCTCTCGAAAACCGATGTTGAATACACTTATTGTAAGTCGCTTTGGATAAAAGCGTCTGCTAAATGACTGTAATGTAATGTAATGTTACCTTCTTTAAAGTTTTGAGCACATTTTTACCCAGTGAAAGCTGTCCCCATCAGTAAAACTAAAAGGGATATCTTTAATTTATTATACTATATTGATCCCTTTAAGGGGGAAATTTGTCTCTGCATTTGACCCATCCCTGTATATAGGGAGCAGTGGGCTGCCAATGACAGGCGCCTGAGGAACCTGCAGTTCAGTGTATTGCTCAGGTACACTTCAACACGTGCCACGGGTGTGGTCATGGGAGGTGTCTGGTCTGACAGGGATTTTGACATAAATAACTTTGATAAGACGTTGCAGAGACTGTGTTTGATGCATGTTTTGGCATCTCCTCTTCTTCCTTATTCTGACTCTGTATTACTTCCATTTTCCCATCACTCCTCCAGCTCACACTCCGTCCATCCTCTTTTTCTCCTTATATCACTCCACCAGTGATCAAAGTTTCACATCCCCTCCCTTTCTCTGTCACCCCCGTCCTCCTCCAATGTACGACGCCCCCACTCAACTTATTGTCTTACAGGCTCACCAAGGAGACCTCAGCTAAACCCAGCTGCACAGACACACACACACACACACACACACACACACACACACACACACATTTAGTCAGAGAGCCACATGTCCCCTCCTCCATGATGGACTGGGATTGGCTCCCACTGTCACAGTGTGTGATTGCAACCTCTGTTTGACCTGCTGGGGATATATGGCGTCCTCGAGTTATCTACATAATGCACAGGGAGAGAGGTGGAGGAAGCTATCTGAGAACAAGAGAGGAGGGCGAGGAGGGGTCAGAGAGGGAGAGAAGGCTGGATGAAAAGATATTGCTGAGAACAGAGTTGGATTAGATAGACAATAGTGTTGGCTAAATGACGGGGGCAAATGTTGCTGTTTATTGGAAGTCTGTTTGTGTGTGTGTGTGTGTGTGTGTGTGACATAAATTGTTCCTTACATCTAGACTATAATGGCAATTGCATGAAAATATCTCTTTAGTGTGTGTGCGTGCATTCATGAGTGTTGTGTGTTGACGGTCTGCACTATAATTGCACTCTCACTGAGAAGGATGCTGTAGCTCTGCCAGTCCAAGGAATAACAATTCCTTGGACAATGAACAATGCTCTCCTTAGTAAAAAACACAAATGATTACATACATTTTTGTCCTGATTCGTTGAAGAAAGTAAAAGATTGTTTATGTGTTAAGTGTTAATTTATTATATTTCTATCATAATTGAAATTTTCCCCTCGGAGGTAAATTGAGATCATAGAGCCCCTGAAATACTATAGACTGGTTATGTGTAACAATGTAATATGCAAAAGTCTTAAAGTATACTGTGACACTATAATATGGTGTTTAAAATATGATTATTTGACCATATTTTTTTTAAAATAATTATATGAAGAATGTAGTCATGTAGCAGCCTAATCATGGACTCAAATAATACATTTCTTGATGTAACCCGTCTAATGTATATCACAAAATAAAAACACATACACACACACACACACACACAGTGAGGGGAATTTTCTCAGCAGCCTGTGCTTAGCCAGTCACCAGGCTGTTTGAATGAGCCGGTCTGCCACTGACAGCCTGCACACTCACAATAAATGCTCCCCATGGGGAAGCACATGCAGTCACGCCAGAGTAATGCTAGAATGAGTTCATTTCAATCCAAAGTTTGAAGCAGACAGAGCGTCTGTCTGCTGCTGGTGTGGGAATGAACTGCAGGCAGCAGAGGCAAACTACCTCCACTCAGGTTACACACCTTGTGTTTGGCAGAGTAGAGAGCCTAACATAAATCTGTCCATGACCTACATTCATACGAGAGTATGTCTGACTTCAATCAGCTGAATACTTCCTGGATATCTACATATTTGATTCATTTCATATTGGTGATTGGTGATGATAGATGAAGTGCAGTGGTCCCTGTCACAGTGTTACATTAGCACAATACATCACTGCACCTAATCATTACAATAACATAAAATCATTATTTTGATGTAGCTAGTCAGAGTGGACTAAACATCTGATTTACTGCCGACAATCACTGTACAGATGATTAGTTTTAGTAGTTAATAGTTAAACATAACATTTCAGAAAACTGGTAATACAAAAAATCTATATATATATATATATACATCTTAATGTAAGTAAGCAACTGGAGATGTTTCCTGGTGCTATGTAGTTGTTCATTTTTTTTACTCTATTCACCTGTAGTGTCGCGATACAACTGTACAATACATATCTTTAAATGCCGTTTTCTTCTTCTTCTCAGACTCTGAGCCAGAAACTCAACTTCAGTTGCACCAAACACCAGTTGTATTCCAATCTATAGAGGAGTTCGTTATATATTCTTTCATAGCCTGATGTATACAACATTTTATACCTAATACATGGCAAAAAGTCTGTTGACAGTATTTTCTGATTTATGGAGTGATACAAAAATATATCTAAACTTACAGATCCAGTTTACGGAGCTATTGTGACTGACTAAGCTTCAGAGGGCATTTTGTCCCAAAATGTGGACTGTGGATTTTGTGTCCTATTTTTTATAGTGTTATTGAACTAAGAAGGAATGTCTTTGCGGCCAGTACGGACACGAAGTATGACTGCTGCAACCAATAACTCTTTTATGACCTATCTTTTCACTTAAGGGATGGAATAATCAAGACCGCTCATTGGTTGGTGACAATAGACGACTTTAGGGAAGTAAACTAAAGTGTTTTGCTCCTGAGACCCAAAGGTATTGAAAAATCTGAGGATGGTTTGAATTTACCTAACAAAGCAACTGCTTTGGCAAACTGTATTCTCTTTAGCATAGCTAAAGGCTAATATTACAATTGTATCCTTTGTGTGTATTAATGTAAAACATGACAATTTGTAATTATGGACTCCTGCATCAAACACAAGGCTGGTAAAGAATGTGTAGCTTCTTTACCAGCTTTTGTCTGAGAGAAAATTTAGGACACAGGTCTTTCTGAGGAAAAACTGCCAGGTTTTTTTCTGTTTAATACATGAGGTGTGACACTGTGACATATTGTGCTCAAGTAGAGCAGTAGGTAGTTGTGTGCTGAGCCCTTAAACGCCAACTAAAAGCCTCAGGTCATTGATCATCTTCAAACATTGCACGATGATGCATAATCCCTCCCCATAATACCCTCTTCATAATCATCATGACAACTGGCAGCTCCCCACACAAATAAAACAGACGTGGAAAACAAATAAAAACAGGGGCGTTTAAGAAGTGGCCCATTATGACACATTCCCTCTCCTTTTATTTTTTTATGATAGCAAACGATCAATTATCCAGATGGCAAGAGATGTGGAGGGGCGGCTGGCGTTGTGCACACAAACACGCTCGCACACATTCACACACATATTTACACATTTAGAGAGAGACACACAAAGATATAAATTCAAAAGCCGAAATCACACCCTCTGACGCACGCACACAAGCTCAGACACACACAGCCATAAACATCTGTTGTGTTGTACGCAAAGGTATCCCGCCATGCTGCCCATAGCAGCAGCAAGTGCACAGATGAGCCCTACAGCTGCTCGATGGTTCCCAGTGAGAGTATCGCACCGCTGTGATGGATAAGGTGGGATTCTTCTAATTGACAGTTTGTGGGGAAACAGATGGTTTATTTGCTGGCATTCATCACGTCTTTATGACCAACAGAAGATAGCGTCACAGAGAAAGGAGGGACAGGTTTCATAGTGTACACTGTAAAGATCCACATGTGGGTTTTACAATGTATCCTCAGACAGGGAAAGACAACAGCTTAGTTGAGCAATTGAAACAGAATGAAATAATAATAATAATCATATTTATTATTATTTTTATCATCATCATATATTTGTTTTCACCATAGCCACAATCTTTCCCTGACCTTAACTGAGGAGCTGTGTTTGCCAAAATCAAACTTTAAAGGAGACATCTCATGCTTGTTTTCAGGTTCTTACTTGTTTTTGGAGTCTCTACTAGAACGTGTTTGAATGCTTCGTAGTTCTGTCATAATGTCTGTCTGAATATTCCTCTGTCTAAAACGGTATATTCTAATGAGCCTGCATGGGATGTAGGAGGAGGAGCCAAATCTGACTGGCTTGTTGAATTACATGTTTTCTGATCAAGGCAGCCCAAAAGAAACTGACTCGGTTGTCTTATTTCTCCAGATACCCAAATGTATGTGCACCAGCACTGAAACACTGAGTGTTTTTGTTGATAACCATAGAACCTCTAACCATAGAGGTGGCTGATAAGAAAAGACTCAAGAATGTTATTTATAAAGATTGTATGGGTCATTTGTTTCAAGCTAAAGGCTTGAAACGTCTGATCTCAGCCTCTATGTGTTTCATGCTCCTCCATATCTCTCACTAGGATCCAATCCAACATCTGCATCAGAGGATGTGTACATTTCCAAGCACCTGTAGACCTGTGTGAGTGTACAGTATGTGTGTGAATGTATTTCTTTGACGAGGTTGTATCCATCAATCTTCTTAGCTCCTGGAGTTTCCATTATGCCTGTGATCATTCTATAAAATGGAGGTCATTTCGGGTGCCATTTCCTCCAACCTGCCTCATCCTAAATGCACCATTTTCTCTCAAATGACACACGCGTGATGTTTCAGCAGCAGAAGCCCTGCTGAAGTACAGTGTTACTGCTTTTGCATAATGATGAATAGACAAACCGATATATGAATAAATAGAAAATAACTGCACACACGCTCACGTGCAGCCATGAATATTAATCTGCCTGCAGTTCACTTACAGTACATACTGTACAATAATATAACTGATGAACCACTGAAACCACTGCTGGTTGACTATAAACAGCGTACTGTGATGAACATAAGCCAGTTAACAACTTTAACTGGAAGAGTTATGCTGACAGGGGTTTGTGAAAATTCTAACTCAAAATTTCAGTGAACTTTTCGTTGAAATTACCATCCATCTATTTGACTTCCTATTACTGAATAATGTAACCATACACCATATGACCAGTTTATGGAAGGATGTTCTAAACATATGGTGTCTGGGATAAATCCTACGTTGATGATGATTTTTATTCTTCCAGTTTTTACGACTAATGCTGCATTCAAATTCAAAGTTACATTACACGATTGATACCACAGTCGTGTCTGTACAGTAAATATGAAGCTACTACCATCACCTGGTTAGCTTAGCTTAGCTTAGCATGAAGAGGGGATGCATTGTGTTTTTAGGAAGTCCTACAAGAAGTGGGGTTTAGATGTGCTAGCAGCAGAAACGTTTCCATGTGACAACAAGACTTAAATAATTGGTAGGAGATGGGATTCAAACTGCAAACTTTAGACACTAAATTTGACACTGCATGTCCAATCGCCCATCCCCAACTCTAAATGCCCACATATCACCTCTGTGACAACATTCCACAATTGTGAAATCCAGTTTCATAGTCTGCTGTGCCGTGTTTTTTTATTACAATGTCATGTTACTTCTGACAGATAACAGTGATGATCTGCACAACCACAGACAGGTCTCTGAAGTCGTGAACACATGTTCCAAGTGCAGGGTTGGGAGGGTTACTTTAAAAATGTAATCCGATACAATTACAAGTTACCTGTTGAAAGATTTAATCAGTAACCCTAATCCAAATATCAAAAAATGAAAGTAATGTAATCTGTTTACTTTCTGTTGCTTTTGGGCTATTTCAATACCAAATATGCAATTAAAGATGAGAGAAGAGAAATATGCTGAAATTTTGCAAATTAGTGTTATTACTAATTTAGTATATGAAGTAGAACAACGTCTCAGTAGTGCAGTTCAAGTTCTGCCTTTCAGATGTGAAAATGCTGTCATCACACAAAGACTCCAATCATTTGGCACATTCGTGTTGCCAGATTTGAACTTGGAGCAGCAGCAGTGTTTTTGACCGCAGTAAATTCCGAAATTTCGTTACTTAACAACATGTGATTTTTGGGAATGATTACATCTGCGGATCAGCAGTAACCGAATACAGTTACCTTTTTTTGCAACTTAATTATGTAACACCGTTTCATGTTACTCCGTGAGCCTGTCTCAGTGTTCGAGCGCCGTTGTTCTGGTGAGGACATATGCAAAAGCTGAACACTCTCTGCATGGATCCTGTGTAGTTCATTCAACTGCTGTATTTCTGTGGGAACTGGAACACATGCAGTGAAATCTTTGCCCACAAGCCCCCCAAAGTGTTACTGCCCCTACATCATGAGGACCACTTTTGGCCCCTTAGTGCCCTAACTGCCCCTCAACCACCGCCGCCACCCCACCCCACCCCACCCGCCCATATTAGGGCTCCAGACATGGGGCTTTATTGACTGGTTTGGGATCGTCCTCCTCAGGATACCCTACTTATCCTTGAAGCTCTGCCTCCATCACAAGAAGATAATCTCCTGTGATTACCTTCTATTTCTCATCTGCTCGCTCTGTCTCTTTTCCTCTCTCTCTCTCTCTCTCTCTCTGTTTTGTTGATTTCCACTCCACTCTGCTCTGTTGTTCCATGACCTAGCCCCCTGCACACCCCAAATCCAACCACTCCCCCGCTTTCTTTCTCCCATTCTCTCTTCAGCTCCTTTTTTTTAGTTGGGGGGGGGGGGGAGTTAGGGATGGTGAATACAGAAGGCCTCATCTCCAGCGCCGTCTCACTGTGTGTTCTTTTTTACAGGCACTCCTCGGCCAGCTGGCTCTTCACACAGTCCTGCCAATTAGGACCCCATTCAGAGAGCAAGAGGACATGAGATGAGATCGGTTACCCCCGCCATCACCCCCCTACCCCACTCTTACTGTAGATATGGTCTGATATTGAAGCCTCGTCTTCCTTGACTCACCTCCTATTTCCTCTTTTTATCTACTGCCATCAGCATTTTCTTGTATGAACTCCATTTCTATATGTTTTATTGAGAATGGTTGACATCTGATGTTGATAGCAATGTGTTTTAAGTCTTGGATTGATTTGTCTGCGTCAATATCAAATGTTTTATATAACAATATTCTATCAAAACTGTTTTTTGTTTTATATACCTTTTAAACAGCGTTTTATTAAAGCGTTCTTTTCATTCCGCTTTAATCAACAACTGAGGAGTCTGAATTTAGCTAACACTCATGTTTCTAGTGTCAGACGTCACATCCACCCACGTATTCCTCAAATATTTAAATGACTAATGCCGTGTTCAGACCAAACGCGGCGTGATTTTTTGACGCGCGTCTAGATTACATACAAAGTCTATGCACAGACGCGGTGAGACTGGCGCCGTGCGAATCTGCGATGGCGCGTCGCGATGGACGCGAATTTGCGGCGCGATGGACGCGATTGATGTGATTGACGCGTGAGTTGAAATTTTTCAACTTCTGCGAAATATTCGCGTGACGCTGTGGCGCGATAGCCTATCAGCGTTGAGTTGCTTCCCCTGTCATCACTGACTTCCTGCCGTTGTTGAATCAGGAAATAAATACTGTAGCCGTCTGTGTTCACCCAGAGCTCTACGATCCCTCATATCAATAGAGACCGGACCAAACTATGTGTATAAATGTGTGTGTGTAAACCATATGGTACAAACAATGAATAGACGCTGCCGTATTTACGTCTACATGACGTTAGTCTGAGCTGCTACAATGTTAGCTTAGCCTAGCACCGATCCATCCGCTCCATTGAGAAGACAAGTAGCCTACAAATCGGCATAATTACGTAGTTGTTTCGGAGTCCCTTTTTGTCGGTTTATTGCCGTTAAATCACAGCCAAATCAGTTTATTTTGTGTTCATACAGCTGTAGTAAACAGCGACAGCGACGTGTGGCTTGCACAATGTGGCTTGTGGCAGTGTGGCTTGCACAGTGAATACAGCTCGATAAAATCCATGGAGCTCCTCTGGACAATATTATGAACCCAGACATGACGGCGTTTAGTTTCCCGGGATATCTGTGACTTCCACAACACGTACTAAACAGAAATATAGGTTATTTTTTCCATGGTTAATGGCGGACAGTTGAACGGGTTTCAGGGCGATAAGCCCCGCCCCCTCTCCGGCGCGTGAATCGCGCCGCGTTTGGTGTGAACACGTCCGCGGCGAGACCGGCGGTGCGTTGGACGCGAATTTGGTGTGAACGCAGCATAAGGATTCATTTTTACATTATTGTAATTTGATGTGTATATGGATAACATGTCTGTAATCAAATCAAATACATTTCTATTCTGTTCGAGTGTTAGGTCTTTCAGCCAGGATCTTGCCTTCCACCAGGTTACAAGGGTACGTGTAGCTCAGTCTGTGAATCACTGTATTAGATGATATGTAATTATTCGTGATTTCATTTTCCATAGCTTTATACAGTAAAATGACCCAAATAAGCACAATATAAACTTAAGTGATACAGGCCTCATAATTGATTTTAACTCAGTACCCGCGTACAAGACATGGCCTTAATAATACAGATTAACAATGTGTTTCAGTGCTGCACACAATTCTAACAAATACATCTGCTATTAATTAAAAAAGCCATTGCACCATTAGGATGGCCATGCCATTGTTGTGGGTCTTGTTTGTGTCAACCTCTCAAACTGCCGATGTCATCATCACCATCACAATAGGCCACAAATTGAACACTAGCACCAAACATGAGCAGATCCTTACAGCTTTCAGCGTCAGTCCGGTGTCAGAGAGAGCTTGACTCAATTCTAAATTCATATGTAAAGACAGATTTGTGAGCTTGTCAGTTATGTCAAGGTACTATTTTCACTTCTAGTTAGTTGAGTTTGAGCGCTCATGCTCTATGTGTACTGTAAGTGAGAATCATGTTTTGCTTTGTCAAGTGTGAGAACTTAGCAGTTTTACTTGATTGACTAAATTGTACTCACATCTTAAACCATATTCATGATTGAGGTGACAATTTTATGTCTTGTCTGAAAGTATTTCACAAGAGACTAATGAAGCATCGCGTTAGTTCATGCAGGACACGGAAGTCATACGCCCCCAGCTGTAACCAGCTGACAGCCAGCCGATTGAATCATCGCTTCCAATCGGCCACACACCAATCACAGCCCACTCTCACCAAGGAGGTCCCTTTAAATATGACTCCCTCCTCACTGATCCTTTCTACATCTATGCTGTTACAGGCCGTACTGCTGGCAAAGCTTTGCCTCCTCCACCCTTTTTAGTTCAGAGGTCATTTTGCATAGCAAATGGTTGAAATGGTATTCAAAGTTTTCTTCAGGCTCATTCCTGTATACTCGGGGGGGGGGGGGGGGGGGGGGGGGTTATGCATTATGCATGGTGCTCCCTGTTTTGGCTTAGTAGCTGCTTGGCTAATCCAGGGAGCATTTTATGAGTGGAGCCACCAGCACCAAGTATAACTGTATTTCTATCTGTTGCAATAAATGGATGAAAATCTATAATGATAGTGTTCCTGACTGAAGTGTAAGTGCATCAAATGTGTGTCGTAACTGTCACTAAACGGTACATTTGTAAGTATAAAAGTAGGTTGGTAGAGTTGTCATCAGCTGGAGCCAGCTCAAGGTATCAGTGCATAACAACATGTCCACATTACTCCGTTTCTCCTTGGATGCAGATTTGTCAAATAGAAACGATCTCCGTCCACACGGGAGTTTCAGCATCATTCTCGAGTTGATCTGCGTCCACACGGCAGCCTTCGAAGGCGGACAGCACGTGACCATTAACGTACACTGGGCATGTGCGTGACGGTGTAAACAGGAAGTGGATTGCTTGCTTAGTTAAAAAAAAATAATACGACAGAGTAATAAAGTAGTCTTTAATAATGAAAGGTTGTATTTGATACTTAAGATCTTCCTCTAAAATCTCCCTCTATAAACTCAAACAGACAGTTCGTGGAAAGTTTTAGAAGTTTTATTTTTCAGACGTAGTTACAGCGCTGCGGGTCTCTCTCTCTCTCTCTCACATCAAATTTACTTTAACATCAACACTTACACGTAAACGTTTACTAGATTATGGGTCCATCAATGTGGTCTCTCATTCGTTTCCTCCGTGTTGTTGATGTCTGTTCTCACTAGTAGCTCTGAACATCATGTCCGCCTAGCTAGCTTCTAAGCTAATTTTAACATTACCGCCAATGGAGAAATGCTAACCGCGATTAGCATTACAGCGCTGCGGGTCTATCTCTCTCTCTCACATCAAATTTACTTTAAAATCAACACTTACACGTAAACGTTTACTAGAATATGGGTCCATCAATGTGGTCAACACACGTCTCTCACTCTATTCTGCTCTTGCTTCGTGCAGGAAAGCTTAGCAGATCGCTAACAGTAGATCCGTGAAATAAAGACCATGGAATCCATAGAAGAGTTTCAAGACTTCAGTGTGAATCTTTCTTATTTGTAAAACTGTGGAAACACAATATGAAATATGGCTTTACAAACTGTCCCTATACACATTACATGAATACAAAACAACAATCCATGATATAGCCAGCATGTAACATGTCCGCCTAGCTAGCTTCTAAGCTAATTTTAACATTACTGCCAATGGAGAAATGCTAACCGCGATTAGCATTTAATACAACACAAATGTTATACTAAAAACGCGAATAGAATATATCTACGTACATCTTTTCATGCTTCATAAATACATACTTACAGACTAAGGTCTCTCAAGGCTACCAAACGGAAGAAGTAAAACTTTAGTGCAGCGTGTCTTCTCATTAGAATCTAAAAACAATGAGCTGCTCCATAGGGCTGATGACGGTCACGCCGCTCGCTAATCACTCCAATAACAGCTGCTACCGCCACAGAAATGCAGACTTTTACTGAACAACAGCTGCTAGCTGCTGCTAGCTGTTGTGCTAGCAGCAACATCATGTAGCTGTTGTGCTAGCAGCAACGCTTGCAATTAGTTATCCATGTTGAAATGAATCGCTGGTAGCCCAGTTTGTTTTCTTCCGGGTACGGGTCATGTGATAGTGAGTGTGACGAATCAGGGACGGAGACGTCATGGTTGCCAAGAACCAATCCAGTAGCGAACACGGGTGTGGGCGTAATTTTTTCTAAGTACATCCATATACGACTGTCCACACGCAAACGCAACCCCGGAGTTCTCAAACACCTCCAACCTCGGCGGAGTTTTCAGATTCCTCCGTTTAGGGTGCTCCAAAACTCCGGCGTAGTGTGGCTGCTCAGTGTAAACGTAGCAAATACGGAGTAAAAACGGAGTAGTGTGGACAGGGCCTGGGTCCCTAGACTAATACATGAGAAGTTTGAATTCCATTATTGATTTCCGATACAGCACTGAAAAGCATTTTTTTCAGTCACTGCAGATTTCACAAATTCCAAATGCATTCCAAATATGTTCTACATTTTATGCCAATGTCATTAATGTTTGATATTTACATGTTTTAACATTGTTGTTGAATAAGATATTGACGTAAAAAGATGCAATGATTTGTAGGCTACACCGCTATTTATTAAATGGAAAAATCTTGTGTCTTGTACATCATTTTCGGCAAACATCCAAATCATTTTGGATCTTGGCTACAATGTCAATTATTTTTTGTGATTTTGACCAATGGTAAGCCATGCATGTGTTTTTAATGGTGGGCCACAGGCTCTGGCAGAGTTGAAGAGGTTGACTCAAGCAGGCGATTTTGATACTTTTACATCCCTGAAAGGTTTAATCAACATGGACACCAACTTACACATTCACTTTCTCATGATGGCTGCCCACACTCACACCCCCACTACAATGGCCCTTTAATCTCGCTCTGTAGAGCAATCATTAACAGGCCCATTCCACTGTGGCTGAGATGGGTGGAATAAAAAGGAGGAATGTAGGGAGGGGAGCAGAGGAGGGGCCTGTAATGGATACTGGGGCCAGTAATTAGGCACCAGGTCCCGTGTTAAAGTGTCGTGACTTTGGGAGAGCCATTTAGCCTGCTAATGAGTCTCTAACAGTTTATTGATGCCACTTCTCCCATCACTTTTCTGACGCTCGCTTCCCTTCAGCCCATTTTTCCCTCTGCCCTGTGGGACTCCCTGAGCAACCATTGTTGCTAATTAATTGAAATTAGGACAGATCAAATGCATTCCAACTTTTCTCATATGAGCAGAAGTACCTGGGGGAATGAAATTCCAATTTAGAAACTTGGGGATTTCTGGACCGCCCCTTGAACGGTATTAAACGAGGACTCTTAACACGGGTGTGAGGCACTAATGCATCCAAGTAATAGACGCTAATCTCGGGACCATTGTGGCCCTATTGTCCAACTTGATTCATGGTGATTCAGAGGTATTTGTGTCAACATGGCACAATAGTTATTTCTTGATTAGTTTGCCTCAGGACACATTTTTTCTCAGTGTCTAAAGCAATTGCGTTCTTTCCGGCAAAGAATTAAGACTTTTGATTACAGAACTTGTGTTCCCTTTTTGTCAGCTGTCTGGTCCTTTTGCAAAATGCTCCAGGACACTGCATCTTATGATCTTTATCTGTCTGAAGCTAAAAACTAGAAAGCCCTTGTTGTTCTATTCTGGTGCCTCCCTGAGATCAACCTGGAAAGTATTTTGCAATCAGCTATTCCCTGATATTCCTTCTCTATGTCACCTAGATGTCTGTTTCTATTGTCCTGCAACTCCACTCAATGTTTTTGCATGAGATGAGATTTTGTCAACCATATTGCAATAGAGGTTTAAAAAGAGAGAAATGTGTGGCTTTGCTAGATCACAACACCTAGGGAGAGGGTACATACTGTATTTTAAGAACTGGACGTATGATAGAAAGCACAGTGAATTCCTGAACAGTGGTTCTTTTTAATGTCTGCAGACAAATACACTTCAGAGTTCAACTTTTTATTTATCAGATTTAGTGAACTGTGTTTTACTAACAGCCATGGCAATAATGATACTTATCTTGTCCTTAGCAGCTCTCAGTGCTGCAGGTGTTGTGAGTGGAACTGATTTTATGAGTAAATGTTTCGGTGAAGTTTTCACTTTGAAAGAACTGCAAAGGCAGACAAAGTAGAACTGTATTCAATACTCAGAAGAGAAAAACATTTAAGTGTATTGCTATGGCGAGACAACACCAGGGACATCTTGGAAGACAAAACGTAATAGCCTGTCCAGATCCCCCGGACATTCCAATGGATAGAACTCTTCTAGAACGTCTAGATTACTGTCATCTGAGTTAAATGATTGGAATTACAGAATTTTTAGTTAAACTGTGTTTGAAGTAAAGATTAGCTGTCAAAATATCATATGATAGACTTTTACTCGTCCATTGGAATGGTTAGGGGCATCCAAATATAAAAAGAGAAATCGGGAGATGAATCAGGGAAACACTGCTTATATTTATTCTGTCTGTTGTGGTTGGATTTTCTAATGATACAATCAGCTGATAATGCATCCTATTGATTATGTACACATACTTTAGAAATTAAAGATATTATGAGTCGATGACGGGGCTGATTTTAAATATATATGCGTTGTGTTTGAAAGCATCCCTTTATTGATTATTCATGTAAAATAAATAAACTCAGGGTTTTTGTTAAAAAATAGTCACCTCAGACTATTTATTATTATTTTTAATTAGATGTTTTTTTCTTTCAGATTTCAGAAAAAAAGTGTTTTAATTATTTTTATTGCTAATGATTCATGGGTGCATTTAGAGTGGAAATCCACCATTACAATATTTTTTACTGTACAGTATTTTGTACTTTTGTGTGCGTGTTTTGAAAATAATCGGGTTGTGAACACTGACACAGGTGTTTCCACTTCTTCTGGCTGATTAAACCTCTGCTCAGGTTGAAGTCGGGTGGAGCTATGGAGCGGAGTAATCGGTTGGTGTAGAGATGTCAATTTAAGTCTTTACAGTAGATGCTCACAGTCCTGGAAAGAAGAAAGGTCCAATTAAACATAACCAGTGACAACATCTGGGTGGGCCATGGGTGTGTCGGGCCTTTCACAATAACACATTCTGCTTTCTCTTTGTTAACATCAATCATTGAAGTTAGTCAAAAATGGACCCATTTCCTAATAGTGTCCTGAAGCTCAATTCAAAATGTCTTGACATCTGAACAATTGTATCACTGATAAGTCATATTACATATCAAGCTTAAAAAGATAATATTAAGAAATAACGGACATTTGGAATGATGAGGTGGTGGGCTGCCACATCTAGCTATCATGACCGATCAGCACTTGTCTCTGTTTATTTTTAGAACTTTTTTTTTTCCTTTTCATCGTCATTTCTTTTTCTTCCTTTTCATTTGTTGTATTTTTTATCCTATTGTTATCCCCTCCATCATTATTTCCTAATATTATTATTAACACCATTATATAAAATCTACGTATACATCCATTCTTGAAAACAATAAACAGAGGTGGTGTAGACTCAACGTCATTTATTCCTAAAACCGTCTCCATCCACTACTCTGCTTCTTTCACTCACATGGAATCAGTGTCCATTTGTGTTGAACTTGTTCATGATGGACCTCCAAGGTAAGGGTGAGAGGTGATGGCAGAGAGATGTGGAAAGATTTCTATGGCAGAAAGCATTTGCTCTTCAATAAAACATATTTACAAAGTCAAATCAGCACTTTAATTCATTCCAGCTGCCGTCATCTTTCATTTGGATCTTTTTTTACTTTCTTTTAATTCCCCCAGACTGAGCACCGCACTGTTTTCCAGCAGCACACTTTCACACTTTTCTAGTGTTGGCCATTAAGCAGAGGACACCCGGGTTCAGTTCCTGCTCAGGGCCATATGAGTAGCTGTTGAGGACATGATTTAAATGGGCATCATTTTGGTCACAAAGCCAATAAATTGTATATGTACGATTTCTACACTCATTTAGGTTCATAATTATAATGATACATTTTGAAATATAAAATACACGCTATGAGTGGTATTTCTTGCTCTATGTTATATTTCTCCGTGGTTGTGAAAATAAAGCATTAGGAGCCTCGATTGAAGGAAAATTGAAATGATGAACATGCATCACTGTGAGGCTCTAATTGTACTCAAGGCCACATTTGAATTCCCCCCTGGTCCCATTGATATGTCAGTGCATCAAACGTATACCGGATGTGCCAGATTTATTTCGATCTAAATAATAACAAAAATAACATGTTTTTCTTTTGTGCCCACGGTGTCAGAAAATGGTGACGCACCGTGTCTCTTCATCTTGAGGCCAGACAAATGCAGGAGCCATCGCTTTACAAGAAAAAGAAGATGAAATATGAACACATTTTTTTTTTTTACAGTTTTCTCAAATCTCTGTAGTAAGGTTGTACGTAAAGGCCTTGTAGCATAGACCATAAAATACAATCAGATGTCAGTGCTTCAGACCCACTTGTGTAAATAAATGCTTACAAGTCAACCAAGTAGCCGATATTGCCTATAGGCAATACACTAGAATTTTTTTTTTATATTCATAACTGCAGATTTTTACATATTTGAATGATCAAGAAGCACATTGTTTTATACTATCTGTCTAAATATATCTGTATTCACCCTCTGTCACCCTCCGTCTGAAACACTCCGCGCCTGTCTCTTTAAACCCCCCCTTCTGAAAAAGCCCAGTCTGCTCTGATTGGTCGACATTTTTCCGTCATCCATATACATCACAGTAGATCTAAATGTTTTTACAATGACAACTAAGGCGACAATGTTTTTTTAAATTCATTTTTATTTATGATGCAAAAGGGACTTTAGCCAGATAATTGAGTTTTAAAACGCTATTTGTTTAAACATCACTTACAAGGCCAGGACTCAATCATAATTCTGACCTTGGTCTGCTCACTCTTCCTACTGTACAGTTTCTACTCCACCAAAACGGCACTCACCAAATCCACACGTCTACTGATCGAACCTGCTTATTCAATATTGCCAACAATTTCCACTTTGGTTAACCATCTACAATTTGTTGACCTCATTTTTCTGTTTTAACTGTGGTTTACTTTCAATGGTTTTCTCAATTGATCTATTTTTTTTGTCTCATCCTGTTCTAAATCTTTAATGGAATGTGTAAAGCACTTGGCACTGCCACTGTGAATGGAATTTCCAACATGAATAACATTGTGTGTTTACAGATCCTATCTCCTCTGTTCAGTTTTCTCTTTCTGTGTGTTCAGCCAGAGCGTGGCCCGAGTCAGCCATACAGGGAAAATTAAAGGAGTCAGCACGGCGCAGAGAGAATGGCCCTACTGGGTTTGAAAGAAAGCGTGGCCGTACATCTCCTTTAAAAGTCAATCTCTCCCTCTTGTGTACTGATTAAGAGGCCTTATTGGCATGTACATCTGTATTAACACGGCCATCGGTGACCTTCCGTGTGTGTGTGTGTGTGTCTGGCCAGGCGAGGCGCAAAGAGCCCCGCCAGATTGATTCACAAAAGGAAAGGGCTGCTTCACGCTTGTCACAGGAACTCAGGGGGGTTACAAAAAAACTCAGGGTGGAGGGTGGGACTCAACACCCACCCAGACAGACCAAGGGTACAGCAGGAGAAAAGTGCTCAGCCCCTTGTCCAGCTGACTCCCTCTTTCTCCCCCATCTCACACACACAAGCACACAAACACACCACAGGGACTAGGATTAACCCAAAAGAGGACCACAATAGGCCCACATGCCCCCCCCCCCCTCAGCCAGCCTGGGCCCATTCAGGTCCTCTGTTACTCACCATCCTAACAGGGATTAGGCTTAATGAACTGGAAGGAGTTAACAATAAATGAATCAGGGCCTATAAGCAGCCTCCTAATTCCATTTTGTGTTCTGCCGCTTTTCTTTCCTCCCTTTCTGTTTGAACACAAGGTGTAATCCACTTGACTATCAAAGGTGCAGGAAGAGTATGAATTGAAACTAGCCCTGTCACACACACACACACACACACACACACACACACGCACGCCGCATGCCGCTGATGCAGCTTGCCGATACCATCTGCTCCCATCAATACTGACTCTGGAAAGCACACACACTTTGGAGGGAAAATAACAATTCAAATGTATTTTTACATTCTTCTCTAATTAAACCATTTCATAACCCATTCAAAGAAGCTACTGAAGAATGGAATAGCTAATTAAATGCATTATTATTTAATGCAGCGTACTGTGCTGTTAGTGTTGATGTAGCCTGCAGGGGGAATGTAATACGTTTGTTGTTTCTGTTTGCAACAGCGCATTTGGGCACACTTTTTAATTTCTTCTGTAATTATGTCTTTCCCCAGCTTTGTAGAAAAAATTTCTGACATCTCAGTATGAAATCAACTTGTTATTTTGATGATTTACAGCTCAATTAGGCTGGTCACAAGATGCAGAAGAAAAGATTGAAAAAAAGAGACAAACAACAAAACACATCTTTTTGGTTCTATCTCGACTGAAAGACTGTCTGTGTGTGTTTTCAACTTGTTTTGCTGACTGGTTTATTTGTGTGTGTGTGTGTGTGTGTGTTCATTCATGTGTGTGTGTGGCTGCATGTGCAGCAGTGCAGTGAGCTCCTAGCCTGCATCAGTGTGTCATTCAGTGTTTGTATTGACTCTGGTCTCAAAGGAAAAACCTGCACATTCCTCTTCCCTGCCCATGTTTTTTAATTGGAGTGGCTGTAGTGGCTTTCACACACACACACACACACACACACACACACACACACACACACACACACACACACACAAACACTATAACAGAATATTTTAGATTGTACAACAAGGGGTGGAAGGAAAAATGGAAATTAAAAATCTTCATGTACATTATTAGGAGCATTATGCTCCCATAATGTTTCATGTCTCCAAAATATCAGCTCTTCAATGTAATACAGACCAAAGTCAGTGATCCTTTAACTGAACGTTTAAACTTAATTATATTTTGCTGGACAGCAGAGATATCTGGAAATCCTAGGTTACAAGAAATATCCATGTTGTTATAAAAAGACATTAGTAAAATATTTTACAATGACAATACAATAATTAATTTCAGGAAAAGTCATAATTTAAAGGCTGAGACCAGGCATTTTGACAATATGGTTGTTGTTATATTTTGAGTTTCTCCATTCCCCACGTATACTTTCACACGCCATTTTTATCTGGACAAAACTGCATGTATGTTAACGAGTAAATCACCTGAGTTTGTTAGTGATTAATCAAGTAAAACGTGTTGTTGAAAACAACCTATTATTTTATTGTGGAAAAAAAACATTGGAGATAAAAAAAAATATTGAGAAGGTTTAAAAATCTCCTTCATCCCTTTCTTCGAAATCAAAAACAAACGGATGAATCCGATGGAGATCATGTGATATGGTTTAAACCCCAAGAAAAAGCTGGTAAGTAGTAAGTTGTCACACACCATGACACCTTGCACAAACTCAAGGCCCTTCCATCAGTCAAGGAACCAACAATACGGAAACAGGCAGAATTTCAACAACTCACCGCAAATAGGGGGAAGGATGGCAATGATGGTTGAGCTCTCTCTGACAAAGACCCACATAGCCTGACAACCAAGTGAGGATTTGATATGAATATTCAACCTGATTTCATGTGAAGGATTATAAATAGCACAACATTTTAAGGGCATTCCACATGTCAAGATACAATATCAAGAACAATATCAAGAACGCGCGGTAAAAGTGACCTGCAGGTTTTCTATCCTTTTATCATGAAGACTTCATTTGTTGTAAGAAGCATGACTGCTAAAGTGTGTTCAAACTGAAACCAAAGTATATTTTGCTCAGGGATACATTTAGAAGAATGACAAAACCTGAGAATACACGCAACACTTTCAACTCACATAGACACATCTTTGCCTTAATTTGTGCGACGCTGTTATGTGTGTCTTAACATTTAACAAAATGTAATTGCACTGTGCCAAAAATGAGCTTTCGCCTTCAAGGAGGTAGATTGAGAAGAAAAGCAGGGAGTATCTTTCAAGACAAGACAAAGCAAATCTGACTGATATCAGTATTGCCTGTTGATACAGTAAAAAGAAAAAGGTAAAAGATGTTGTCCCAGGAGCATTCCTTTAACGCCACCACAGAGCTGATAGATTGGATGCATTTAGACAGATGCTGATCCCAAGAGGTCAGCATTCAGTGACTTTCGATGTATTTTTATCTCCAGGAGGCATGTAATACACCCTGGGCTTACCGAGGCAGTGGAGGGTTCACCCAGTAAGTGCCTGCAATTCCAGAGGCAATCACATCTAAACTAACATGTGCGTCCAGGTCGGTGGCAGGTAGAGGCCAAGCTTGGTTCATCTCCTGTCTTGCACCTCTCTGACACTTGAAGCAACCCCAACCCCCACTCCAAAACTGCTAACAACCCCACCACCACCAAGAGGTCATCCATAATCACTCTGTACAGACCCTCTGACCACCTCCCTCCACTCAGACCCATCCTCTATCTCAGCTGACATGTGTGAAAGTGCACATACAAATTCTCACTCCTGCCACGACTGTGGGATTGTTGGAATGGCAATGTCAGTCGGTCAGTATGTCCAACACTTTGGTCCAGGCTGAAAAACATTTTTTAAATTCATAGTTCCCAGAGGATGAACCCTAATGACTTTGGTGATCCCCTGACCTTTTATCTAGTGCCACCATGAGGTCAACATTTCCTCTCATCTCAACATCTAATGGATGGATTAGCTTTTAGTTCTGTACAGACATGCATGGTCCCCAGACATTTCTAAAAACCTGTGTAGGCGTTTATGGTTCTCAAAAGATATTGTGTGTACTGCTGTGATATTTGGTGTACATGTTTTTATGTTCTCCACTAACCGGAAAATCGGACTGAACTCTTTTTTCAGTAGCGCATCACTTTCAGTCGACACATCAGCTGTGGTAGTGATCTCAAGGATTAGTTAACTTGTAGTTTGTCATGCTGATTGATAGAACATGCAGAATTTAGAGTTGTTTTAAGTGCAATTCAAGACTATAGCCTTTACAGGTGCATCCACCTTGTGCATGCATGTCTGCAGATTTCTGGTCATTTTTCTTTTGCTATGTTTCCCAGACGTATCTTTGTAAACTCACGTTAAATGTATCCTATTTTTAATCCTGCCAACAAACTGTGATTGGTTGATTGTACATTGTGCTCACTGATGGCTGTCAATGGGTAAAACCCCAGATTTCTTAATCTCAAAACAAGGCTGGTGATCTGGTAAAAAGTGGTAAAACCTACAGTACATACAAAACCTGTATAACTGCCACACTCCTAGCACTTCCATGCTAAAGACATGATAAAAAACCTTTCGACATAGATAATGTAAGACCAATTGTTTCACTTGCCTCCACCAACCAGTGACCAGACTTTCCTTTTAAAACCCCCTTAGAGTTTTTTGCATCTTAAATATTTATTAGGTCTAGGTTAGTGACACACCAAAGTATCTTTTCTATAGTTTGCATTAGAAATTATGTTTAAATCTAAACAACATTTAGAAACAGAACTAATATTTGTCAAGTTATAATGAAAAGAAACTGAAAAATGTTTACCCAACCAACCTTATTTTGTTGACAATACAAATTCAAAGCTGAACGCTTGAGTTGAGAACTTATGCACACTGTAAAATGAAATTTAAGCCTCTTTACCCCTCAGAAAGAAAAAAAAATCAGCAATGGCTGCATCAACATGAAGTGTCTCTCCCTGCAATCCTAACCCAATCCCAAATCAGTGTGTGTGGATTGACAAAGTGGGCACTCCTAGAATCTGATGAGGCCTGTCATTTCCCTCTGAGCCCTGATGAGGACTCGTCCACACAGAGGCGTCATTAGAATATGAAAGAAGAAATAATGGGTAAAAAGTTTCCTGGATGGCTTTCATACAAAGTTTTCTTGATTGGGACATTTTGTGACTGTCATTTCTTCCCCCTGCTCCCCATCCCTGTTTACGATTTGAAGCGTCTTGTGATTGTTTGTCGGTGTCCGAGGCGATCCCGGCTCCCGTTTTGCAGCTGTCTCGGTGGATGGGAAGCAGCCAAATCAATCCTGAACTGTCAGGCGACACGGTGCAGGTGTGTGATGGTGGGAGGGTTTGAATTTACATTTATATATGAATGTAGATGCCTGCAGCGGTGCTCCCACCGACATGTTAAGACGTTGACACGCTAATCACAGGGCTAGGGGATGCCACCTGTCCAGCGAGGTGACGGAAAGAGATGGCCAGAAAAAAAGACACACGGGGTAACATGTATGTCCTGCTCCTACTGATAGCTACCTGCACTAGCCGTCACTCCTCTGAGAACACAATATTATGCAAATAGGCGTCTGCGTGACAGTGGTGCTGCAGTCGGTGTTGGCCACATGGCCCCGCTGACTGCTGATCAGCGTACTTGCATCTCTCTGCAGCCTATCTCCCCCTCTTTCCCAACATCTGGCCTCCCCACTGCAGATTTGTCTCCCCCACACAAATATCACTGTCTGAATAGTTTCTGCATTTCTTTCCCCCTCCATCTGCTTTCTTTTTTTCGAAATCCATTCAATTTTTGATTCTCTCTGTGCATCTCTCATTTCCCACATTTCAAAGTTAGAACCAACTTAAAACAGGGCACCCGTATTTCTTATTTGTTCAGCAGTGTGACCTTTGACCTTTTGGTGCTGCCTCTCCTGGTCCCGCCCTCCAGTAAAGCTGTGTCTGGCAAAGCTGCCGAAGCTATCAGTGAAACCAAACCATCAGCCTAGACTGATAAGACTCGACCCCAGTCTGATCTCTGAACCTTTAAACCTTCGGATGACCTTAAATTAAACGGAGCCAGTCAAAACAATCACAGCTGGAGCAACCTTTTGGTAAACTACGGAAAGACAAGAAAGGGTTTTGATGGCTTTCCAAACAGAACAAAAATGAAATATGTCAATATTCCCATATTTTATACACTCCGCTTTATATTATCAGACATTTATGTGGCCTCTTACCTTATGTATGACATGACAATAACTCAGCATAGCTGTGTCAAAAGTACCTGTAAGCCAACTAGCTAATATAGACATTTCAGCATGTACATTTTCAAGTGACATTGAGGTGTTCAAAATGATCTCATGTTTACTGTGCTTCTATTATTGTACTAGCAACTTTATTCTTTTACTAATATCAAAATCCTATTTTTACATCGATATGAGAACTCTGGTGCAATATGGGGGAGAAACTGTCTAAAAGAAAGGCCGAGATCATTCAAAATAATTACATTCCAACCATGATCTCTGAGCAAAAGTATTTAAAAAGTTGTAGGATTTAATGAAGTAAGTTGCTGAGGAAGGTTATTATTCATTTTAGCCTCTCTTGGGTCGAGCGTCAGTTGGTCGGACCACCACTTTGATATGACTTTTCCTCCCTATCTCCCCTGAGGTTGCAGTTTTGGTTTTGAATCAAATATCTTATAATAATATAATAACAATTGGAGGGATTCATGTTTTCCTCGGGATGAATTGTAATTACCGTCCTGTTCCCCTGACATTTCTTCTGGCATCATCATCAGGTCACATTTAGCTTCATGTGTAACTGACAAACTGACCCCAGGACTGACCAACAGAAACAGTGTTCCTATAGAGCCCTATCTCCAGTGCACCTAAACATGCACTGAATTCATTTCAGAAGGCATAGGTATGTATCGCTAAATAAGACAATTAAGAAAACAAGGTGAAAGCGAAGTTTTGTGTCATTGTAACTTTCATTTCAGAACCTTCTCGTAATATTTACTGTTGGATGTTCACTGCAACAGCTTGTTCAGAGTGTAAGACCTGAATATTTACCCAGCACACGGCAGGCGTGACAGCTGGTATGATGAGAGATGTACAGAAGAGGACAGCTTGTGAAGCTGATCTACCTTAACTCTACAGTCTCTGGCATTGTGGCCCACAGTTGAACCTCACATTGTACAGACAAGGTGATTACATCTGTCCCTAGAGCAGGGCCAGGAAAATGGCCCTTTTCCTCATTTCTATTATCACATTTGACCTTCCTCATCCTCCGTGGCCTGGCAAAAAGACCGTTTAAGGCTCACTTATTAAACATAATCTGGTGAAGTTATTAAAACAAGCCAGCTTACTGAGAGATCTGCCACAATTCAATTACCTGTGTAGCTGGAGGTAACAGCGGCCAGAGAGAGTGACGAGTCTTCTGCTTTTATAGAGCGAGAGGAACGGCGTAGTTAGCGTGGCTTCAATTAACACAATGGGACTGGGGCGGTAATGAGCTAGCCTGCGATTGGCCGAGAGGAGAGTTGGAGGTTGGCGGCTGTCTGCTGTCGGCGCTGAGGGCACTGTTGGGGCCACGGTGAGCTCATACTTCCTTGTCACTCACTTCATAGTTAGTTCCTGGATTGTGGCTTTTCCATTAGAGCTGGAGTCAAAGATATGACACTGTCATTACAGTGCAGTGATGAAAAAAACTGCAAAGACAATTTATTTCATTTTTAAGAAGCTCCTTGTTATAAATTACTGTCATTTGCTTATTTGACACAGTATTACCTATTATCTCATCTTGTTTCTATTTTTAGTTTCCCTTCTATCTGTCATCATTGCTGATCTTGTCTCTTTCCCTCATCTCATCACGTTTGCCTTTTAGCCCCATGAACACTTTCTGTGTCCTGGTGTAGCTGCTTAGTGTGGCAGAGTTTTAGTATCTTGTTAATCCACCTCCAGTGTCTCAAAGTGCATTTTCCAGAGGCCTGATATTGTGCTGAATTTCCATCAAAGCAGAACTCAAGCCTCCCTCTATTTTTTTTCTTGAGGATATATTTTCAATGTCGGGGTTCGAGGGTCCAACTGCTCGTTAGAAAACGTTTTAAACTATGCATTGTATGCATTCCTGAGACAATACCTTTTTCAGACAAATAAACGGTCTTGAGTGGGTTGCACATTACAACTGTTGGGAGCTACATGTGAGAGCAATATGTATATGTTTATCATATGAATTACTAGTATATACTCATAACAAGCCAAGTGGTATTATACGTATTATATGTTTCATACATCATTTGATTTACAGACAAAATCGTATGGGAATGAGTTTACAAATGCTGAGATCAAGTGACAGTGTTTCTAATGGAAGTCTTGGTAGCGACACTTCTTCCCCTCTGGTCAACTACTACCAAACCCAAAGATCTCCTCTCAGAAACCAGTGGTGTCACAGATGCTAGTTACTGTTGCAATAATGGCTACTTTAAATGGATAACAAGACATCTGTAATCTTCAACGCTGTATTGCAATGTCACTGTGTTTGTCAACCGACGGGCACTTGTCGATGTGTCCACATGCATGTGTATGTATCTCTATCGGCATGTGCTGCTGTGTCTGTTTACCTCTGTTTGTTCCAGTGTCTCCTGCAGCACACGGGGGATCGGTGGGTTATCAGTGTAATTGGATCACCTCCCTGTCATCTTGTCCCGGTGTTTGTTGATAGGCCCTGTTTTAATTTGGCCTTTGTCTCTAATCTGCGGTAGCTGGCCCCGTTACTGCAGTAATCCCTCAGATAAGTGGCAGGCAGATTGGGTATCCAAGAAGGAGAAGCCATGTGCCCTGGCCTTGTTCGTAAGCCTCTGTAAATATGAAGCGGGGGAGGCTGTTTAATGGGGAAAGCAGAGTGAGATGAATGTGTGTTATGGAGCTGGGCTTCTGTTAGGAAGCTCAGGGACTTCACTCAAAAGTCAAACCAAGGTCAACAGAAGGTATCAGCTAAGGTCAGAGGGGCTTCCAGCATTTTGTAGCTATTCCTCTGGATGTCACTCCCAGTGGGGATTACTGCTGAGACTCACTATCACACAGCCACCAGTCCTTGACTTGACAAAGACCATTTCAGCCTAATAGCCATTACATCACTAATCAAATCTCCTGAAAGGATCATCTGCTAATTCTTTAACTTTTCTACCATAATGTCAACTGTGACTATTTTACAAACTTGCAGTATGATTACAAATATATTCAAAATGCCTTTCTCTCTACCAACATTGGTTCCGATGCCTCAAGACTTTGAAAAAAACCCTCAATTCCTGATTTCATCTTAATACATCCTACATTCAACAACATATCAAGAGCTGAGATGAGGCATCTTAATTATTTAGTTTGCTGGTAAACAAAAATGCTGACACAAGTTATCACGTATGATTTCCCAACTTCTCTTAATCTTTCCGTTAGAAATCCTCAAGTCCAGACAGGCTTGGTGAATAATTACGATATGAGAAAAAAAAGGATTCAATCAGATTACAGATACATTTGGTAAAATTTTAGATTCATTTTAGTGGTAGCTTGTGACTCAAAAAAATGGGGAGGACAGGAGGAAAACCAACCTACGGCATAATGTCATTTTATTTAGTTATTTCTCTTATTTTGTACCTGTTATATTTTTGTATTTTTACAACACTATTGGCTACTTATCTCTATCTCTCTACATTATCTCTCTCTTAAAAATGAAGCAGTAAAACAATGGCTAACCAGAGTTCTTACCAACTGTCACTGCAGGCTCTGCATGAGAATGAAGCCTGTGTATGTAATGTGTCACTGGAATGCTTGATTTATGATTTATACTCCTGCCGCTGTGCGCCTTTGCGTTCTGTGCGGGTCACCTCTTGCACACGCCAGGCGTACACGTTGATCTGCGGTGGATTGTGTGCAGCATGTCATCTCTTTTTGAATGGACCTGTGGTTTTCCAATCCTTGGTCAGCCAGTCTTTGGGCGTGATTTAATAGTTCAACATAAGTTTGGGACAACTAAACTCCAAGGCTGGAAAAAAAATGATGGAAGAGTTGGATGATGAGGAGGAGCTCATCCTGACATTGGGCAAAGGCGGGGTATAACCTGGACAGCTCGTAAGGCTATCACAGGTCTGACAAATAGAGACAGACAACCATTTCAAGCTCACATTCAAACCCAACCTTCACGTCTTTGGACTGTGGGAGGAGGAAGCCAGAGAATCTGGAGAAAACCCACGCTAACACAGGGAGAACATGCAAATATGCAAACTCCACACAAAAATCCATGGATCAAACCTGGGAATTTCTTGCGGTTTCTGCACTCACCCGCAGACAGCAAAAATGTATGAAGCGTTTTTCCAAATCTGATTTTAGAGGGGTACCACTCTAAATTATTTCACCGTAAATTAACGGTAATTTACTGGCAGCAGGGACGCCAGTAATTTACTATTTTTACGGTACACTGCTGTAATTTACGGTATTTTACCGTATACTGGATTACGGAACGTGATAGTAGGATAACTGGGTTTTACCGTGATTTTAAGGTATATGCCAGAATGTTACTGTTTATTTACAAAGGGTAATACAACCCGCTACTTTTGCATTTAATTCCCAACAAATAAAAGAATCACAATAGACATTCAATACATAATTGTTGCAGTTTATTACATGTTCTCAAATAATAAAGGGACATTTGTATTACATCACAAAACTCACAATGTACTGCATGTTTAGAAGAAAACTAATAAACCAATAAAATCGTTAATGAACAGCTTAACTGAACTCATTAGCATCAACAGTGTAACATTGAATTAAAATAGTATTACGAACGGTGTAATAGAACTGCATCACAGTCTAGCTTGTTAACAAGTCTTTATAGTTAATTTGAACTGCATGAACTCACACATGAATGAAAACAATAAAGAGAGAGAACATCTTGAAAGAGGACTTAACTGCAGTGTCTGGCTGGTATCCTCAATCTCTGATGAGTGACTGTAAAACAAACAAAATAAAAACTTTAGAAACACAATGTTCTGAACTTCTGGAAAGTTCTATGACATCCAGGATAAACACACTTAAAAGAAGCTTTGGGTGTGCAACTGTGGGTTTGCCTGTGCCTCATATATGTTAACATATCAGTGCATGTCTTTACAAAAAGCTAATACAACAATACCATACATTAAATTAACAGAATATGTGATGAGCTGCTGAGCGTTAGGTGAAGAAATGAAGCTCAGACAATGGACCACAATGGACTAACGTTCAACACTAAAATGAGTTTGATCTGGTGTTAATGTTGCTCCTGGGATAACACACACACGTAACGTTACCATTAGCGTTACCTCAACTGTTCATCGTCTTGAACACACGTCGGTGATTTCTGGTCCCCTCTCCATGTTGATAATCGTCCCGATTGCGGTCCTACGGTTCAATAACAGCACCATAAATGTACAGCAATTCGTTACTGTCACAGTTTGAAGCATAGGCCCACTGACCAAACATCGGTATTGATGTGTTGGGAGTAATAATGTGTTAACTACAACATGGTTCTAAACTTAGTTCAAGGTACTCTCTGCTGGAATACTCTACCAGACTTCATCAAATATAGTCCCACATTAACATAGTTTAAAAGCACTAAAACATTACTTATTGTCTTGTGAATTTGATTAGAATGTGATTAGTTTGATTGGTTCCTGTGTTTTTTTACATCTGTCTACATGCGTTACATTGACCCATGTATTTGGGACTATATCGATGTATATTGCATATTCTTTTTATTCTTTGTGATGGGAACCTGTGCTCAGTCCTTGGACAATTTTTCACATTCCTGCACAAAACTCCCACTTCTAAAAACTGCACAGCTCTTTCATTTTTAATTCAGTTATATTTTACATATTTTTTATAGCATGTGTTCATGTTTTTATTATCTGTGTTTCTTGTACATATTTTTATGTAGTTTATTTCATGATGTTATTGTATTTTTATTCAATTCTATTCAATTCTTGCTTTTGTTTTTAATGTCAATTTATCTTACTATGTTTAGTATCATAATATTTTCTTTTCTCTGAAGCACATTCCATCTCCTCTGGTATGACGTGTATTTTTATGTTAATGAAAATAAATACATTTAGTGTTCTTCTATGTATTTTGTCAACTTATGACACACTAAACAGTAATCAATACATTTCACACACTGTGGTTCTTTAAGTCAGTGTAGCCACTATGTGTCAGTCCTGAGGGTGACATGCTGATGAGTATGACATCATCACTATGGATAAGAGACAACCAATAACAGTCATTTCTCCTGAGCGCTGCAGAGCTGCTCAGTTGACTCTTTGGCCGGCTGATGTCATGGGATCCTGGCTGACCGCTGCAGCATCTGATGCTTATCAGGGTGTTAGCATGCAGACAGGATATGGAGAGGCTGAAGTGATGAGGTGTAGGTTTAGTCCTGACACCCCGGCAACTGTCTGACACTCCTCTTCATAAGAAAAAGAGAGAAAAGAATCCGTGGTCCCAGGCTCGTTTGGAGAGGAGCCTAATTGAATTAGGGCAGAATGAGAACATGGAGAAAGATTTCACATGCCTCGTAAATGCCTGGAGATCCGTTACTTAGTCTGGCAGGATTCTGGGCTCTTTTAAGCTGACACTAAAACCATTGAGTACACTGAGAAATTACAGCCATTGGGAGGGGACCTCGACCTCTTTTCCCAACCGAGGAGGCCAGGTTCATCTCTCTGGCATGCAAACAACATCTACAGCTGTCTGGACAAGGGCTCAATAATTCAAACTTATCATTTTCTGTTCACATCATTTTAGTCATGACTTTTCAGTTTTATGCTTCAAAGTTTGCTCTCAGTTGGTTAATTTGTTCATATTTATTTAAATTTTGTTTTACAAATAAAGGCTCGACTGTTATGTTGACGCTGTATAGGCATGTATTGGACTGCGACCAAAGCTTGTCTCTGGCTGTCTTCATCATTTAACTTGAATGTAAGTGAATATTGTATCTCATAATCAATCTATTTTGCATGACATGTTGCTCAGTTGAGATTGTATTTTTCACGGTTTATAAAAGTTACGTTGTATAAGTTCATAAAAAGTCAAATCAAGTGAAGTGTGTTGGACACTGTTGACACTTTTATTCATAAAACAACCTCTTTATTAAAGAAATTATTTCAAATCAAAAGTATTTCATGTATTGTGTGTCTTGACCAAGTTTGTCTTTTAAAACAGATTGTGTCAGCAGTGTTTCTGATTGGATAGAAAAAATGGGAAACATTCCAACATTCTGAAGTTCTTTCTAAGCTGCTGCATTTTTTTTTAACGTTATTTTTCATTATTTCCCCCCCCCTTTGTGGTGATACGCCTACATTGCTGTGATCGGTCTGTGCTGCATTTACCACAGATTACCTGTCAAATAAACTGTGCAGGCATCTGTGCATACTTACTTTTGTTGTAAAAGTACAATAGAGTTGATTGGAAATGTTTTAGTATTGCCCACAACCTTGAAAATAAAAAGAAATACTAACATTCATCGGCAATGTGACTTTCAAAATATAGAATGTGCTGTCAGCAGCTTGAATATAGTTCCAATGAAAATTGTTGACAATGGACATTGTTTAGGAAAATAAATGTTTCTGTTGAATTTTTGATAAGGATGCCGCTATCTCTTGCTGTGAGCACTCAGCTCCACAGTATTGGGGGGAAAAACAGACATTTTGAAACCAATCAGTTTCAAATTGGTCCATGCTGCACTAAGGTTTTTCTCTCTGCGTCGGTGCTGACACATCTGACAGGAAGCTTTGTCTTTGCTCTGCTCTTTGCGCTGCAGTCTGGTTCATGCCATCTCCGGGCCTCCTGCTGCACTAGTCCTGTTTGCCCTGTCCTCCCCAGCAGCGGGGCTTGCCGGCCTGTTTGTTTTAATCAGCACTATGTTTGCCAAAGAGCTTACCTCAGGAGATGGGAGTCCTTGTGTGTTCTCCTACGATGCACAGAGGATGAGCCCAAGTGGGGGGAGGTGAGTTAGGGCAAGACTGTGTGCCTTCAATACATATTTTCTAGCTTATTTTCAAGATTTTGGCTCCCCTTTGCTTTTAGGTTAAAGGTGCGTTAAAGGTGATCTTTCAGGGAGGGTTGATCAATAGCAATGACTCAACAATTACTCGGCTCGGTGCTGAACTGTCTGACTTTTCAACTCCGTACACTCCACAGCCAAGGCTCTCACTGTGCGCTTAGTGAGGAGGATGGTGCTATAAATGAACAATGGAGAAAATAACTGATTTTCAGGCCAAAACGACAATGATGAAACAATACTTCCCACTATGACCTTTGTATGGTAATGTATACATGTAACTGGATAGATGAGACTATCATTTTCCTTTTTTGGTTATGATTTATGTCTATATCTATATGATCTGTGTCAGAGACATGTCAACGTTACAGTTATATGATTGCTGATGATAAAACTATGTATTACTTTTATATAATAGATTACTAGATAAATGCTGCACTGCGATATAGCTGGGGGACTGACAATAAACGACATTAGCATTATTGTTTTCAAAGAATGCAGAGATATCCTGACTTTTAACCGCTCAATTGGAGAATTTGTGGTCTGCAATTCCAAACTGAGATGACATTATAAATTTCCTCCAGAACAGAAGACATTATACAATTGTTTTCACAGGAGTGTTCCCAATGACGAGGAAACTGAACTATGTGTAAAGTGAATTGAGTTCCCCTTTAATTCCCATATAAGAGCTCCTTGTGTGACCACGGACTAACAAACTTAGTTTTAAGCACACTAAGGACTTAAGTCTCTCAGAAATGCTCCTTACATAATCGTTGTATCTTTGTATGGTGGACAGTTCTTAGGCACCACAGAATCACTCTTCTCCTTTTATGTCCACTTTTGGCATTCACATGCTCCACGCCTCTCCTCCCTCTTTTTATTTGTTCTCCATTTCTGCACCGTCCGCCGGTCCTCATTTAGCACGTCCTCTCCCAGCCAGACATACCATTTTTGGCATCAGACCCTTCTGTCAGGCCGCTTCTCAATGGCATCAGCTCAGCCCACTGCCCTTCCAACACCCTCTTTTGTCAGCAGCACAACGTTGATCTATTTACCCACCATCCAACTGATCTTTTTCACAAACAACCCAAGCTAAAGGAAGGGGGGAGGCAGAGATGTCACCCAGCCAGTCAAACAACCAGTCAGCCAGCTTGCCATCCAAACAAGGCTCCTTTCCTTCAGTCTGCTGTAAAGCCCATCTGCTGGAGGCAGCATTAGATGCAGTATCCAATTCAATCCCTTCCCTCAACCTTCCAGAAAGCTTTTAGCCACATTTTAGCACACAAAAGCTGCTGCTCTGGCCTTTGTAGCCTGAGCTTCTATTTAAGAAGGTGAGGGTGAGGATGCAGGGAGAAGAAATCAATAAAGTTTCCTGGCTCTCAATCTTCTTGGCCTGCAGTAGAGGTGTTTTTAGGTTGAGAGGGGGAGGGAGAGGAGTGGAAGGAGGTGGGCTGTTTTTGTCATTCATAAGCTTTGCTGACAAATCCTTGACATCATTTGGCGGATTGTATCGATAACTTCTTCCCCGGACTGCAGAGGACAAATCGAAATCATTTGTCTGGCTTTGTTGGGGTGGTGGTAGTGTGGGGGTTGGGATCGCGGGGTTACCGTGGGTAGTGGGGAGAGGATGACGTCTGGGACAAAGCCGGTGCTGCCAGCCACGGCCGTGACATTGGCAGCTGAAGGCATTTGTACTACAGAGAAGTTGAAAGGTCACCGCGAGCGATTCTTAATGTCGACAGACACTGGACAGCTGCTGTTCTGCACAGATGATCCTCCAATAGATTGATGCAGATCAGTTTTCTTCTTGGATCCAGTTTACACTGTGACACTGATCACAGCATCCCAAAATCAACAAAAATTGGAAGCGCATCAGAAAAAAATGACACCAAATTGGCATATGTCTTGTTTGACTGACTGATACCCATTTTAATCCTAAAATGCATACAAATATGCAGTGACACTCACACACCCCCAAAACACATTTATCTCTCATAAATATGCCCACTCACACAGATCTGTATTCATGTATTCTTAGTGGGGGATGTTCCAGAGGGGAGAAAAGAACTTGCTTTTCCTGCCTGCTGTTTTGACAGTTGTGGGCTTCAGCATCAAATTGCAAATCTCTTAATCTGCCCTTCTTAATAAGAAAAACACCAGACTGTCTGATATTTTCACACACATTCTCATCTGCACCGAAACGAAGGAAATTGTAAAATACTAGAGGTGTTAGCATTACGTATATATAAAAATGTGACAATACAAATGCAACTCTGGTGACACTCAGATCTAAATTGGTGTGAGCCTTGGTGTTAGGCTTGAAAGTGTTTGTGAGGCCTTTCTGAATTAGGAACAGGAATGCGACAGTGCTAATCACAGTGTGTATCTGTGTTTTGTCTATTTGAGTGTATGACAGGCAGACTAACTTAATTAGTTTGATCCATGTGTGAGAGCTGCGAAAGATCAAACATTTAGGTCTGAAAGGTCTGTCTGGATAATGCCCTACCAACCTTCATCTTCATCATTTTTTGGGGGGCTTTTTCTCGGTCACCATCTCCTAATAAACACCCAAGTGTTTCTAGAAAAATCCAGGTCAGGCATCATAGGATTAGGGTTTGCCCTAAACCCTACGTCACGGTTGTCTGCTATGTTGTCTTCAAAGAGAAAATATACAGGAATACCCTAAATAAGGTCCCATCAACCCCTCCTGTAATTCTCATTCACGGGTCTCGCACGTGTCTAATTCTAAATGC